>NC_056725.1:494988865-495320115 GCF_019279795.1 Protopterus annectens | reverse complement strand
GGAGAATTCAACTCAAAAGTAGGCTGCAAAGACATCACTCAGTTAAAAATGCAATAAATAAAAAGAAAATGTCCAGATCAGCTCAAGCAAACATTGAAATAGAAATCTCCATATTTCTGTGTAAGTAATGTTGAATTTGTGTATGAAGGGAGGGTACCTCCATTACATTCAAAATAAACTGTTGTCTCTTAGTCATTTATTGTTAACATGATTTTTGTTCATTCTTTTTCCATGTTCTTCCATACATATGTCTTCACTCTCTACTTTGCATAAGTGTCCTTTACCCCCTGAAAAAAATTTTCCCTGAAGAATGGCAGAAACCCCAAAGTAAGTATGTACACTGAAGTAAATAGTTTCCTGGAAAATAAACTGTGATTCGTTAAGACAAGACCACTTTTTATTTGCTAAACCTTACAAAGTATGGCTCATCCTCTGCTGTGAGTTACTTAACATTCACTGAACTCCACAAAAATTATTCAATTTCGTAGGTATTATCCATGGTTTCTCCTTTTAAGCTGTTTTCCCGCACTAAACACATTGCGGGTATTAGTGCTGAAAGCATTGCTTTTCTCATTCTACACCATGATGTATCTGAGTCTGACTTTGAGACTGAAGGCCAGACTTGCATACTGTCACATAGTATAGTCAAAACCAATAAAAAAACAAAAAAAAAAATGTAAATCCAGAAGGAAGGTGCAGCTCAAAAACACAAGTCAAGCACAGAATGCCAAATAGGAATGTATTTAGCATACCATCACTTTATTCAAATGCTTTCGTCATAAAGCAGACTTCTTCAGAACAAGAAACAAAGAGCATCAGCAAGGAATACTATTTAAACACTTCCAAAGCAATGCATTGGTCAGGAATTAACATGTTAAATGATGACACTAGACCTCGTTTCCCATAGTCACTGTGAAATATAAAAGTCTTAAAGAAAACTCAACCATTAAAACCAAGTACATATACTTCAAAATAATTTATATATGCATATAATGTAATATATGTGTATACATATATCTATAAATATACCCAAGTCAATCTGTTAACCACAATATCCAAGATGTTAAAAACAATACACAGATTTTAATCTTAGTAAAGAACTAATGGACAACCTGTCATTTCCATCTGGGCAGAGTAGATTCAAGATGGCCCTAACTTCACCTTTTACTGTACATTTTTTTGACATCAAACAGGTCATATGTAAATTTTGGTCCATTTTTAATTTTGACAATGAGGTGGTTAATAGAGTAGGTTCACATCCCCCGACGGTATATAAAAAGGACATTTCCCTGAAGGGGCTGGTTGAGAGAAAAATATGTAATCCAGGTGACTTTGGTAATTTTAAATGTGGGAGATGTGCACAATGTCCCTTTATCTTCGACAATGGCATAATGGCACGTAAATGTTTTGGGACCATCTTGCCTCATTAAAAGTATTATTGTTACTCCAAGGGAATAGTTTACATCTCATTATGTGACCTATGCGATGGTCTTTATATAGGTAAAACCAAGAGAGCTCTCAAACAGAGAATCTACCAGCATTTATATAACATCAAACAGCATAATGAGAGGAATGCACTATACAAGCATATCAAGATGTTCCCTACACACTTTTTTTAAATTTGGAGCAATAGATCATATTGATCTGGGTACTCGGGGGAGGGGGGGTCCATTTGATGAGAACCTTGAATTTTTAGAGTTAGTGGCAAATTAGGACGAATGCCTGTCAACTACCTGGGCTTAATGACAGGTTGTCCATTAGTACTAAGATTAAAATCTATGTATTGTTTTTAACATCTTGGATGTTGTGGTTAACAGATTGACTTAGGTATGTTTATGGATATATGTATACATATATATATTATTATATGCATATATGAATTATTTTAAAGTGTATGTACTTGGTTTTAATGGTTGAGTTTTCTTTAAGACTTTTATATTTCACAGTGACTATGGGAAAACGAGGTCTAGTGTCATCATTTAACATGTTAATTCCTGACCAATGCATTGCTTTGGAAGTGTTTAAATAGTATTCCTTGCTGATGCTCTTTGCTCTTTGTTTCTTGTTCTGAAGAAGTCTGTTTTATGACGAAAGATTTGAATAAAGTGATGGTATGCTAAATACATTCCTATTTGGCATTCTGTGCTTGTCACATATTGTGGTCAGAAAGCACTGCTTTTACTCAAATTTGTACTGCACAACAGTAATAAAAGGCTAAAAAAGAAGAAACTGCTTTTGTGTTCTGTGCACTTCTCCTTTATAATTTAGAATAGTGCTGTGACTCCCACTTTGGGAAGTACTGCTCAAGCCTCTTTGAGTGTAACAAACGAATACACGTTCCTACAGCTAGCAGGGAATCCGTTTCATTTATCAGGCCCCACTGTGCGTTAATCTTACTTGAAGTGCCGAGGCCCACAAAGTGAAAGTTGTGAGGCAACTGTGTAACGCATGGTTCTTGTATCCAAGTGATGTGTCAGCAACCTTGCAGGCGAGAGGCAGTGAACAGTACATTAGATTATTGACTAATGTACACCTTTTCTTAATTTGCAGGCATCCTTCCTCATGTGGAGGGCAGCAGTAATGCTCCCTTATTTTCATTTTATTTTATTTTTAACTCAGTTAACTGACAAAGTGTACTGGTCCAAAGACCAAGAGGAAGTAACTTTTTAGAACTACATTTACAGACATCGAACAAACGAACCAAAACAATGCAATGAAATCAAAGATGTTCTTCATTCCACATTGCTGCAGTCCTAACTATTGGGTAGTCCGCTGTCCAGTCGGCCCGAATACCAAAGTATATGGCTGACGTCGGTCACGGCGCATTAGACTGACGTTAGCACGTCAGGGTACTAATGCGCATGACCGACGTCATATCCTCAGTCTTTTTTGCCTCATGGTCCGATGCAGAAGCAATTTTGCGAGTGCAGGTTGGCGTTCTGAAAGTTTCTGAAGCCAGAGTTTCAGACCGAATCAAAGTTGGCTAAGTACCCGTTGGGAATATTTTGTTTTTTTCTTGCCTCAGTATTTAACCGGATGTCAGAAAAAGTGAATAACTGTATTTCTTGTGGGAAACAGATACCTCATAGGGATTACCATACTTTGTGTATACCTTGTTTAGGGCCTGAGCACGACGTTGTTGGATGCCGCTCTTGTGCTAGATTTAACAAACGCACTATTAAGAGAAGGTTAGACTGTGCCAGGTTAGTGTTTGGGAAGCGTTGTAATTATAAAATGCCGCCGGATGCTCCGGCCGCTTCGCTAAAAACGCAAGGACAAAGCAGCAAAGCCTAGAGCGGAAGAACCGACAGTCCCAGACGCCGGTTCTTTAGAGGGCGCAGTGGAGCCGGAGGTTTTGCCAGGTGTTTCTTTGGAGTCTCAGGAGAGACTTTAATGTTACAGGATGTATCCTCTCAGGAAGTAGGCCAGGCTGAGGGGCTTCTCAGGTGGCTGTTCTTCCTTCTCTTCCTAAGGTGGATAGAGCCTCCCTTCTGTTTCCAAGGCTTCTTTGAGGGCAGGCCAAGTTTTGCTTCAGTGGGGTTTCTCCTAGTGCCTCAGGGTCTTTGCCTAAGAAACATATGCTTAAAATGGCAGAGGATTTGATTACTATGATAAGGGGTTCTATGCCCTCCTGATAAGAGGCCTAGGGTGGAACCTGAGTTTGAGAGTTTTGAGCAATGCTCGAGGCTTCTGAGTCTTCGGCTGAAGACTTGCAGGAGTACCCTCCTTATTCTGATTCTGATGTGGATGATTCTACTCCTTCAGCTTCTCCTCCTGAGGATTTTTCATTTTCAGAGACTCTGCATTCCATGAGGGAGCATTTTAAATGGGAAGGGCAAGATTTCTCTGATTCCAGGAAAAGGCTTAGGGAATTCTTGTTTTACCCCAGCATAGGCCTTTAGCTATACCTCCTGTTTTGAATGTGGTGGAAGATGTTTTGCAGAGGCTTCCTGAATCCTGATTCTTTGCCTCCTGCCCCAGTTAAACCGATAGGTATTATAGGGTGCCTGATGCTCATAAGTATCTTTTAAGAGTCCTAGGGCAGACCCGAAACTGTCTCTCAGGGGCCTAAAGGTGTGAAGGCCTCAGTTGTTAAAAATCCTGTCCCTCCTGATAAAGAGGCAAGGGCTTTGGATAGATGGGGAAAGAAAGTGTATACTTCTTCCACTTTAGCCATGAGGGCGTTGAATTGTCAGTTTCACATGTTAAAATATCAGAATTATCTTCTTTCACAGTTGAAATCTAAGGTGGATGCTCTGGCGGAAGGTATTGAGTGTAAAGAGTTGCAGGATTTAGTTCATGTGTCTGAACAAGTGGGTAAACATTCCTTGCAATGTGGTTTTGATGCTGTGCAGGCCTCCTCCAGGGTGGCTGCCACTGGTTCTGTTCTTCGTAGGCACGCCTGGTTGAGAGATCAGAACTTAGCTGAGCATGTTAAGACAAGGATTTTGGATGCTCCTTTACAGTCTGATGTGTTGTTTGGTTCGCCTGTGGAAGCAGTTTTAAAGAAAATGGAGGACAAGGCTAAGTCTATGCAAACTGTTAAGGATTTTTGCAGGTGCAGCCTCCGAAGTTTAGTAGAAATTGGCCTGCTAAGGGATGGACTTATCCTGCTTATGATTCCCAGTCTAGGGGTAGGTCTAGCCGTGGTAGGGGCAGAGCTCAAGGTTCTTTTAGGCCTAGGACAGGGAGTTCACCTGCTCAGACTTCTGGTGAGGGCAGGGGTCAGTCCTTTCGTAAGCAGACCCAATGACCTGCCTTTTCAGCTGCCAGTGCCTTCTTGCCTGGCGGCACCTCTAGGAGGAAGACTGTCTCTTTTCAAAGAAAATTGGGATTTAATTACCCAAGACAAATGGGTTCTGGATATCATTCACCACGGTTACAGGTTTTATTTCCATACCTTGCCTCCTTTCAAAGGCATGCCAGACATTCCTCCTCTACAAAGCACAGAGGCTCGCAGACAAATTTCTCTGTTACTCCAAATAGGAGCCATTCAGTCAGTTCCTGTGCCAGAAAGGGGCCTAGGATTTTATTCTCGCCTGTTCCTAGTACCAAAGAAGGGGAACACGTGGAGACCAATTTTGGATTTATCTATCCTCAACACTTATCTGGACATTCCAAAGTTCAAAATGTTGACGTTACAACAGCTTTTACCTCTACTGGGCAAAGATCACTGGATGGTAACTTTAGATCTCAAGGAAGCTTACCTTCATGTGCCTATAAGACTAAGTTGCAGAAAGTATCTGCGTTTTCGAGCTGAAAATTCTCATTATCAGTTTTCTGCATTGCCCTTTGGCTTATCTACTGCGCCCAGAGTATTCACAAAGGTTCTGGCTCCAGTGATAGCTTACTTCAGGCTAAAAGGAATTCAAATCTATCCTTACTTGGACGACTGCCTGATTCTGGCTCAAGAAAAGGAAGACCTTCTACAGCATTTGGAATATGTCATAGCAGTGCTAAGATGCCTAGGGTATTCTGTGAACGAAATAAAGTCCAGTCTAGTACCCTCTCAAGACATGTGCTTTCTGGGTGTGAGACTGAATACAGCAGCCCAGATGGCCTTTCTAACCCCGGACAAACAAAAGAATCTTTCCAGTTACTTCCATCAATTATCTCTTCAGTCCGGGCTGACTGCAAGGACAGTCCTTCAAGCCTTAGGGTTCATGGCATCTTGTATTCTGGTGCTTCCCAATGCCAAACTGCATATGAGGAAGCTACAATGGTATCTCAAAATCTATGGACACAGCACTGCCAGGATTTGGACACTGTCATTCAAATAATACCTTGCATTCAAAAGGAATTTTTGTGGTGGGCTCAGGAATGTCACCTAAACAAGGGACTCTCTGTGACCCGGCCAGAGGCAAGTCAGATTCTAACGACAGATGCCTCAGACATTGCTTGGGAGCTCATCTAGATGGAAAGTGGATACAAGACAAGTGGCCTGCCAGACTACAGCATCTGCATATCAACATGAAAGAGATGTTAGCAGTCCAGTTTGCATTAATGGCTTTCAAGGAGTTACTTCTTCCAGGGCAGGTGTTGATTCTAACAGACAACACAACTGTCATGTGGTACATCAACAAACAAGGGGGAACACATTCTTACCCATTGTGCAGGCAAGCAATGATTTTATGGGAGACTGCGCTCAGCTTGCAACTAACTCTTAAGGCAAGGTTTCTGCCGGGAGCACAGAACTCCTTAGCAGATGTGTTAAGCAGACAAATCATGGATCCCCACGAGTGGAAACTGGATCTTCATGTATTTCAAAAATTGACAGTGTCATGGGGAACTCCAGACATAGATCTGTTCGCTTCTCCACTAAACCACCAGCTGCCAAAGTTTTGCACGAAGGGATTTCATCACACAGCTTGGAAAGTGGATGCTCTTTCTTTCAGTTGGAAAAATCTTCATGTGTATGCTTTTCCACCTCTGCCTCTTCTCCCACAGGTGCTTCTAAAGGTCAGACAAGACAAGCCAAGGATGATTTTAATAGCTCCAGATTGGCCTCGGCAGCACTGGTACCCATTACTGAGGAGTCTGGTAAGGAAGCCTCCATGGCCTTTACCCTTGATTCCACACCTATTGTCTCAGAGGGACGGTCATCTGCTCAATGTCAAGCTTCAAACTCTTCATCTAACAGCCTGGCATATTCTGTTTTGAAAGACAGCAGGTCTCAACTTCCTCAACACGTTTTAAATGTGATTATGGAAGCCAGAAGACCTAGTACAAGGAAAGTGTATGCAGAAAAATGGAAGAGATTTTTATTTTGGACTGCAGCACAGAATTTGGAGATTTCGGAGCCTAATTTGAGTGTGGCTCTTCAATATCTTACTGAGTTATTGGACAAAGGTTTGTCTTTCTCTTCCATTAAGATTCATGCTGCAGCAATTTCAGCTCACTATGATTGTGACCCACCATTGTTTTCACATCCTTTATTCAAGCAATTTCTTAGGGGGGCAAAGAATATAAGACCCCCACGTGAGCTCCTACTCCTGCTTGGGATCTCAATTTTGTGTTGGAGAAACTTACTCTACAACCTTGAGCCTGCAGCTACTTCTGACCTGAAATACTTGTCATGGAAGACTCCTTTTTTGTTGGCCATTACTTCTGCAAGAAGGGTTTCTGAGTTACAGGCCCTTATGGCGGTTGAGCCTTTTTGATTTTTCATAAGGATAGGTATCATTACGCACTAATCCTTCCTTTATGCCTAAGGTGGTTTCTAGTGTGGCTTTAAACCAAACTATTCATTTGCCTACTTTCTATGCAGATCCCCAAAATAAAGGGGAAAAGATTTTGCACACTTTAGATGTACACAGGCAATTGCGTTATTATTTAAGCAGGACTAAGGATTTTAGAAAGTCTCAGCAGTTGTTTGTTTCTTTTGCTTTGAGTTCGCAGGGCAAGCCTGTGTCAAAACAAACTATTTCTAGGTGGATTGGGTTTTGCATTGCATTTTGTTATTCCCATCATGGCAAAGAGATTCCAGCTGGGATTAGGCCTCATTCCACTAGGGCTACTGCCACTTCAACAGCATTTCTAAGGGGGGTGGCAACTAAGGATATTTTGGAGGCAGCTACTTGGAGTTCAGTGCATACTTTCTCTACTCTAAGTCTAGGGCTGGTTTTGCCACAGCTATTTTGCAAGGCATGTTATCAGCTCCTGCTTCTTTATGATTTGCCAGCCTCCCTTACCTCTGCTTTGGGATTCTACCCAATAGTTAGGACTGCAGCAATGTGGAATGAAGAACATAGTACAGTTTTGTACCTACCATAAATGTAGATGTTCGAGGATCCACATTGCTGCAGTCCAATTTACCCTCCCTCCTTCCCTCTGTGTTTAGGGGTGGTTGTGTAGGTGAGATTATATTCTGGTACCTTTGTATATATTGTATATGTTTTGGTGCAGGTATGTTTGGTGTGTTTTGGTTTTGGCCTTGTCTTTTTAGGGTCTTCGACATCTGGGCAAGAAGACTGAGGATATGGCGTCGGTCATGCGATAGTACCCTGACGCTAACGCCAGTCTACGCGCCGCGATGACGTCAGCCATATACTTTGGTATTGACAGCGGATCACCTAGTTAGACTGCAGCAATGTGGATCCTCGAACATCTACATTTATGGTAGGTACAAAACTGTACATGTTCTTCATTCCACATTGCTGCAGTCCTAACTATTGTAGTCCGCTGTCCAGTCGGCCCAATACCAAAGTATATGGCTGACGCCGGTCAGGCGCATTAGACTGACGCCAGTACGCCAGGGTACTATGCGCATGACCGACGCCATATCCTCAGTCTTTTTCCCGCATGGTCCGATGCAGAAGCAATTTTGCGAGTGCAGGTTGGCGTTCTGAAAATTTCTGCAGCCAGAGTTTCAGACGGAATCAAAGTTGGCTAAGTACTTCGCTAGAATATTTTGGTTTTTCTTGCGTCAGTAGTTAACCGGATGGCAGAAAAAGTGAATAACTGTATTTCTTGTGGGAAACAGATACCTCATAGGGATTACCATACTTTGTGTATACCTTGTTTAGGGCCTGAGCACGACGTTGTTGGATGCCGCTCTTGTGCTAGATTTAACAAACGCACTATTAAGAGAAGGTTAGACTGTGCCAGGTTAGTGTTTGGGAAGCGTTGTAATTATAAAATGCCGCCGGATGTTCGGCCGGCTTCGCTAAAAACGCAAGGACAAAACAGCAAAGTTTAGAGGGAAGAACCGACAATCCCAGACGCCGGTTCTTTAGAGGGCTCAGTGGAGCCGGAGGTTTTGCCAGGTGTTTCTTTAGAGTCTCAGGGAGAGACTTTACTGTTACAGGATGTTTCCTCTCAGGAAGTAGGCCAGGCTGAGGGGCTTCTCAGGTGGCTGTTCTTCCCTCACTTCCTAAGGTGGTTAGGGCCTCCCTTCTGTTTCCAAGGCTTCCTTAAGGGCAGGCCAAGTTTTGCTTCAGTGGGGGTTTCTCCTACTGCTTCAGGGTCTTTGCCTAAGAAACATATGCTTAAAATGGCAGAGGATTTGATTACTATGATAAGGGGTTCTATGCCCCCTCCTGATAAGAGGCCTCGGGTGGAACCTGAGCTTGAGAGTTTTCGCCATAGACAAATTATGGAACTCGCTCCCACCCACAATTACCTCCATACCATCATGCACCCACTTCAAAACTTTACTAAAAGCGCACCTAAAAACATGCTGGCTGTGCCCTTGCTACTCCCACTCTAATATCATCCACCCCATCCAACCACTACCTTTCTTTCCACTCCACTAACTACCTTGATTATAGCAAGCTCAGATGCTCATAAGCCTAGTACTTATTATACAGCAGGAACTTCTCATTGTAACAGTTGTTAATGTCTGTTATGTACTTCGCAGATAAAGATTCTAATTGTCTACTGATGTACTATGTTCTTCATCTGTAAATATGTTGTAAGTAATTGCTATGTAAATTGTTAATCGCTATGTAATCCAATGTAACTACTGTCTGTTTATTTTACAGTGGAGCTTTTCTCCCTGGGCCTCCACTGAAAATGGACCTACGTCCAGTCGGACACTCCCAGTCAACAAATTTAAATAAATAAATAAGGATACTAATGCTTTATATAAGCACAAGCAAAGATGTAGTAATGCCCAGTATAAGTTCTTTGTCATAGAAAGTGTAAAGATGGACAGAAGGGGTGGTTTATGGGAGAAGACAAGAGAATACAGGGAGCTATGGTGGCAGATCACCCTCCAAGCAAATACATTTCCTGGATTAAATGACTATATTTCAATAGCCCCTGTGCTTAAGTTAAGGGCAACCAAGCTTTAATGATGTCTCCCTAAGTGAATACCCACTTGTCAAGTCTTTGCAACACGTATTGTATCCCCTGAATAGATTTTTAACAGCAAATATATTTTTATTTAAATGTTAAAGTATAAGTTGTGTATGCATTTTTTGTATTTCTATAGGTGCACTTCAATGAAAGGACACTAGAGGGAGGTGTATGTTCATTTTTCTATGCTTTTTATGTAAAGTTTTAAAGTATAGGACTTAAATAAAAATTTATGGAAGTTTTAATAATGAATATATTTTTAGGAAAAGGTACATTCATAGTATTGTATTAAAATGTCAACTGCATTCATGTTTACATTTTTTTAAATATTTTTTAAAATGTATTTATACAATCATACTGCTTTTTACATCCTGTATTAATTAATAATGACTTTCGTAACGTCATTGGTTAATTAACTAATTTCATAGGGTAGAGGAAGTATAACTGTAATGGTTCTAACAGTCAGTCTGCATCTGATGAAGTAATTGGAAACTAAAATGTATTGTGTAGGAGATGTTTAGGTGTGATTTATATGTGTTTGTATTAAAGTCTTGATTTGGCACTTCAGCAGTTGGTCTTCGATCCTTTGTTGGTACCTTTGGATGTTTATTTGATTTATTTTTGGTGCCGTGGTGAACTTTGCTGTGTTTTCAACTAAACAGTCATACCCTATAAATACTTCCTCAACCCCTATTAAGACCCTGTTTTGACTTATCAGATGACCTGCAGGTGCAGTCCAAGTTTGTTTTCTTTAATGACACTACAGAGTTTCCCAGTTATGTATTAAGACAGCAGGTTTTACGTGCACTTCATTGTTCCAAAATGTTCTAAATCAAGGCATGCTGCAAGTGCAGAATGAGTTAAAAGCAAACATCTGGCAGAAGGGAGTACTGTACTGGCTCTGGCAGTTGATACAAATTATTTCCTTTCAGATATGTATGGTTCTGATATTTTCTGTGCATGTTATCAGCCTGTGTATCTTGTTTGTACCCTGAAAAGACGTAGATGGAGGAGAGGAGTCCCCCTCTGCCCTGAGTCGGGAAGCCCGTCCGAGGACGGGAGGGAGTAGGTGCGCATCTGGCCCACCCCCGCCCCCCGGAGGCTGTCAGTGGTACTGCCATCAGGCTGCCCCCCCAGGGCGAAGCCCGATGCCCTCCAGGTTCCCGCGCGCTGGGGTCGCATTGGCCATCCTCCTCCGCCACCCAGAGTCTGCTGGCTGTGAGGAGCGTGGGCCAGGGAAGGACAGGCGTCCGTCCGTCCCCGAGGCCGCCCCACCCCCACTCGCGACCACACTTGAAAAGCGACCTCAGATCAGACGTGGCAACCTCAAATTTAAGCATATTACTAAGTGGAGGAAAAGAAGCTAACCAGGATTCCCTCAGTAACGGCGAGTGAAGAGGGGAGAGCCCAGTGCGGAATCCCTGCTCGGGCGACGGGCACAGGGAAATGTGGAGTACGGAAGTCCGTCTCCCTGGCGCCACCCAGGGGCCCCAAGTCCTTGTGATTGAGGCTCAGTCTGTGGATGGTGTGAGGCCAGTAGCGGCCCCTGGTGCATTGTGATCAGGTCTTCCCAGAGTCGGGTTGTTTGTGAATGCAGCCCAAAGCGGGTAGTAAACTCCATCAAAGGCTAAACATCGGCACAAGACTGATAGTGGACAAGTGCCCTAAGGGAAAGTTGAAAAGAACTTTGAAGAGAGAGTTCAAGAGGGTATGAAACCTGTTCAGAGGTAAACTGGTTGGGTCCGCCCGGAGAATTCAACTCAAAAGTAGGCTGCAAAGACATCACTCAGTTAAAGATGCAATAAATAAAAAGAAAATGTCCAGATCAGCTCAAGCAAACATTAAAAGAGAAATCTCCATATTTCTGTGTAAGTAATGTTGAATTTGTGTATGAAGGGAGGGCACCTCCATTACATTCAAATTAAACTGTTGTCTCTTAGTCATTTATTGTTAACATGATTTTTGTTCATTCTTTTTCCATGTTCTTCCATACATATGTCTTCACTCTCTACTTTGCATAAGTGTCCTTTACCCTCTGAAAAAAAATTTCCCTGAAGAATGGCAAAAACCCCAAAGTATGTACACTGAAGTAAATAGTTTCCTGGAAAATAAACTGTGATTCGTTAAGACAAGACCACTTTTTATTTGCTAAACCTTACAAAGTATGGCTCATCCTCTGCTGTGAGTTACTTAACATTCACTGAACTCCACAAAAATTATTCAATTTCGTAGGTATTATCCATGGTTTCTCCTTTTAAGCTGTTTTCCCGCACTAAACACATTGCGGGTATTAGTGCTGAAAGCATTGCTTTTCTCATTCTACACCATGATGTATTTGAGTCTGACTTTGAGACTAAAGGCCAGACTTGCATACTGTCACATAGTGTAGTCAAAACCAATAAAAAAACAAAAAAAAAATGTAAATCCAGAAGGAAGGTGCAGCTCAAAAACACAAGTCAAGCACAGAATGCCAAATAGGAATGTATTTTAGCATACCATCACTTTATTCAAACGCTTTCGTCATAAAACAGACTTCTTCAGAACAAGAAACAAAGAGCATCAGCAAGGAATACTATTTAAACACTTCCAAAGCAATTAATTGGTCAGGAATTAACAAGTTAATTGATGACAAAAGACCTAGTTTCCCATAGTCACTGTGCAATATAAAACTTCTTAAAGAAAACTCAACCATTAAAACCAAGTACATATACTTCAAAATAATTTATATATGCATATAATATAATATATGTGTATACATATATCCATAAATATACCTAAGTCAATCTGTTAACCACAATATCCAAGATGTTAAAAACAATACACAGATTTTAATCTTAGTAAAGAACTAATGGACAACCTGTCATTTCCATCTGGGCAGAGTAGATTCAAGATGGCCCTAACTTCACCTTTTACTATACATTTTTTTGACATCAAACAGGTCATATGTAAATTTTGGTCCATTTTTAATTTTGACAATGAGGTGGTTAATAAAGTAGGTTCACATCCCCCGACGGTATATAAAATGGACATTTCCCTGAAGGGGCTGGTTGAGAGAAAAATATGTAATCCAGGTGACTTTTGGTAATTTTAAATGTGGGAGATGTGCACAATGTCCCTTTATCTTCGACAATGGCATAATGGCACGTAAATGTTTTGGGACCATCTTGCCTCATTAAAAGTATTATTGTTACTCCAAGGGAATAGTTTGCATCTCATTATGTGACCTATGCGATGGTCTTTATATAGGTAAAACCAAGAGAGCTCTCAAACAGAGAATCTACCAGCATTTATATAATATCAAACAGCATAATAAGAGGAATGCACTATACAAGCATATCAAGATGTTCCCTACACACTTTTTTAAATTTGGAGCAATAGATCATATTGATCTGGGTACTCTGGGAAGGAGGGGTCCATTTGATGAGAACCTTGAATTTTTAGAGTTAGTGGCAAATTAGAACGAATGCCTGTCAACTACCTGGGCTTGATGACAGGTTGTCCATTAGTTCTTTACTAAGATTAAAATCTATGTATTGTTTTTAACATATTGGATGTGGTTAACAGATTGACTTGGGTATGTTTATGGATGTATGTATACATATATATATATATTATTATATGTACATATGAACTATTTTAGTGTATGTACTTGGTTTTAATGGTTGAGTTTTCTTTAAGAAGTTTTATATTGCACAGTGACTATGGGAAACGAGGTCTTTTGTCATCAATTAACTTGTTAATTCCTGACCAATTAATTACTTTGGAAGTGTTTAAATAGTATTCCTTACTGATGCTCTTTGTTTCTTGTTCTGAAGAAGTCTGTTTTATGGCGAAAGTGTTTGAATAAAGTGATGGTATGCTAAATACATTCTTATTTGGCATTCTGTGCTTGTCACATATTATGGTCAGAAAGCACTGCTTTTACTCAAATTTGTACTGCACAACAGTAATAAAAGGCTAAAAAAGAAGAAACTGCTTTTGTGTTCTGTGCACTTCTCCTTTATAATTTAGAATAGTGCTGTGACTCCCACTTTGGGAAGTACTGCTCAAGCCTCTTGAGTGTAACAAAAGAATACACGTTCCTACAGCTAGCGGGGAATCCGTTTCATTTATCAGGCCCCAAAGTGTGTTAATCTTACTTGAAGTGCCAAGGCCCACAAAGTGAAAGTTGTGAGGCAACTGTGTAACGCATGGTTCTTGTATCCAACTGATGTGTCAGCAACCTTGCAGGTGAGAGGCAGTGAACAGTACATTAGATTATTGACTAATGTACACCTTTTCTTAATTGGCAGGCATCCTTCCTCATGTGGAGGGCAGCAGTAATGCTACCTTATTTTCATTTTATTTTATTTTTAACTCAGTTAACTGGCAAAGTGTACTGGTCCAAAGACCAAGAGGAAGTAACAACTTTTTAGAACTACATTTACAGACATCGAGCGAACGAACCAAAACAGTGTAATGAAACCAAAGTTGTAATCACACTGAAGTTGCTAAGGAAAGCCACATCAAACGAGAAATGAGAAATTGGTGTCCATGTTTGATGTGGCTTTCCTTAACATTTACAGACATATTACTTTCTTGAGTTAGTTTTCAAGCCATTCTGATCCTGGTGTCATGTTTTTTTCCCTACAAGGTGTTCTTACATTTTTTGGTGTTATTGCACTGCTTTTAACAAAGCAATTTCTAATGTGGAAGTAAGTACATCTTTCCACATCAAGAGTCTGACTTCTTCAGTAAGAAGATTATGAATTCTGCAGTGCACCAACTGTGAGAGAATGTCAGTTGAAGGTCAGGCCACAGTCTTAAGTACTTGGCTGCTTCACTTTTTCTGTGAAGCCACCCAAAAAGGAGATTTTGTTTTATTTTTAGCCATTAGCTTTGGCCTTTTATAAGTACTGACTGTCACAGTTTTAGTTATGTTGATAAGGTTAATGTACAGGTGGTGTATGTGATCTCCAGGAAGTGTTATCACTTTTTTCAGTCATCCTTTTGTTATTGTAATTCTTAATTATGTTTAATTTTTATCTCTCTTTCACAGTGTTCTCTCTTTTAAGCTAGTAACTAGGCAAATCTATCAGTAAATTACTTGAGGAGCGTCTAGATAAACCATGCTTCAGTCCATAGCTGGACTCATCCTTTCTAAAAATAATAGATCTGTGCATTGCCAAACTGCTTGCACACATTTTAATTATTTTACTTCTTGGCCTATTTCCCCAGTTGTAAGTATCCAACAGCAATTCCTCTTCCAAAAGTACATTTCCTGTGACAAGCATCTGTGTCAGCTTGTCTCTAACTTAGATCCTTTAGCAAAGAAATTCAGAAGTGTATACTTTTTTTCTTGTACATCCACAACTCGGATTTAACCCTGGCAGTACTACCCAGTCTGTTAGGTTTCTGTTACTGACATCAAATTCTTAACTTCTGAAAGGACTAGTCACTGTTGCAGTATTCATGTCACAACAGAGCCTTCGAAACAGGTGACCATCCCTTTCTTGCGTCAGAGCTGCAGAACAACAGATTCTGAGAAGAACCAGGGATAGTTTAGTAGCCACTTGTCAGATAAAAATGGGTGATTCATACACTGAACAAAGAAAAATCATTCATGGGTACCTCAGGGCACACGTTTTATCTCATTTTCTATTTTTAGTCATAATTTACTCAGTTCTGTCCCTATCTGAGCTGCAGATAACCCTTGATGCACAAGATCCTATGCAGTTAATGAAATCAGAGCATCTCCTCTGGCTCAATAGGTAATGCAGGGTGAGTTTAATGAAGTGTGCTGCTGGCTTGCAGCTATTGGGTTTATCCTAACTCCCTCTAAAATGGTTTCTTTGATGTTTGTCACTACACTAAAGTTCTGCATGCTGTGCGTGTCTTAGCTAAAGAACAAAGAGCTCATATTTGTCACAAGCTACAGCTTGTATAGACCAACCACTTTGCGCTAAATAAATGAAGAAATTGCAAATTAGATAAAAAATCATGTTCCTTCTCTTCAGTGGTCAAAGTTTGTGAAGCATTTGTTGGTGCAGTGTATAATAATGTTAAAAACACTATTTCACATAAAAACAAAAAGATTCAGAGATTGAGGTTTATGCCAATGTGTAGTGCCTTTCTGCTTCCCCCAGATAGTTTGAAACAATGAATGTGTCCTGGTTGCAGTATCCCTGCTGAGGATAGCCAGACATCTGGCATGCCAAACGCTTTACATCTTCTCTGCACCGTAAATCAGACCTACGTCCCATGTACAAGGTGTAAGGTACATATGTGACATACAAACACCTGATCCTCAGAACTTCTTTGCCACCAGTCCGGATGCTACATTTGACTTAATTCTGCAAGCTGTTCACCAAGTTGGTTCCACTACCAAACCTTCTGCAGATACATGCCCCATTGGGCCATGAACAGTGCCTTTTCTGTTTGGGTGCTACCAATGACCGTATGTTGTGAGATTTGTCAGGCATTTGTCCTGATGATACTCTGCAATTGTCTGTCTCTTTCCGTTTACTTGAAGAACCACTGTTTGAAGCTTTTGGCTCAGGGTACCATGGCAGAATCCACTTGCCTCAGCAGCTGCTTAAAAAGAAAGCCATAAAAGGGCAAACTTATTTTGCACACCAGACATCTCTGTCAGTTTAGATGAAGAACCCAGGGACCATCCAGTGGCACTGTCAGCCATGAACCTTTTGTAGGCTGACATGGAGTTTCCTACCCGTACAGGTGATGAGGTTGTGCCTACATTTCAGAGAGGTCTAGAGGTATTCTCCAAATACTTGTTTGGGAAAAGGTTTAGGCAGGGGTGTGAAACTTTTGGATTTGTTAAAGATGATTATCTTTAAAAAAGAATTAGAAAATTTAGCATGTGGCTCTTGTGGCTAAGGATCCACACAAAGAATGACAGGATTTTACTCAGGAGCTTTTTATTGCTTTTATGGCTCTTAAGCCCACTCAAGGATTATATGTTCCTGCTTCCATTTCTTGGTCTTGTACTCTTTCCAAATGTCCTAGTGGCTCCTCTGATAAAGACTTAGACTCTGATGAGGAGCAATTGCCTTACTTCTCAGATCCACTCTCCCCTTGCCCTAGGTTCTGCAGAAGAAGAGGAGTTGTCTTTTGGCGATGTGGTGGTTCATATGATGGAACACTTAAAGTGGGGCTGTTCCCAGGTCTCTGATGTTCAACAAAGATGATATGAACTCTTGTAAATAGACTCTCCTTGGAACTTCTGCAGTTCCCACCACAGTGCTGGCTGCCCTCCTGGATGCTTTCATTGCAGCTTCTCAGGCCCCTGACTCTCAACCTCTTGCTCCTAAGAAACTGGACAGGTTCTGTAAAGTTCCTGAAGCTCAACAGTTTTTAATACAAAAGCCCTTACAATGATATTGATGTTATTTCTGTAGCCACTAATAAACCATCTGAGTTACTGTCTTCTTCTAAGACCAGTTGACATAATGGTTAAGATTGTTGCCTCCCATGTACAAGGTTCGATTTTGACCTCCGGCCAATGCCTGTTTGGTGTTTGCATGTTCTCTCTGTGGTGTTTCTCCCACCTCCAAAAAACATGCTAATTGTTTCCATCTCAACCTAACCAACAGTTGGAGCTGTGAGCAGCAGCACTGACTTTACATAGTGCCCTATAGGGGACGACATGTATAGACAATCCACTTTACGCATCTACTATGGTGCGCAGTATCCTGAAGGTAGAACACTAATCACAGACTGTACGCCGTGATAGGACTAGCCACTCGATGGCATAAAATATGGCTGTAGGTGATTCGGTCATGTTGACTAATTTCGCATGGATATTTGCCACTGACGTGGGTTGAGGGCCCACCCTACTCCAACCTACACCAAGTACCCATGCTAATGGTGGGAGGGGTGTACATGACGCTTTTAGAAAGTGTGTGCCTGCCATAACGCCAAGCACCGTTGGTTCAATAAGCTAGTTGCTGGCTGGTGTCCAGTTGCCCAGCCTATGCTACCTAGGATAGCTCTGTTGAGCAAAAGCTGGACGTAAAACCACTCAACCTGCCAAACATGAACTTATAATTGCTACACTCAGTGTAGGTTCACTGACAGGATGGAGCTTTGAAGTGGATGACATGATGGTACAGAAGGTGTTTCAAACCCCTTTTCTCCACTGTAGTGCGGTCTTGGAGTTGGTATATATAGTAAAGGGGGTTTGGAGGCCAAAGCTCCCCACCTTGGTGGATTTATGTGCGAGACAGGTAAGTGTTGGACAAGTAGTTACTTACCTGTCAATGAAATGAAAGTTCTGTGAGCGAGCTTTCGATGCTTATTGTTCAATGTTCAGCCGTTTGATGGTTAGCTCTTTTGATGGCTGAGCATGGACCCAAGAGAGTGATAATATCCCAGATGACAGGAAAATAAGCATACCCATGCCAATGTACTAGAGTAAAGGGGACAGCCACTACTGTGGGCAGTACAGAGGTGTCAAACTGCATGAAAGGTCTGGAGAGGGTGATTGATAAATGGATCACAAAGTAGTAGAAAGGAAGATGGAGGATGAGCAGTTCAGATTCAGATCTTCATGCATCACAGCTGACCTGATGTTTGCAGTTAGACAGTTGAGAAGAAGCTAGAGATGAGGAAAGAGTCCAATTTGGGCATTGCTATATTTGGAGAAAGCATATAACAAGACCCAAGACATTTGATTTGGGCAGTACTGCTGTAGTTCTAAGTTCCAGAAACATTGGTAGAGTTAGTGCAAGTGATGTACAAGGGCACAATGACTCAAGAATGAATAGGGTTTGATCTCAGAGGGGTTCCCAGTGGGAGTGGGTGTGCATTGGGGTTAATCTCTGAGCCCACTGCTGTTCCTACTGGTGCTGGATTACATTATTAAACAGCTCAGAGCCGACAGATCAACAAAGCTGCTGTATGCAGATGATGTGGCATTACAGGCAAACTCGGAGCTAGAACTTCAGCAAAGGATAACGGAATGGAATGCAACACTAAAGGCACTTGGGATGAAACTAAGTACATAAATGACAGTGGTAATAGCAGGAAATTGAGAAAATCAGAAGAAACTGAAAACTGAGATAGAAGGGAAGGTAGTGGAGCAGGTTAACAGCATCAAGTTTCTGGGAGGGGTGGTTGAGGAGAACGGAAGAAAGTCTGAATGAGGAGGTCAAAGCTAGACTCAGAGGGACTGCAATCAACTGGCATGGAGTGTCAGGTGTATTGTATGACAGAAGAATGCCAATGATGCCAAAACGTAAGGTGTACAAAACAGTGGTGTGATCAGTATTACTGTATGGTACAGAAACCTAGGCAGTAAGGGTAGAGTAGATGAGGAAGCTAGACGTGATGGAGATGAAGTTGCCTGAGATGGGAGGTAGGATGCACACTGTGGGACAGACGAAGAAATGAGGACATAAGAGCAGAAGCCAAAGCAGCTCCAATTGCAGAAAAGATCAAAGAGAACAAATTATGGTGGTTCAGATACTTGTAGAAAAGCAGAATACAATCTGATGAAGAATATTTGGGACAGACAGGAAAAAGGCAAAAGGAAACGAGAGCATCTAGCAATGAAGTGGATGGATTGTGTGAGAGAAAATCTGTGACAGTCAGGCATAAGTATCGAAAAAGGCAGGAGTGAGGCATTAAATTGAGAGAGATGGCAATAGTTAACATGACACCCCGACCCAATGTAAAATGTAGAAAAAATGGGGGGGGGGGGGTTGATTATGATGATTGCTGTCTTCTTCTAAGCTTTTACCTTCTGTTAAGGACAGCCATGCCATGGACGGGTATGGGAAAAAGTATGTACCTCTGCTACCTTAGCTTTGAGGGTTAATAATTACCAGAACAGTATGGCTAGGTATGTTCTGGCACTTCCTTCCCAATTTGGGGTGCGTTATGGCTGATTTTCTTGATTCAGAGCGTAAGACTTCTGCCATTTCCCTTTTAAGCTCTATGTCTCAGGTTGGTTGTCATTCTGTTAAATGTAGTTATGATGCAGCTAATGCCTCCTCTAGAGCAACTGCATCTGGATCTGTTATGAGGAGATATTCTTGGTTGCGTCTTCAGGCTGTGCCTGAAAACTTCAAGGCCAAATTATTACTCCCCTTTAGGTAGCCAAATTCTGTTAGGCACTGATGCTGGAGCTGAATTAAGACCCTTCAGACTAAGGGTAAAGTTATGCAGGATTTGAAGCAAATGTTTTGTCTCTCCTGTTCCTGAGTTTCAGAGAAATTATCCTGCCAAGCCTTCCTTTGTTCACAGGCAACTTAAGAGGTGGTCTAGAGGCAAGAGGGTTCTAGGAGAGTTTTTTCCAGACAAGCCTTCTCAGGGTTTTAAGAGTAAAAAGCCGCCTTTCGCACATTGGTTTGCTTCTACATGACATGCAGCCAATCTTACCCCTCAGCCAGATTCCTCTTTTCCTGTTTGGCAACATAACCATGAATGCCTGTGTACTTCCCATTATCCAAAATGGTTACTTTATGGCCTGGAAGTCCCCTCCTTCCATTTTCAAGCCTTCCTAACCCGCCACCTCCTCCCTGTTAGCTCCTACATTTTTCTTTAGTAATTCAGTATCTGGTGATGTAGGGGAACTACTACTTCTACCCCCTCCAGGCTTTTTCTTTCCTTTTGGGTTCCAGGTCCTCTGAAGGTTTTTGCACACAGTACCACAGTCGCGTGGTACATCAGCAAGCAAGGGGGCACAAATCTTACCTTCTTCGCAGGTGTCTTTTCAGGCTTAGGATTTTGCTGTCTCCTACCACTTTGTTCTTCAGATGGTCTGCATTCCTTCAGAGCACAATCTGGTAAAATTTTTGTTGGGCAGATCCAGGACAAATACAAAATAATGACTGCTTCACAGGAAGGTATTTCTGGGCACTACATCGGTGGGATACCTCAGCTACATTTTTTGCTTTGTCTGAACAGACAAAATCCCCAGTTGTGTTCCAGAGACCATGGCTTGGAAAGTGGACGTAATGCCTTCTTGAAAGGGAATGTTTCTGCATGCCCATTCCCATCTTACTCTGCTACCAAAGGTCCTGCACAAGGTCATTGCAACACACCCAAAGTCTTGCTACTTGAAATGTTACAAAGTATATCCGTAATGCTTTGTTGTATCATTTCATGAAAAGATGCCATTATGTGAATATGTTCTGCATAGTTTGATATGATTGCCTTTAATATTGCTGCTGTTTTTGAGTTGCTGACCTGCAGAGAAATTCTGATGTGTTGCTGACCAAGATTTATAAACACTTGTGTATTGCTCAAGGCTACCTTATGTGGCATTATTTGGTACTCATGTGAGTGATTGACAATGTTGGTGCTCAGATGTGGGGCAACTTGCAGCTGGATAGTACAGTCCTTGGGTGAGCTCTCCATAAAGTTAGGCCTATGAACATCACACATGACTTTGCGTTCTTTGGACTTAATTGTGGACAACAGCTGGTGTGTGATTCGCAGAGCTTCAGATGAGTACTTAATAAGATTCAGCACCATGTAAGTTATCCATATTTCTGAATCCCACTTTAGCTGGGTAACTCATCTCTGCTCCAGTGAGTCTTTATGAATCCTAGGTATTGTCAGCCTACTGCCTGTTTACCCTTATGCCACTGTCCACAGTCCGAATAACACAGAACACTGAGTGGCAATAAAGGTCTGTGCTGCAGGTAACAGAAAGAACATACATAGCTTTGCAGACTTCCCAGGTTTTGCATACAGTAACTTCCATGAGTATGTTGAGAGGCACAGTTTGTTGTTTAAATTGCAGACTTGCTATGCTTTTTATCTCTGTATTGCAATTCATTTTATTTAGCATGTACTTCAGCTGTTTTTCCTAGCTTAAGACTTATTAGTTTGAATTTACTCTGTAAAGTGATTGTGATAAAACACTTGTAATAAAAGTTGAGTTGGGTAACACTGAGGGGCATCACCCAGCCAAACGTGCACCTCATCTAGCCGGCAGAGCTATATTACTCATCAATTGCCCTTTTAAAGGGTACTGAAGCACAGGGTATTCATCACCAAGTGAAAAGTTTGACAAGCTAAATACAATTAAACTTGTCTCTTCTCTTGTAGGGGATCTTCCGTCAGTTTGACCTGGACAAGTCTGGAACCATGAGTGCATATGAAATGCGTCTTGCTGTGGAATCAGCTGGTAATTGCCTTTTGTTTGCGTCTACTGTGTGCTTTCATGCACTTGTGCTTAGGTAGTGGCATGAGTCTGGACTCCTGAGTGAATGAAACTAAGATTAAGTTTCTGTTCAATAGGATAACACATGGCACATACACACGTGTACACACGCAGACACACACACGCATGCTCACACACTCCCACACTCCCCCACACACCAGATGAACACAAGTTTTCTATGCATTAGAGAGACATTATCTCACCCAAGTAGCATAACTGCTGGAATTACTAATTCAGATATTTTTCCTTTGGTAAATAGTTATTGGTTATGTATCTTTAGGAGACGTCAACATAAGGTGGTTCATAGATTGGTACTAGGCTATCGGCCCTAGGGCCTATACAAGCCTAACCATAACAATTCCCTGGCTATTTCTTCCCACAGTATTTACTTCCCTGGACCCCTGTCTAGCAGGGTGATTGACGTGATCCCTGGGGTGAATTTCCTATCTCCCATCCAATCATCAAAGTTCTTTATGAAGAGGGCCAAAGAGGCGCTCTGCTTGACCTGTATGGGCAGTCTATTCCAGAGTCTAGGGAGTCTCTGGGTCAGGAACCTATCCCTCCAGCATGTTTTGTTCATTATGATAACAAGGTTTAAATCCCTGGAGCTTGTGTCTCTGAGGGATTGAGATTTCTTTAAGTGTAGCATGTCCAGCAGCTCTGGGTTTGACATGGCCTTGTATGTTAAGCAGAGATCGCCTCTGAGTAGACAATATGCGGCAGAGTATAGGTGGAGTTTTTTTAGATGGTCATCATAGGGCATCTACTTTAGGCCTGTGATTCTTTTAGTGAGGTATTTCTGTGGCCTTTCCAGTTGTTGCAGATGTTTTGAGAGGTACATGCAAAGTCTGTATCTGTAGATTATGGACCCATCCTTCAAGCCCCATTTGGCTACTAGAGGTGATAGCCATTACCATCAATGCATCATACTCTGTGTTTAAAAGTAGGTGAAGTAGCTTCCAGAATTTTCTTCCACTCATAGGAGTAATATCTACTGTATACTTAAGGGCAAACTGAACTTGATAGATGCATTAAAATATTTAAATAAAACTAAAACAGTATGCTTTTAATTTTAGCTCTCCATGCCACCACTGCAGGGCAAGCCACCCAATGGTGTGACCATTAGCTCTGAGTGATGGTTGCTGGCAAAGGGACACCACAGTCCCATGTACAAAATGGGAAAAGGGGGGGTGTTGATGTTGATGCCAAAGTATAAACGTTCTAGCACACTGTAAATCTCATTTATCATCATTTTGGTTTTCAGGACTGAACTGTTATCTTGAGTCTCTCTGGTTAACTCATTAACACATGTGTGTTGTGGAATGTCTATTAAAATTCTATTCTATTAAATTTGGGTTTCCAGGTCTTCTGTTTTTTACAGATAATATCACAGTCACTTGGTACATCAACATGCACAGGGGCAGAAAATCTTACCTTCTTTGCAGGTGGCACTTCAGGCGTGGGATTTTGCAGTCCCCCATCATTTGCTTCTTCAGGCGGTTTACATACCTTCAGGGCACAAGCTAGTGGCAGACACTTTGAGCAAGTCCAGGACAAATCCGTACAAATGATTGCTTCACAGGGAAATATTTCTGGACATAGTACATTGGGTGGGGTACTACTCAGGTACATATTTTTGCCTTCCCTCTGAACAGGCAACTCTATCAGTTCTGTTCCAAAGTGCCGTCTGGTGTGGAAAGTGTATTATATGTCTTTTTCTTGGAAGAGAATGTTTCTGTATGCCTATCCCACTCTTCCTCTACTGCCAAAGGTCCTGCACAAGACCACGTGGAACACACCCAAAATCTTGCAGGTGACCCCTTTTGACACTGATAACACTGGTTCCCCCTTCTATTTCATCTGGCCAGTGGCAGTCATAAGTTACCTCATGGGATAGATCTTCTCACACAAGACAAAGGATCTTTCATTCACCCTTACTTGTCTACCCTTCAGTTGATAATTTGGAAGATAGGGTTTTTGATTCCTTTCAGGCACCAGTTTTCTGAGGACGTGCTTCAGGTTTATCAGGTCAGAAAACCCACTACTAAAAAATCATTTGTGACTAAATGGAAGAGATTTTCTGTCTGGCATTTCAGGCATGACCTGGACCCTTTTTCTGTGGTGGTTCCTACTATCCTTTCTTATTTGTGTGATTGCTCAATTCTGCTTTGGCATATTCACCTGTTAAAGTTCATTTGTCAGCCATTTCTGCTAGTCTGCCTTTGAATCCATCTTTGGCTTTTTGAAATCAAGCATTTTTTAAAAGTCATCCTTTATGTCCAGTCTCCAAGAAAGTCTCTTCCTCTTTCTTCAGACCTTAATTTTGTTCTTGAGAAATTGACCAGTCCTCATTTGAGCCTGCAGTTTCAATTCCCTACAACATTGTGCTTGGAAGACTGTGTTTTTAGTGGCTCTTACTTCTGCCAAGAGGGCCTCTGAACTTCAAGTACTCATGGCAATGCCTTCTTTTTGTTTTTTTTTTTTTTACACAGGGACAGGGTGCCTCTTCATACCAGTCTTTCAATGATTTGTCCTTGAATTAATCCGTTCGTCTTTCTTTAATCGTTTCTACACAGACTACTAGTGAAAGTGTTCTTCACAGCTTGGATTTAAATAGACAGCTCAGATGTTATCTAGACAAAACAAAGGGTATCAGGTTATCTGAACAACTTTTTGTTTCCGTGTAAAACCAGGAAATCCGGTTTGGTGATGTCTTAGCAAACCATGTCCTCCTGGATTTCTAAGGCCATTTTTTTCTATTTTTTTCATGGCAAGCAGCTTTCCTTTTCTGTTTGTACTCATTCTACCAAGGCAGCAGCCTCTTGTGCATTTTTCAAGGGTCTGAATTCTAAATGCATTATGCAAGCTGCTGCTTGGTCTTCTGCTCACACTTTTTCCAAACATTACAAGTTGTATGTCATTTCCAGGGCCAGGGTGGGTTTTGCCAGGGTCATACCTCATAGGTTTGTGGAGGATCTTCTGTGCCTTCCTCTTTCCGTACTTTCCAGTAGCTCTTCTGCTCTCCCAAGAGTAAAGAATACTGCAACAGTGATAAGGAAGGACATGGTACAGTAGTGTGAGAACTTACCATAACAGAAGATGTCCTACTTCTCAGTGTTGCAGTATTCTGTCCTTCCCTCCTGCCCCCTTTTACTTTCTGTTGCCCTGCTTCTGGCTGCTGGGTCTTTTGTACATCTTTTTTTTTCCTCTTGCCTTCCTGGATGTACGTGTTATTACCTTTCTCTGGGGTTGTTTTGGTTCGTCTGGGGCACTCAGTTCTGAAGATTAGGCATCCATGCATCACGTATGTGTCTACCCTTCTCACATAGGGTATATGTCTGACATACAATGCCTGATAGGTGTAAAGGCTTTGGTGTACTGGTTGCTCATTCAGCTGTCCTTGGCAAGGTATCCCAAGAGTAAGGAATGGTACAACAGTGAGAAATCAGATGCCTACTTTTATGGTAAGATCTTACACAACTGTACATTCCTGTAAATCCTTCCTGATGTTCGGTGCCTCATAAAGCTCAGAGAGACAAGATTAAAACTAATTCTTCTTCAGTTTTGTGCACGAGAAGAGTGTGGTTTCAGCCTCTGAGGGCCATGGCAGTACAGGAAGTATTCCATTTTAAACCAACTAAATAAATAAATAAAACAAATTATTTAAAATTTGTTAACCAGGGTAAAGGATTGATCTCAATGGACCAGATTTAATCTCAGCGGAGAAGTACAGGAAACAACATATCTTAAGAAAATGAAATACATATTAGCAAGCAATACTTAGACACAGGGAGAAACAAACATGTAAAGTATATACAATATTTCTATATGGAAGTGGTAGAGTTGCACAAGCTTTTATATTGCTAAACATTTTGTACTGATACATGAATGAGAGAGAAAGAGAAATGCAAGAGAAACCATGTGAAGAAGGTGATACAAGTCATTATTAGATTATATACCCTAAGTGGGGACATTTGCATTTAGTTTGATACTTAATGTACACTTTCAGTTTTTAGTGGAGTGCAAGATATTAGGAGCTATCTTTAAGATGGGAGGGAAAGCATTCCCATAGCTTGAAGCCTTGAATAGTGGAGTAGGAGGAGGAGTGGTTAGTACATGGAAGCTGTCTTGAGTGTTTGTAGAAGTAGACTTGAGTGTTCAAGGCTTACCAAGAGTATAAGTTGGCACCTGCCTGATTAGTTTAGAGGCTAGTGTGGAGAGGGTCTCTTTCTTGAGAAGTCCGAACAACTGAAAGCTGAGAAGGTCAGAGCACTGTTGAATGGGTAGCCACTTGGCTTTTTCTGTAGCTTTATAGTGGTGATCATTTCTAGGGGAAAGAGTAATGAAATGGCAGATTTAGAAGCTGTTCCTATTAAAGTAAAACAATATTCTAGATGAGCCATCAGAATGCCTTTCTCAATGGCAGTCCTAATTGACCTGGACAGAGATGAGGAGATTCTGTTAGCCCAGAACAGGAGGGAGAGAACCTTTTTGTGTGGTATAATTAAGATTGATGAGGAAGGTTAGTGAGGGGTCCAGGCAGATTCTTAGGTGTTTGAAAGAGCTGGTATTTCCTGTTTGATTATTTAGGTAGTGGGTGATTAGGAGAGAGTTGTATTTTTATTTTCATGCAGTATATAGATATGTTTTGTTTTGGTTTTAATAATTATCATTCACTCTGGCATTTCATAAATTGTTAGATTCCTGTCTTTCCTTAAACCTCCCTTTTCCTGAACATTCATTGTTCTGCATGCAGTGTTCCCTCAAATTATATTTATTTATATGTATTCCCAACTCCAGTTCTTATATCATCTTTATAATATTCAGTACTTCAGTTGTAGTTGGTTTAAATTTTGGTTTCCATCTTCTAGTAATTGCATTTTTAGCAGCCTGTAGCATTAAACTTATTTAGGCAATTCAGACTACATGTCCCAGCTCAAAATAATAATTTCCTTAGTTGCAACAATTTGTTACCTCAATTTTTCTGATGATGTACTGTGTTGGGAATTTTCTAAATCTGGCAACTCGTTGCATTCCAAAAAATATATTCCCAGTTACCTCTCTTTCCCATCATATCTCCAGCATTTGCTATCTGCCTGAGGAAGAATTTTCTAAAGTCTGTTTGGGATATAAAAATACCTGTGTAAACACTTTGAAGTAAAAATCCCAAACCTTCCAGACTTTGTTGCATACTTGGGAGCCATACTGACGTCCTCACAGTGTTCCTTTGTAAGTTGCTTTTCCATTCTCCCTTCTTATCTTTTGTAACCTCCTCTGAATGATTCTTATAAACAATATTTTGTATGTCTTACTAATTCATTCCTTCTTTTAACAGAAGCTTCTCTTCTAGCCTCAAATTAAAACTCTACCAGAGCTGGTCTTTCACTTAGCATTCCCTATCACTTTCTGTTTGCCTATACACTAATATCAATCCCTGGTTAGGAAGGCACTCTGTAACCTGCATTCGTATTTCTGCTTGGGCTCATCCTACTCTATTACCTTCCCCTTTCTAGTCATTTGCATCCAGCAAACTACCTTTTTCCAGCAAATTCCAGCACCCTCTTGCCTACTTTCTATACTATTGCTTGCTGTCATCCCTGTTGGTAAATTCTCTTTTCTCCATCCCTGTGTTGGCTTAGTTCTTGGAATACTTTCTTCTACTTTGTAAGTATAATATTCTGTATGGTTGTTATTCCCCTTAATGCACCAAAGTCATACTATCCGTATTTATCAATCTTCTTCACTATTTCATCATCATCATTCCTTTCCAATTTGATTTATAATCTTCTGCATTCATTATGTATGTGGGCTTTGTGAAGCTCAAAAGTAGCCTTTCAAATCAGGTAATCCTAAACCACCTTGATCTGAGGGAAGAATCAACTTTTAACTCTTGCCATCTCCTCCTCCCAGATAAATGCATTCAACCCTTTATCTTCCACGACTTCTCATCTGGTTTCTGATTAGGTGAGAATAGTCGGTATTGGCTGCTGTGTTGTGTGAGTTGTGTATAAAATAGCTTTTGAAAAATTTTCCTAATATTGAAAGAATTGGATTAAGATTTTCCAATAGGTGTTTTCCAAATATTAGGCATAATGTTTTTTTTTCTGAGACATATGTTATAGATGAGTTGAGGTTGAGATAAGGTGTCTCTTTAGTGTTGTAGGAACCAGAAGCAAAGATTGTCTCAGCCAGTTCGGTAAGCAAGTTTTATTTCTTCTAAGAGATTGTTTGTCATTAAATGTGATTATTGTGAAATAGAACAGAGAAGTGGAACAAGAAGATGCAGCAGTATTGTATGGCTATTCGGTGTTGTAGCAGGGTTTGGGGAGATTGAAGAAATGAATGGAAGAAAGATGAGGTCCTGATTGAGAACTTGGTGAAATATTGCAGCCTGTCAATTGCTCCTTTCTGGAGCTTTTGGGGAGTAGATATTATTCAGAATTCTTTTGATTTCATTATGTAAGTATTATGTCTATAAATTTCTTATTTAGCAAGGTTATGAAGCAGGACGAAATGCTGTCTAACCAGAACAGTTTTATGCCAAAATATATCCCTTAGATTAAGTAGATATTTAAGCTCATATGTTAACCAGTTGCTCCGATGTTCTCTTTTCTGTCCAACCGAGTACAAAGTTGGCAATTTTCAGATGTTTGAATCCAAGGCTCAGGTCCTCCCCCTACCAATAATTCTCCTCTGTCCAGATAATTCCTTAGATCTCATTTGATACTTGTTTCAGCCAGTTGTGGTCCCAAGAATGAGCTTTTTGTGTTAGAAATTTCAGATAACTGAATTATTGGCTCTTCTTTCTACAGAGTTCAGCTCAGCATCATTACAAAGCATCCTTTTTGTCATTAGGCAGTGTTGGCTTTTTCCTTTAGGTGTACTTTTACTATTAGGCATTTCTTCCTTTTCTTCTCCCCTAGATGTATGTGTGTGTGTGTGTGTGTGTGTGTGTGTGTGTGTGTGTGTGTGTGTGTGTGTGTGTGTGTGTGTGTGTGTATTTATATGCCTTTTGTAATCTCTCATTCTTTCTAGTGTGCTAACCTTTTTGAGATAATAGTTTTTGGCTGTTTTATATGTGACTTGGTGCTTGTTGTGCAGTTTATTTGCTAGTTTTCCATTGTTGTTGAAACGTCTGTGGTCATGTCCAACAAGGCTTCGGTCTTTAGGAAGTGCTCTGCTTGTAAACACAAAATCCTCCTCAAGACCAATTCAAAGTGCATATATTGTCTCCAGGTTTCTCATCTTGATGAGGATTACCAGTTGATGTCCTTCATGGATGCATCTGCAGTCATAACAAGTGGGTTGTCCTGTCGTCAGGCAGCCCTGCAGTCGGCCGGATTCCAAAGTCCGGGTCCGGCCTCGGCTGATGTCGCACTCCACCCGACGTCATCTCTGCTGGTCTTCGGGTATAAAAGCATCAGCCGACGCCATTTTCCTCAGTCTTTCTTGCCGCTGGCGCCAAGCAGAAGCTGTTCGCAAGTGCCGGTCGGTCGGATCCAGAGATTACTTCTACCGAATACTACTTCAAGACTTCTAAAGCTTGGTACCCGCTGGGGACTCTTTCTTGCCTCAGCCGATGTCAGAAAAAGTTAACAATTGTTTAACCTGTGGGAAACAAATACCTCATAAAGATTTCCACTCTTACTGTCTGCCTTGTTTAGGCCCAGCCCACGACGTAGCAGCCTGTTCGCCTGTGCCTCTTTCAACCGACGAACGCTTAGGCGCCGGTCGGAGTTTGCAGAACAGTTTTTCGGTACTGATTTTGCGTACATTATGTCGCCGGATTCTCCGACTACCCCCAAAAACGCAAAGATAAAGACCGACACGCGTCCGCGGTTTCGCCGAAACCACGGCAAAGCAAATCGAGTGTCTCGGTTTCGCCGAAAACCGAAAACTGCTCAAAGTACAGCTGAACCTATTCTACAACTGAGGCCCCTGCTACAATTTTTGAATCGACCTCAGAAATTTTACCCACTACGGTGGTTGACGATCAGACACCATCCCCTTGGATGTCTCTACCCCAGCACGTGGTGCTGCTAGGCCTCCAGCAGCCATGTCCATTAAGGCCTTCGCCAGGGCTAAAGCAGCCAAGACTACTAAATCAGTGCCTGTTAAACCCCCCTCATCCAGGCCCTCTTCTAGTTCTCAAATACTCTCCTTGGCAGAAGATTTAATTTCTTTAATTAGAGGATCTCAATCTCACCCAGACAGGGCCTCTCAGCCCCCGAGAAGAGACCTAGGGCAGACCCCCGTGAGCCAGTGTCTTCTGATGATTCTGCTCATGAATCAGACATAACTGACCAGCCTGAGGCTCCCTTTTCCAATTCTCAAGATTCTGATGCTGAAGAATCCATTCCAGCTGCTTCCCCACCAGAAGAATTCTCCTTTGAGAAACCTTGCATGCCATGCGAGAACAGTTCCAATGGCAGCAACAGGATTTTTCAGACTCCAGAAAAAGACTTAGGACTTTTCTGCACCTACCACAGCACAGGCCCTTAGCTATACCTCCTGTTCTCTGTGGTGGATGATGCTTTCAATGATGTTTGCTCCGCTCCAGATTCTTACCCCAGCCCCTGCCAAACCAGACAGATTTTACAGGGTGCCAGATACTCATCACCACCTTTACAAGGCTCCTCTTGCAGACCCAGAAACTATATCCCAGGGTCCCAAGGCAGTAGCCGCATCACAGCTAAAACCCTATTCCTTCTGAAAGGGAAGCAAGGTCACTAGACAGATGGGGTAAAAAGGTCTACACTTCAGCTACTCTCTCAGCTAGAGCTTTAAACTGTCAGTTTCACATGATACAATACCAAGAGTTTATGCTTGATCAGTTAACCAAAAGCTAACTACTGATGAATCTCTTGATAAGAAATATGTATTAGAGATGGTAAATAACATACAACAGGTTAGCAACCATTCCTTAAAATGTGGCTATGATGCACTGATGGGTTTATTTAGATCAGCCATGACAGGCACAGTGATAAGAAGACATGCATGGCTAAAGGAACAAGTTTTACCGGATCATGTTAAAGCTAAGTTGCTAGATGCTCCTATGGACAAGACAAGTTTGTTTGGTACACCTGCCCAGCAGGTTATGAAGAAAATGGAAGAAAAGGCAAAATCTGTTCAAACTGTTAAAGATTTCCTGCAGGTCCAACCCCAAGGTTTAGCAGGAACTGGCCTGCCAAAATTGGTCCTTTCCTGACTCCACAAAATTTCAAAGGGGCAGGAACAGACGTTCCAGAGGCAGAAACCAATCCAGAGGAGGTGCCTACAGAGGACGACAGTGGCAAGGTAACAACAGAGGCACAGACACGCCACTGCCACTACATCAGCACAACCACAGTGACTTAATCCTAACCGCCACCAGGGAACAAATAGCAGCTCCTCTAGGCGGAAAGTTAACCTTATTTTAAAAGAACTGGCACTACATAACAAAAGACAAGTGGATTTTACAAACCATAGATCAAGGTTACCGGTTTCACTTCCACACTTTACCAGTCAAAAGAGGAATGCCAAATCTACCTCCAAATCAAAAACAGAGGCTCTACGCCAGATAATGGAGTTAGCAAACATGAGAGCTGTGGAAAGAGTGCCAACAGCAGAACAAGGAAAGGGGTTCTACTCCAGACTATTCCTAGTTCCAAGAAAGGAAAAAGTTGGAGACCAATTCGACCTGTCCACCCTAAATACATACATCATTGTCCCAAAATTCAAAATGCTGACCCTACAGCAACTTCTTCCCATGCTGGGCAAGGAGTCTTGGCTGGTAACTCTAGATCTCAAGGAGGCATACCTGCACGTCCCAATTCGACCAATCTGCAGAAGATACCTCAGATTCCTTGCAGGATCAGAGCACTATCAATTCTCAGCATTGCCCTTTGGCTTATCTACTGCGCCCAGAGTATTCACAAAATGCCTGGCATCAGTAATCGCCCATTGCAGATTACAGGGAATTCAAATTTACCCATACCTGGACGACTGCCTACTACAAGGGGACAACAAAAGCAAGCTGACAACAGATTTACAAAGGGTCATTTACTTGCTACAAGGACTGGGATACACAGTCAATTTACAAAAGTCAAGGCTGATACCATCCCAAACAAGGACATTCTTGGGCTGAATTGGACACAGTACAACAAATGGCATTCCTGACTACAGAAAACAAAAGAACTTCCTCTTTACTTCTTGGCACTAACAAAACTGAACAAGTTAACAGCAAGAAAATTTCTACAGGCCTTGGGCTTCATGGCATCATGCATAATCTTGGTCCCATTTGCCAGACTACATATGAGGAAACTACAGTGGTACCTAAAGAATTTATGGTCCCAACACAGACACAGTCTAGAAACAGAAATCCCACTAATTCCATGCTTAAAACAGGAGTTCCTATGGTGGGCTCAGGCATGCCAGTCAAACCCAGGCCTGCCCTTCCGCAGATGTCAACCAAGCCAGACCATCACAACAGACGCTTCAGATCTAGGATGGGGCCCACATGCTGGACAAATGCGTGCAAGGATTGTGGACACAGGATCAAATTCACCTGCACATCAATCTAAAAGAAATGCTGGCAGTAAACTGGCAATCCAAAAGTTCAAACCTTTCCTCAAAGAGGGCCAGTTGATGATAAGGACAGACAACACCACAGTCATGTGGTACATCAACAAACAGGGAGGCACTCACTCATACCCCCTATGCAGAATGACCTTGGAGCTGTGGACCCTGGCACTCAGCTACAACATTCAGTTACAGGCAATATTTGTACCGGGGAAAGACAATACTCTAGCAGACATACTAAGCAGAACCACTTCGTCAGTCCACGTATGGAAGCTGCTCCCGGACATCTTCATGACCATCCCAAAGAAATGGGACATGCCACAGATAGACCTATTCGCATCACCTCTCAATCACCACCTCGAAAAATTCTGCACGAGGACATTCCACCCACTAGCATGGAAAGTGGATTCACTCTCCTTCAACTGGAAAGGCCTAACAGTATATGCATTTCCTCCTCTTCCTCTGATACACAAGGTACTACTAAAAATCAAGGAAGAACGCCCAAGGATAATCCTGATAGCCCCAAACTGGCCAAGACAACACTGGTATCCACTACTGAAGAGCATGTCTCGAACAACATGTGGCTAATACCCCTGATGCCTTTGATGTTAACTCAGAACAACTACAGCATCATACATCCAAACCTAAAACGCTGCAACTGACTGCATGGAACATCACATAGCAGCAGCTAATCCAGAACTTTCCCAAAGAGTTAAAGACATTATTCTTGAAGCACGCAGACCTTCAACAAGAAAGAACTATGCTGGTAAATGGAAAAGGTTTGTCATTTGGAGTACCGAAGAGGAAAAGATGTGTCAAACATAGATATGCCTAACATTCTGGAGTATCTGGCGAACTTCTTCATTCAGGCCTGTCCTACTCCTCCATCAAGATACATGCATCAGCTATTTCAGCAGAATACAGCTTTGATCCTCCTGTTTTTCCACACCCTTTGCTCAGGCAGTTCCTCAGAGGAATAAAGAATGTAAAACCTCCCAGGAAACCACCATTACCAGCTTGGGACTTAAACTTTGTGCTAGAAAAGTTGACACTAGCACCCTTTGAACCAGCAGCAACAGCAGACCTACAACACCTGTCATGGAAAACTGCTTTCCTACTGGCAATTACTTCAGCAAGGAGGGTTTCAGAACTACAGGCCTTAATGGCAGTGCAACCCTTCCTAATCTTCCACCAAGATAGAGTGTCCTTGAGGACTAATCCTACATTTATGCCTAAGGTGGTATCCAGAGTATCTTTAAACCAGGCAATCCACCTACCTTCCTTCTTTCCCAACCCACAAAACAGAGGGAAAGAATACTGCATACCTTGGATGTACATAGACAGCTACGCTACTACTTGGACAGAACAAAAATAGCAGAAAGACTGACCAACTTTTTGTAGCCTATGCAACAGGAAGGGAAGGAAAAGCTATTTCCAAACAGACAATCTCCAAATGGATAGGAAATTGCATACGATACTGTTACTCCTTCCATGGAAAACCAATTCCACAGAACATAAGACCTCATTCTACAAGGGCAACAGCCACTACCACAGCCTTCTTACGAGGAGTGGCAACCAAAGACATTATTGAGGCGGCTACTTGGACCTCCGTGCATACATTTGCCAAGCATTATAATTTGCCTCTTTATTCCAGATCCCGAGCAGGGTTTGCCACTGCTGTACTGCAAGGGATCTTAAACACACCATAATCTACTTTATCCTCCTCCCTAGTTGGCTATGGTATTCTACCCATTGTTATGACTGCAGATGCATCCATGAAGGACATAGTACAGTTTTGTATCTACCATAAATGTACACGTCCGCACTGGCTCGCATCTGCAGTCAGGCTTACCCTCCCTCCTTCCCTCTGTGGTACTCCTAGGGTGTTTACCCTCCTAATAGCTAGCTGTTGGGGAGTCTTTATGGTGTATTTGTTTGTATATATGTACATATATGCTTATTGTTGTGTTTACCTCTATCTATTTGGAAACATTGGCATCTATCCAAATTTTACCCTGCAAGAGGGCTACTGGCATCTGGGGCAAGAAACACTGAGGAAAATGGCGTCGGCTGATGCTTTTATACCCGAAGACCAGCAGAGATGACGTCGGGTGGAGTGCGACATCAGCCGAGGCCGGACCCGGACTTTGGAATCCGGCCGACTGCAGGGCTGCCTGACGACAGGACAACCCACTTGTTATGACTGCAGATGCTATCCAGTTCGGACATCTACATTTATGGTAGGTACAAAACTGTACTTTTTTTGCCTTTGGGTTGATGGCCTTTTCGGATCACAGGTCTAAGTTAGTTTTAAAAGGCCTTCTCCTAACAACAGAATCTGACTTTTCCCTTTCTGGTTTCTAGCCAAGAGAATTATGAAGAAATTGAAGGGAGAAAAGCAGAAAGAGAAGGACAGCGAGAGAGAGAAAGAGAGAGGATTAAGACAAAGAAAGTTCTTAGGAAAAACAGTAGAGGAAAAGGTCTCTGGACCCTACGGGAGTTGAGTCCAACCTCAAAACTTTCCAAGCCTTCAGATCCAGTCCTCCCCTAGGAGCCTTTTCAGAGCCAGTCTCATATTCCTCCTTTATCAGTCAAACCAAGATTCTTCCTGGAGTCGACCACCTCAGCTCTGATTTCCAATATTGCAGATGGAAAGGTCCTTCGTCTGGTCATCCAGGCAGCCTTTGGCCTCTGGTCAGTACACTCATCAAGGAGCTTGTCCAGAGCAGATGTGAACTGGATGATACAGAAGTTCCTCAGGACCCAGATTCAGATGGGGTTCTTCCCACCAATTCCGTTCTTGGAGTGCAGGGACCAGTCCCTGCCACCTCTCATCTGGCATCTTCTTACCCAATCCAAACTGTGGATCCAGTAGTTTATGAACAGAGAGTTCCCTGCAGGATGACTTTGTCAGAGCCAGTAGTCTGGTCATTTTTGACTCCGACAATGTGCCTTTCCTCTCAACTTCAACAGCATTAGATCTCGAGGGGTATCAGGGACCAGATGTCAGTGTCTACACACAAGGGTCAGAACTGACACTGAGACTTTCAAATCCATCCCTTCCATTCTGTGCAAAGGTGTTGTACATCTCGGCCCAAGTGTTGGCTTTCTATCTGAGCCAGATCTAGCCTCTAAAAGATCTATTCTCAGGTTCCTGTGATTCTAGGACAACTCCTACAGGACTACTTTCGGGCTTTGAGGCATTTGAAGGGGTTCTGTTGTGGTCCAGGAAGGAGGTGTATCCCATCCATGTTTGAATCTGTTCTGGTCCCCTCTGATCTCTGCAAATATCCTTCCATTTCACTGTTGCAGTATTCATTACAATTGGGATCCTGTGCCAAGGGCATCCCAACATCCAGCCAGTGTACCAAAGCCTTTAGGTTGTTTTAAGGTACACCATAACGTGTCACACATATGCTACTCGCAAAGCATAGAGCATAAAGGTGACATCCAGCCATACCAACCTCAGAACTTCTTGGCTGCCAGTCTGAATGCCATCTCTCAATCGTTGGTCTGAATGCCTATTCTGTTGTTGGGTCACCAAGCCATTGCAGATAAGTGCCCTGTTGGGGTTTATTGCATCTTATCTTTTTTTGTTGCTTGTGGAGTTTCATGTCATCCAAGAAGAGTAAATACCAGTGTGGGAGACATATTCCCCATTAAGACCATCATCAGCAGCGCTTGTTTTGTCTTGGTGCTTTTCATGACTGTACGTCCTGTTCAGTCTGTCTGTTCCCAAGACCCTCCATAGTAGGTTTTCTTTGGCTTTGTATGTGGAGAATCAATGACTTAAGCTCTTAGCTAAAGTCTGAAGGGCAGCTGTCCATGAAGAAGGCAGCCAAGAAATCAAAGCCGGATTCTTCTTCTGTATAGCCTCCACTGGAGATCTCTCCCAAAGTGAGTGAAATCTCAAAGTTTTGCCCAACTCCATTGTTGGATTCTTCGGCCATTTGGAGGCTGGTGGGAATCCAACCTTAAGCACATCCTTGGAGGCTTGGAGACATTCACATTGGATGTTCAGGGGAACCTTGGCTAATTATTTCCAAGGGGCCTAGAGGTGTTCCTCAAATTTTGGTCATAGAAGCTGTCCCTATTACAATTACTGTATGCCACCTGGGTCAGAGCCTTCTACATTTTATAAGGTGGATGTCTCCTTAAAGAAAAAGCAGAAAACTAAACATATTACTCCAGCTCCTAAAGACCTACAGTGTGACTAACAAAATTTCACTCTGAGGTTGATTAGTGCTTTGGTGGCTTTAACACCTCCTGAGGTAGTTTCTGCTCCAGCTCCTCCTTGGTCCTCTACTCCCCTTAAAAGACCCATAAAACAGGATTCCTCTGAGGAGGAGGCAGATTCAGATGAGGAATCCGTGGTTTACTCCTCTCAGATTCCTTCTTCTTTAGATGGAGTTTGAGGAATAAGAATCTACTAGTCCTGATACTCCTTTTGAGGAAATTTCTTTAGGGGATACATTTTCTATAGTGATGGAGTTCTTCAAATGAGATTGTGCTCAGGTGTCTGAAGTACAGAAAAGGTATTATGAGCTCCTGCAGATGGATTCTCCCAGGCCGTCTGCTGTCCCTCTTGTTGTGGCTGCCTTGTTCGGTGACTTTTCTAATGCTTCTTAGGCTGCTGACTCCCAGACCCCTGCCCCCAAGAAACTTGATAGATTTTATAGGGTCCCTGAGGACTGTAAATTTCTTTACAGGTGCCTGTTTGCTGACCCCTCAGTGGTGTCTGTGGCTTCTGACAAGCCATCTCAATTGCTACCTTCTCCTAAGTTAACTGCCTTCTGGTAAAGATAGCAGAACCATGGAAAGGTCAAGGGAAAAAAGTTTATACCTTTGCTACTTTAGCTTTCAGGACTGTCAGTTATTAGACCCAAATGTCCAGGTACATGTTAGTTCTTCTTTCCCAGGCCTGTCAGGTAATTTCTGATCTTCCAGATTCTGAAGGGTTCTGCTCTTTCTCTGTTAGGGACCTCCTCCCAGGTGGCTTGTCATTCCATCAAGTGTAGTTATGATGTAGCAGATGCTTCCTCTAGGGCTGCTGCTTTTGGGTCTGTGATGAGGAGTTATTCTTGGCTTCGGCTTCAACCTTTGCCTGATGATATTAAGGTTAAGTTGATGTCTGCTCCTCTGGATAATAAACACTTGTTTGGTGAAGCTTCTGCTGGCTTAAGTCCCTTCAGGATAAGGGCAATGCTTTACAGGAACTTAAATATGTTTTTGTTTCTCCTGTACCTAAGTTTCAGAGAAATTACCCCAATAAGCCAGCCTTTGTTCATAGGTGATCTTGCCCTGCCCCGAAGGGCAAGAAAGGTGGGAAGTGGGCTCCTTCTATTAAAGCTATTCAGACTTTTGTACCCCAGAAGTCTCCTTTTCCTGATAAACAAGGTGCTGTCTGACTATCTTATTCTTTTCAACCACATTCCTCTTTCTGTTCACCTTTCTCTATCTCTCCATGTTTGGCTAAAGATTACTCAGGACTCCTGGGTTCTGTCCATTATTCACCAAGAGTATTTCATGGACTGGAAATCTCTTCCCTTTTATGGAAATTCTTAGTCCCCAAAGGAATGTGTCCTTTCAAGAGATGCTTCGGGATCTCTGACTTAGGGTGCTATTCTTAATATTCAAGAAGTTCCAGTTTCCCAAAGGAGGAAGGGGTTTTACTCCAGAATGCTCCTCCTACCCAGTAAAGAGGGTAGTTGGAGACCAATTTTAGACCTCTCTCATCTAAATACATTTCTGAAGGTTCCCTCCTTTTCAATATTTTCTCTTCAGAGTTTGTTCCCTCTATTGCTTCCTTGGGCTTATATGGTGTCTCTGGATCTCAAGGATGCTTATCTCCATATCCCAGTTTATCCCCCTTTTGGGAAGTTTTTATATTTCTCTGCTTCCTGGCATTTTCAGTTCTCTGCCTTGCCCTTTGGCCTTTCTACTGCCCTGAGAGTATTCACCAAATGCCTCGCTCCTGTGATCGTTTTTTGCAGGGTACAGGAGATCCAGTCTTTCCCTACTTGGATTAGCTCCTGTTTCAGGCATCCTATCCACAGACCTTATTGCAAAATCTCCATTTTTGTCTTTTCTCTTCTGCAAAGACTGGGGTTCACTATAAATTTCAAAAAGTCCTTGCTGACTCCTCCTCAGGATCACGTCTTTCTGGGTTGCAGGATCCAGACTGTGCCTATGCTGGCATCCATGCCTCCTCAAAAGGCCCTAACTCTCATTTCCTTTTTTCAATCCATTCTTCCAAAGGCTTCATTAACAGCCAGGGAATTTCTGAGAGCTCTGGCATTCATGGCCTCCACTGTTCCTGTGCTCCCTCTGGCCAAACCCTACATGAGAAGATTCAGTGGTTTCTGAAGTCACTTTGGCTTCAATGTGCTGTTATCCTCGAATTTGTAGTTCATCTTCTTTCTTGTCTGAAGAAGGAACTTCAGTGGTGGATTCAGCAGGGCCCCCTTTGCATCCACCTCTTCCCTCTTGGGAACTGTTCAAAGATGCTTCAGATGTGGGATGGGGAACAGCATTTGGCTCCCTGAAGGTGCAGAGGTCTGGGCACCTCATCAACAGGAAGAACACATTAATGTCAAATTAGAGCTCTTCTGCTGGCTCTTCAGGTTTTTCATGCTCTCTTCTCCCCAGGACCTCTCAAGGTGTTTACTGACAATTCCACAGTGATGTGGTATGTAAACAAATGGGGGACAATGTCCTATCTTCTTTGCCAGTTGGTACTCCTAGTGTGGAACTTGCTATCCAGTATCAACTGACTCTTCAGGCAGTTTGCATTCCATCAGGTCAAAACATTGTGACAGATTCTCTGAGCAAGTCCATAACTCAGTCTCATGAATGGATGCTTCACAGGGATGTGTTTCTGGACATTGTCCACCAGTGGGGTAGTCCACAAATGGATCTTTTTGCCTCCCCTCTGAACAGACAGCTTCTTCTATTTTGTGCCAGAGACCCAGGTCCTCTGGCTTGGAAGGTGTCCTATCTTTTTCTTGGAAGGGGGTGTTCTTTATGCTTTCCCTCCCCTTTCTCTCATTCCAAAAGTCCTGTTCAGAATTCAACAGGATACTCCCAAAATCTTGCATGTGACTCCCTTTTGGTTGAGTCAGCATTGGTTCCCTCTTTTTCTACATTTAGGCAGGAGCAATCATCACAAGTTACCTCACAGGGTGGACCTATTCATACAAGACAAGAGATCTCTCTTCCATCCCCACCTGTCCACTCCTCAGCTGACAGTGTGAGTGATAGGATTTTGATTCCACATAGACACCTTTTTTCTGAGTAGGGACCTGCAGGAGGCCAGGAAACCCAATACTAGGGAATCCTACTTATCCAAATGGAAGAGGTTTTCTGTTCGGTGTCTGTCTAGTAACCTGGATCCACTTTGTGGATGTTCCTTTGGTTCTTATCTGTGTGACTTTCTCAAAGCTGGGTTGGCTTATTCTTCTATTAACCCCCGCTTATCAGCTATCTCTGCTTGTCTGCCTTTATCATCTACTTTAGATTCTAGATTTGAAGCCAAGCAATTTTTTAAAGGCACCCTATATATTAGGCCTCCCAGCAAGCCTGTTCCTTCTTCCTGGAATCTTAATTTTGTTCTGGAAAAATTGACCTGGCTTCTTTTGAGCCTGCAGCTTCAGCTTCCTTGCAACATTACTCTTGGAAGACTGTACTTACTTCTGCCAAACAGGTGTCTGAGCTTCAAACCCTTATGGCTTGTCCTCCTCTCTTTTTTTTTCATAAGGCTAGGGTGTCCCTTTGTATTAATCCTTCTTTTATGCCCAAGATAGTTAATGAGTTGTCCCTTGATTCGTCTATTCATTTGCTCACTTTTTTCCTTCTCCGCAGTCTGCCAGTGAGAAGGTGCTGCACACGTTGGATGTGCATAGACAACTCAGATTTTATTTTGATAAGACTAAGACTTTTTGTAAATCTGATCATCTCTTTGTTTCTTTTCATCCTAGGTCTTTAGTATTGACTGTGTCCAACCAAACTATTTCTTCTTGGATTTCTAAAGCCATTTCCATTTGTTATTCCGTTCATGGTAATAGCCTTCCTTCCACTGTTAAGGCTCATTCTACTAGAACTGTGGCTTCTTTTGGTGCTTTTTTTCAAGGGCTTGGATACTAACTCTATTCTTGGGGCAGTTACCTGGACTTGTGTGTGTACATTTACTAAGCACTGCAAGTTGAATGGAATTTGTAGAGCTGTTTTTTCTAGGGCCATTCTTCATGGCTTCCTAGAGAGCACTGCTGGTTCTTCCTCTCTTCTTCTTGAGCTTTGACACTGTTGCTGTTGTAATGAATACTGCAGAAGTGAAATGGAAGGGCATAGTGCAGTTGTGTAAAATCTTACCATAATGGTAGATGTCTTTCTCTTCACTTAGTGTTCACTCCCTCCCTCCACCCCCTGGTCCATTTCTTTTGTGGATGTACTGATGACCTCTCTACTCCTTAGACTGGCGTTTGTACTGGGGCTATCAGTTATGAAGTTGATACGTCTGGACGTCACCTTTATGCCGTACACTACGCGAGGAGCATGTGTGAGACGTATGGTGTATCTTAAAGCAACGTAAAGGCTTTAGTATACCGGCCAGACACTGGGGATACGTATTGTAATGAATACTGCAACAGTGAAGAGAAGGAACTGCTCATCAAAAAGGAGGCATTTGGACTTCCTTCAGGAGTCTCTCACTGAGGGATCCCCATGGTCCCTCCTGGAAGACATCTCCCTTGAGGACATTCTGAAAGTACTTCAGCAAAAGAGGAGATGGTCCACCAATGCCCCATCCGAAGAGGAATTTCTGTTTCATGAGGGTAGAACCGGCCCATCTACTACTTGGGTGTTCCCCCTGGCTGATAAATTTACTGACTTTGTCACAGATGACATGGAAGGAGCCAGATCTGGTGGATCCCACATCCTGAAGCCCACCAAAATGTTGGTTACCATGAAACAAACCTCACTGGAGCAGGGGGCCGACAGTGGATCTGTAGTGGTGATGGCGGCCACTAAGAAAGAGATGTTTGAGGAGAGCTCTTCTCTCCTTCCCCCGAATAGGGAGTCTCAAGCATTGGACTGATTCAGAAAGCAGACTTATGCTTCAGCAACACTGACTTTTCAAGTGCTGAACTACCTATCACATTTGACTAGATTTCATAGGGATTTAATCAAGGAGCTTTTCTGGTCCCTTTCCAGAACCATGACTGCCAAGTCCTGCAAAATTATGGATTCCCAGTTGATGACCATACAGTCTATTTTTCTAATGTGCCCATCTGCCTTTTATTCACTGCCTTGGATGGCCCGTTTAGAGCAGTTGGCTTCGTCATTGCTGTACGTTGACATGCCTGGAAGTGTCTCAGATTTTGCAGAATACTTAAGAAGTCCTCTTTGTATGCCTCTTTTGATGGGTCTACAATCTTTGGACCCAAAGTTAAGGATATACTTACTAGAAGTGAAGAAGACATCAAACCTTGTCTGCCATCAATATCTACTTCACTCCTCAGAGGACCCTTCTTCTGGAACCAAAAGGCTGATAAGAGGCTATGGTTCTGAATGTCCCATGAGACTTCTGGAGATAGACCCCCCCCCCAGGCATAGGGGGAACAATAACAAGGACATCCCCTTAGAGGCCAAGGAAATCCACAGAACCAAGGATTTTGAGGTTCCTTCACAGACAAATGCTTTCAGTGCTCCTGAAAGGTTGCCCGACTGCTGCACTGTGATGACAGGTAGGGGATGCTTTTCTGTGTTTCTTCTTGCTGGTTAGCTATCAGTCATGATTCTTGGGTGCAGAGAGCAGTATCCAGGGACTATAGCATTCCCTTTATTTAAAACTGCAAAAGTAATACAGAAAGCTTCCCGATGTTTCACACAGTCATAGGAAGGCAACAGCTCAAGAAATTGCAAAGCTGCTTGAAAAATGTCATCCAGGAGGCCCCACCAGACTAGCAAGGATCCAGAGTCTACTCAAGGTTCTTTTTGGTTCTGAAGAAAAACTAGTACCTCAAGCTTATTCTGTACCTCAGCCACCTAAACCAGTATGCAAAATGAACAAAATTTCTGATCGTCACAGCTCAGTCCTTTTTACCTCTTCTAAGAAAGGATAACTAAATGTGCTTGGTGGACATGCAGGACATCTGCTATTGCATGCATGTAGCCAGGCAGTCCAGAAGGTTTTTTTTGCTTTTGCTTGGAAGCCTGTCATTTCCAGTTCGTTATACTGCTCTTTTGTCTCATTTTGCCTCTTCCCTCCAGGGTATTCACCAAATGTATGTCAGTGGTTGCAGCGCATCTCCGAATGCAAGGGTTCTTGGTGTTCCCATATCCAGATGACTGGCTGTAACTGCTACTATGAAGGATCAATTAATCCAAGACAGAGACTCCTAGCTCCAGTTATGTCTTCACCTAGAAATCACTGTCAACCTGGAAAAGTCCAAATTGATACCTGTCCAAATGATAGAATTCATAGAATGTCACCTTGTTACCACCTTGCAGAGAGCCATACTTCAGGAATCCAGAATAATTACTCTACATCAGCAAGCCTCCTTGTTTCTGTCTCAACCAAAACCCTTGGTAAGATCCATCCTATGCCTGTTGGGTTCTATAGCTGCTTTCATAACCCTTGTTCCTCACACCAGATTTCATATTACAGTGGGCCCTCTCATTTCAGTGGTCTGTGTTGCATCAACCCATGCACATCCCAGTCAGTCTCATTAGAATCTGCAGACAGCATGTTCAGTGGTGGCAAAATGGCCTTCTAGTCTGTCTAGGCTTCCCCTTTATCCTCCCTCTCCCAGTAGCAGTGGTAACCACTGATGCTTCCTTGCCAGGGGAGAGGAGGGGGCATTTCATAGAGAAGACTGCCCGAGGCACACCAACTTTGAAGCCAGTCTTCACATCAATGCTTTGGAGATTAGGACTGTCCTTCTACAATAGACCATGGGTACCGGGTCATATCCTTTATTTTGGGAAGCTATGAGGATTTGGCAGTAGGTGATGTCTTCTCAGTGCTTTCTAGTGGCAGTGTACATCCCTGGGAGATCCAGTGTATTGGCGCACAAGTTGAGCAAGTCCATTCTTCCTCCTCAAGAGTGATTCCTTAATCAGTTGTTCTGGGTTTGGTAAGTTATGTGGGCAGTGACCTTACTTTTGACCAACATGCATTCATTCATTCATTGTTGTAAGAAAGTCTTTCTGTATATTGCATAGCTTATAAATAAAGGAATTGTGTGTAGATCTAGGGATGTCATTGTCCTCCTTTACTCAGCCATCATTAGGCCAGTCATTGAATTTAATGCCCCCTTTGGCATGTATCTGTCCATACATATGCAACTGGAACACCCACTGAGATAGCTTACTATAAAGATATAAGGTCTAAACAACATGTCCTGCATGTATTGACTCAAAGACCTGTCACTATATTCAGTATTCTACTGACTGCTAGAGGTGCCCCATGTCTGGCATACAAGGTATCCTCTGACCCAGTACTGATGGATTTACTTCTTTCAGCAAGTCAAATGGCATTAGAAATATTTGGTGTAGGGATGCAAACCTCTTCTGCAGCATCAACAGAACAGTTTGTTCAGAAGAGGTATTATGGTAATATGCTTGGTTTTCTGTTTGTTTTTCTGCGGGATGTACGCCCTAAACTAATTTTGAAGGGTCATACCCACCGGTGACATTCAGTAAGTGTGGTAGGAATCTCTTCACTCACTAAGATCTGCGGAATCCCTCTTGGTCCCTTGTATGTAATCAGCCAAAGTTCCCCCTCAGCATCAGGAGCAAATGTTTGTAAAGCCTCCAAGGATGTGCGAGAAGTTGGATCCATGCCAGCCTCCAGCAGGGTTGCAACAGGAATCTAAGGCAACCACCACCGTGGGCTTTCATTAGCACTGACAGAGACATCTGGGGGAGGCTGGACAGCAGTTGTATCAGATCTAATTTCTTTGGCCATTTCCTTAGCAAATGGCTGACCCATGAAATGGGAAGATCTACCATAGCACCCTGAGCCAACAGTTTTATGCTGTTTTTTGAGGTAAATAGATACAGAGGAGAGACTACTATATAGGGATATAGGGACAAAAGCCTGGCAGGCAGAACAATACGTGTGGGAGTGGGAAGCACCTAAACAGAAAAGACACTTGTTGCGACTGTCCCTTATGGGAAATCTACAGCTGCCAACAATATCAGAACGTAGAATACACAGACTCAGTTGAGTAAAAAACAGTCAACCTTTATCAAACACAGAGCTTTCGGGCAAACACCCTTCATCAATGATTAACATAAGGTACATTCAGAATGCAGTTTAAATACACCCACAACACGTCACATGACTTGCAGCCAAAGCCATGTGGCCAACTACATCATCATTTAATACTAAGTTAAAACACATATATTAACACAAGACACTTTACTTGCATAAAATTATACACATCTATGTAAACACACAAACCATAGTATTAGAAACATTTTTTTAAAAGGTTTAAAAAAGTTTTCTCAAAAGGATGTATTTTCTAAAAAAATCTTTTAAAAGATTTTTTTCTTTCCAAAAAATGTTACATATCTTGCAATAATTACTTTAATTTATTATGTTGTATTCTAACTAATATCGGTTTTAGTGATACAGCTGCATTTAAACCTGGGCTAATATCCGCTGACAAACGAACTATCCATTCGTATTCCCTAACTTCCAATAACATGTCTATCACCCTGAATTTAAACATATGTTCTTTCCCTTGTTCCTTTATGTGTTTATATAGGGCATTTTTTTCACATTGTTTCCTGATGTTAGATTTATGCTCAATTATACGGTCCTTGAGCTTCCTTGTTGTCTTTCCAACATAGAACGAAGGACATGCAACACAGGTTGCTATATAGACAACAAAGGTGGACGTGCATGTGGCCACACCATAAAAATTATATAATTTATTAGTAACAGGATGCATGAAGGTATTATTCGAACTCTAGCCTTCTCCAGAAACAGGTGCTATATCACCACAGCAACAACAGTTGTAACAGCATATCGTACCCTTACACCTCCCCTCGGGTGAACTGCTAACATTATTAACAAAATCCTTGTAACACAGCAAATATTTTAATGACTTCTTATTCCTATAGGAAAATAAAGGTTTGTTACCTATCAATGCCTTAATATCATCCTGCGCTAAAAGAATTCTCCAGTACTTATTAATTACACGCCTGACTATATAAGACTTGCTATTATATGAGGTAATAAACCTTATTTTTACATCATTGAAAGTGTCATCTGAACAATCAACATTATTCTCATAACTAGGTAAAAGCACAGGTCTATATAATGTACATCTATTACTTTCTACTACTTTCCTTGTATTGTCTATTAACATTTGAGGATACCCACTCACTCTGAACTCACCACATATTTCATCCATTTGTTTAGAAAAAGCTGCCTCTGTATTGTTTAGCCTACTTACGCGAATAAGTTGCGCTTTCACTATACCCCTAAACACATGAGGTGCATGCATACTAGATGCTTCTAAATATCTTCCAGATGACACCTCCTTTTTATAAATGGTGCTAACAAACTTATTGTCTTGTATTTTCAAATTCACGTCCAGAAAATTTATACTATTATTTGAGCATTCCATTTTAAATTTCAAGAAGGTAGTTGTACTATTTATATAACTAACAAACTCTATCAGTTCAGTAAGAGGACCCTCCCAAATAAGAAAACAGTCATCTACAAATCTTTGGTAGAAGTGTATCTTGTTATTCACAAAGCTATCACCATCAGATATGTACATCTTCTCCCATTGATACAGTACTATATTGGCGTATGTATTGGCCACCGGGGTGCCCATTGCCACTCCCGTTAACTGTAAATAATGTTCTTCATTAAATATAAAGACATTGTTCCGTAGAACTACATCCAACAATGTACAAATATTCTCAACATGTCTAGACGTAAACTTTGAATTTTGTACTAAAAAATGTCGTATAGAGTCTATACCAAAATCTATTGGAATTACAGTGAAAAACGAAGTGATGTCTAGCACTACCATATATAGATCACTTTGTCCCAAACTCAGCCCATTCTTATTTATCTGCCACATTTTCAATTTTGTCAAAAAATCCGTCGTATCCTTAAGAACTGTAGTACAATGAACTAATAGTGGTTGTAGCTGTCTCTGCAAATACAATGAGATGGGTTCAGTAGCCCACCCATTGCCAGAGACGATAGGCCGCATGGGAGGATTGTCCTTACACTTATGGACTTTAGGGATACCATATAGTTGTGGTGTAATTGGACTAGTCACTGTGAAAAAATGAAATAAGTCCAAAGAAATATCCCCAGACAACTGAATATCATATATACACATATTGATATAGGTAATGCATTTCTTCACTTCTATACATGATATTGGTTTAAACGCTGTCTCATCCTCAAGCAAACTTAGAACTGACTCAATGTATTTATTTTTGTCCATAATAACCACTGAGCCCCCCTTGTCAGCTTGTTTTATAATTATACTAGGTTCCTGTCTTTGTTCTTTAAGGGCTAAATTCTCAGCGTATGAAAGATTAAATCCATTACTACTAACCCTAACCCTTTCAACTCCAGCAAGCGGAGAGAGTAAAGGAGCACCAGCTGTCGACTAGGTCTGTCTCTAGGGGCAGATTGGCTACCAGGGGACTTACTATGCAACCTGTAGACAATAAACGTAAACTCTCGAGTTCGCCAAAACAAGCGAAAGTAGCCAGAAAATGATGGCAGGTATATTAAATTTGTCTTCTTTTGACATAGGAACTGAACATTATTCGTTACTGAAGAAAGGACTAGGGTTTATTCCCACCTGTAGTGATGACATAGTTAATGTTTTGACTGACCTAAAAATGTTTATTAGAACTTTGAGTTTAAAATTAATTTTTAAGAGTGAAGCATTGGCTGAGAATAATTGCAAGAGGCGCAGCACATTCATTCCGAATGACATACCACTGTTAGTCGCTTTTAATGATTTATGTGAGACTGAGCTAAGGAATTCATATGATGTCAAAATTAGTAGTAATGGATTTAATCTTTCATACGCTGAGAATTTAGCCCTTAAAGAACAAAGACAGGAACCTAGTATAATTATAAAACAAGCTGACAAGGGGGGCTCAGTGGTTATTATGGACAAAAATAAATACATTGAGTCAGTTCTAAGTTTTCTTGAGGATGAGACAGCGTTTAAACCAATATCATGTATAGAAGTGAAGAAATGCATTACCTATATCAATATGTGTATATATGATATTCAGTTGTCTGGGGATATTTCTTTGGACTTATTTCATTTTTTCACAGTGACTAGTCCAATTACACCACAACTATATGGTATCCCTAAAGTCCATAAGTGTAAGGACAATCCTCCCATGCGGCCTATCGTCTCTGACAATGGTTGGGCTACTGTACCCATCTCATTGTATTTGCAGAGTCAGCTACAACCACTATTAGTTCATTGTACTACAGTTCTTAAGGATGGATTTTTGACAAAATTGAAAATGTGGCAGATAAATAAGAATGGGCTGAGTTTGGGACAAAGTGATCTATATATGGTAGTGCTAGACATCACTTCGTTTTTCACTGTAATTCCAATAGATTTTGGTATAGACTCTATACGACATTTTTTAGTACAAAATTCAAAGTTTACGTCTAGACATGTTGAGAATATTTGTACATTGTTGGATGTAGTTCTACGGAACAATGTCTTTATATTTAATGAAGAACATTATTTACAGTTAACGGGAGTGGCAATGGGAACCCCGGTGGCCAATACATATGCCAATATAGTACTGTATCAATGGGAGAAGATGTACATATTTGATGGTAATAGGTTTGTGAATAACAAGATACACTTCTACCAAAGATTTGTAGATGACTGTTTTCTTATTTGGGAGGGTCCTCTTACTGAACTGATAGAGTTTTTTAGTTATATAAATAGTACAACTACCTTCTTGAAATTTAAAATGGAATGCTCAAATAATAGTATAAATTTTCTGGACGTGAATTTGAAAATGCAAGACAATAAGTTTGTTAGCACCATTTACAAGAAGGAGGTGTCATCTGGAAGTTATTTAGAAGCATCTAGTATGCATGCACCTCGTGTTTAGGGGTATAGTGAAAGCGCAACTTATTCGCGTAAGTAGACTAAACAATACAGAGGCAACTTTCTTAAAACAAATGGATGAAATATGTGATGAGTTCAGAGGGAGTGGGTATCCTCAAATGTTAGTAGACAATACAAGGAAAGTGGTAGAAAGTAATAGATGTACATTATATAGACCTGTGCTTTTACCTAGTTATGAGAATAATATTGATTGTTCAGATGACACTTTCAATGATGTAAAAATAAGGTTTATTACCTCATATAATAGCAAGTCTTATATAGTCAGGCGTGTAATTAATAAGTACTGGAGAATTCTTTTAGTGCAGGATGATATTAAGGCATTGATAGGTAACAAACCTTTATTTTCCTATAGGAATAAGAAGTCATTAAAATATTTGCTGTGTTACAAGGATTTTGTTAATAATGTTAGTAGTTCACCTGAGGGGAGGTGTAAGGGTACGATATGCTGTTATAACTGTAGTTGCTGTGGTGATATAGCACCTGTTTCTGGAGAAGGCTAGAGTTCGAATAATACCTTCATGCATCCTGTTACTAATAAATTATATAATTTTTATGGTGTGGCCACATGCACGTCCACCTTTGTTGTCTATATAGCAACCTGTGTTGCATGTCCTTCTTTTTATGTTGGAAAGACAACAAGGAAGCTCAAGGACCGTATAATTGAGCATAAATCTAACATCAGGAAACAATGTGAAAAAAAATGCCCTATATAAACACACAAAGGAACAAGGGAAAGAACATATGTTTAAATTCAGGGTGATAGACATGTTAACCAAATCTCTGAGAGGGGGAGATTTGTGTAACTTATTGGAAGTTAGGGAATACGAATGGATAGTTCGTTTGTCAACGGATATTAGCCCAGGTTTAAATGCAGCTGTATCACTAAAACCGATATTAGTTAGAATACAACATAATAAATTAATTATTGCAAGATATGTAACATTTTTTGGAAAGAAAAAAATCTTTTAAAAGATTTTTTTAGAAAATACATCCTTTTGAGAAAACTTTTTTAAACCTTTTAAAAAAATGTTTCTAACACTATGGTTTGTGTGTTTACATAGATGTGTGTAATTTTATGCAAGTAAAGTGTCTTGTGTTAATATATGTGTTTTAACTTAGTATTAAATGATGATGTAGTTGGCCACATGGCTTTGGCTGCAAGTCATGTGACGTGTTGTGGGTGTATTTAAACTGCATTCTGAATGTACTTTATGTTAATCATTGATGAAGGGTGTTTGCCCGAAAGCTCTGTGTTTGATAAAGGTTGACTGTTTTTTACTCAACTGAGTCTGTGTATTCTACCTTATGGGAAATCTGCCTCCCACACTGACATTTTCCCTTTTTGAATGACATGAACACAATAGCACTAAATAAAAAAGAAAAATAAGAAGAAACCCCAGTGGGGCACTTATTTAAAATGCGGATTGGTAACCAGCACAGCAGAAGGGCATTCAGACCGACATTCAGTGCTGGTGTTCAAACTGGCAGCAAAGAAGTTCTGAGTGTATGCTTCTGTAAACAACCTTTATGCCAGCATAAATGTGACTTGCAATGCCTATAAATACTAAAGGCTTTGGTGTACTGGCTGGAAGTTGGGCTTTCCTTGGTGCGAGATCCCTTAAGTTATGAATACTGCCAACAGTGAAGAGAAGGACATCTGCTGTTATGGTGAGATTTTATACAATTGTACTGTCCCCAGAACAGACTCCCCATCCACATAAAACAAAGTTCATCCCTTTCCGTTTCCAAGCACAACTTGGATCTATGGATGGGAAACAGAAAATTGACCCCAGGACTGCCCCTGTATTACTAGTGGTCAGAGTCCGTTCCTAAATGCTTTATCCCATGCATGTGTCGCCTCAGGTTATCTATGGTATGATCCCAGTTACTCTCATTGAAGGTACTTTATAATTAAAAACCATGGGATGGATGGGTAAGGTCGGTCTATAACCAAATGGAACAGGTTATTTTGAGCACAAAAAGGGAAATTGGATTAGGCTTAAAATGGCCTGCAAGGGCAGCTAGCCTAGTACTTAACCATGAACCTATAAGAACATACATTTGATATAGTGCTAGGAATATCCTGGCTCATTCTACCTATTAAACCTAATCTGTACAGTATGCAAACACACTTCCAGCCAAAATCTATATGACACTGTTTAAGAGAACATGAAAACTCAGCAGCAGGGCAGACACAGAAGAGTGGTATGTTATTAAACAAAAAAAGCATTAACAACTAATTACCTCAGTATGGGAGTGTCGCATGCAATGTCCTGCTGTTACTAGAAGATGGAAAACTTGAATTGTTTGGGGAAACGGTCAGATTTTACAGAGAGAAAACTGCAGATCACAGTCTATTAAGTACAGTAGAGAACCAATAGTAAGAGATGTGGAAGGGAAAGAATTTCAGAATGGTGTCATGAAGAGTTTAAGGAAGGAGTGAACAGAGTGAATGCATCTAAGTGTAGTGTACACAATAGAATTTAGGCAGTGTTTTCATTTAACAACTCCTGACTTGATGGGAGACGATCGGTAAAAGCCTGCACACACAAAGGCAAGCCTGATGGCACTGCATTTACATGGGAAGATGATGAATATATTCTTTATTTCATCTTTCCTAGTGATTCTCGCCTCATCACAACATTTAGAGAGTCAAGAAAATTTTTATTACTTCTTGGTTGCCGTGAAGGGTGTCCTTCCAAACTGTTAGGTCCCCAGCAGTACAGGGAAACTTACACAGTCTAGGTCAAGGAGGATACCAAAGGTTGAGGTGACAATCGGGAATGGAACTTAGTTTTAGATCTCTTGCTCCTCAGATGTGAGTCTTGGGGGTGAGTGAAGTGACCAGGGTGTCTGGCACTTGCTGGATGTATTTTTCTAAGTATAAGCGGCCCTCCATCTGGCCAGATAGTTATCTTGTCCCCTCATTCTGTTAATCAGTTCTTATTATGTACCTGTGACATATGTGTGTGATTTGGGTCATGTAGCATCCGCTATGATAGTGCATATTTCTGGCATTGTGAATCATCATCAGCCTTATGGCCAGACACTGGCTAAAAAGCATTTCTGTGATGACGTTTTGTATCCCTGTCTACCACTGAAGAATCTCTCTTTTCTTTGGGACTTGAATCTTACGACTGAAAAGTTTTCCTCTAGCTGTTTTTTTTTTCCTTACTGCTAGTAAACTGGCTTTACAGTTTGTCAACTGGAAAGTCCTTTTTTTCTTAATGACCATCACCTTTTCTCACAGAATCCTGTAGCTTCAGTCCCTTGTTTTAGGGACCATTTTTAGTGTTTCATAAGGGCAACATGTCCCTTAGGACTTCTTTGCATTTCTTTCTGAAGGTTACTTGATAGTTGTCTTTAAATCAGTCTATTTGTCTTGTCAGCTTTGTGGAAGCAAAAGGTATGGGGAGATCCTGAATCTGTCACCTTCTGTTACCTACAGAGATTTCAGTAGTTCTGGAAAACAGAATGCTGTCCGTCTCCTTTGTTTTAGAAGGCAAGGTCTTTTGCAGTTACTAAGCCATCCCTTTTTGGATTGGGTTTGTTTTGCTTTCAGGTGGGTCAGTGTCATTAAGAAGTGCTGCTGTCAAAGTCTACCTTGCCAAAGTGCAGCTGCTTCCAGCATTTGCTTGAAGAGTATCTTCAATGTGGATATGTGTGCTGTGGCCACTTGGGTATCATTTCACACCTTCACAAGACATTTACTGCATGGGGAATGATTCCAGGAGAAGGTCTTCCTTGGTGCATTAAGTGCTTATAGGATATGACCTTTTGGTCTTTCTCATACTGTGATTTCCTAAGGCGTTTAAGATTACCACTTGGCGTCTTTTCCAGCAGTTAACTCAGTAGTGAGTTTTCTATGTATCTGATGAAACAGATAACTCAGCTTACACAGCAAGTACTTACTGGGGAGACCTTTGCAGTTAACTTTCATCATCTCTTGGTACATAGATGGTCCCTCTGTCCAACAACTGTTCAGTGACTGTAGCTGGAAAGCTCCATACATTAGGTAAGTACATACTTACATTTGTATGTTTTTGTTTTTTTTTTTGTTACAAGTTGGCATCCTCACTGGCTGGGGTTGACCTAAGTTGCCCAAGTACTAAACACACTTTTTCAACATGGTGTAGGCTACCATAGTGAGTACCAGCAGAAGGAATGTGCACTTCCAGACATAGCAGTGAGAAAGAATACAAGCTGTTAAGCTGAAAAGAATACAAGCTGTTAAGCAGATGATAGAAGTAGAAATCTCTGCAGTTGCCTTCTACATCAGACTCTCTACCCTCAGCTTGGCTGGTTTGGGGAGTACATATCTGTGTATGCACTGTAGAAGGCCTCCCCTGAGGTCATCTCACATGTTGCAGATGGAATTTATTTTATCCAGGTTCCTTGTATTATAAGAACTTGTGCTACCATTTTGCCATTTTATGCCAACCTATTTTTGCCACATTGTAGCTTCTTAGTAAGATACTGTTGAGATAAACCTTAAGGGTTTCTGATAGCTTCATTTTCTTTTTAATGAAATAACTTGACCTTTTTGGTGGGGCAGGGGGTGTTATTTATTATATTTCACATGCATTTTACTACTTAGTTACAGCAGTTATGTTTTCCTGGTGATCTATTTATTTCCAGTTTGATTACCGGGGAAGTCCACTGGGTCCAGAGAGCTCGTTTTCAGTGGAGGCCCGGGATAAAAGCTCCATAATACAGAATACATTAAAGATACAAGTCTAGAAAAGTTACAGTTAAAAGAACAAGTTACACATACATGAATTCAATACAAAGCATGAGCAACTTAGCTCATTGTGAAAGATCATATGGATTATACCGTACAGATTCATTTAGACATACATTCATTCGTTTAAAGTAAGAAACTATTTACATACATTCATTCATTTAAAGTAAGAAGCTATTTACAGTATTTACATAGTTGAAATCATTTGGGAAATAGCTATGGGAGTTGTAGAGAGCTTAGGAACACAGGAGGAAATCCTCCCAGGGGCATTTACTTAAACAGAATTAGGTAGGGTGAAAGCAGATACATTTCCATTTGGAGGACAGGTATGTGGTGGGTTTTGAAATTATCTGTGTTTGGCGTTGTCCTTAGTGTGGAAGGGAGTGAATTCCATTTCTTGCCTAGGAAGAAAGAAAGAAGAAGTTGGCCAGCAGGTTGTTTAGGTTTGTGGATAGTAATTAAGTTTTGGTGTTCAGATCTGAGAGTTCTATTAGGGGTGTAGGGGAGAAGGATGTTTGTTAGAGCAGGGCATTTTGTTGGGTGAAATATGAGTCTGTGAGCAGTGGTAAGTTGGAGGTAGTCTAGGTAATTTGTGAGTTTTAGCCAATTAAGAGACTGGAGGGTAAGACAGTGATTGGGTGGTATTTTTGGCTTTGGTGGCAAATTTGGAGATTTTGTTATAGCAGTTTTCAAGTTTAGAGGTGATGGAAGAGGTCAAGTTAGTTAGAAGAGAGGCTCCATACAGTGGGGAAGGAAGAAGGTAAATAGTGGCCAGAGTATGCCTAGTAGAGGTGGAAAGGAAGGGATTGTTCCTTTATAGCATTCCTAACTTTTGGTGGTTTTTCTGTATATTTCGTTGAATGTGGATATCAAACTTGAGGTGAAGTTTGGCGAAGGGAACCACTTCGATAGGAGAGTTGGTTTCGCTAAGGACTTGAAAGGAACTTTTGTCATATGAGAAAGTTTTTCAGGGTGGGAATAGTAGTATTTTAGATTTGTTTGCGTTGAGAGAGAGGTGATTTTGGCGCATCCAGGTCTCAGTAGTTGAAAAGGCAGTTTGGGTTTTAGTTAGCAGTTCAGGGAGATTAGAGGCAGAGCAGACTAAAGTTGAGTCGTCTGCATTTTGAATGACTTTGACGTCAGGAATAGCAGAGTGAAAATTATTGATAAAGATATTAAATAGCATAGGTCCGAGGACAGACCCCTGTGGTATGCTGGTTGGGGTGGGTAAGAAAGGAGAGGTGGCTTTCTTCCATTTTACAGCCTGAGCTCTATCTGCCAGGAACTTGAGAATCAGGATGAAGTGTTTTGGGAGAGATTTAGGTTTGAGAGATGATAGAGAAGGTGCTTATGGGAAAGAGTATCGAATGCCTTAGAGAGATCTAGGAGAACTGTAGATGCTAAGTGTCCAGAATCTCGGGCTCGATTGACAGTTTCTAAGGAGAGTAGTGTGGTTATAGTGCTATGCCCTGGGCGGAAGCCATGTTGGGTAGGGGTAAGAAGTTGTTTTTGGGTCAGAAAAGGCATAAGTTGGAGGTGGATGCATTTTTCTAGGATTTTGGACATTGGTGAGAGAAGAGCAATGGGGCAGAAGTTTGAGATGTTAGTGTTTTTGCCTCCCATGTGGAGAGGAAGAATAAAGGCAGAATGCCAGAGTTTAGGGACATAGGATTCCTTTATGGATCTCTTGATAAGGATACTAATTGGGAGTGCTATACCATCAGCAGCAAAGTTTAGGAAGGAGGAGGGAATGTTATCAGGTGCATTGGAGCAGGATTTAAGTCTGGATAGAAGTCTTTTTATGAAATTAGTAGAGACCGGTTTGAGCTCAAACATAGGGGGAAGTTATTAGGGAGCTTAGAAGGTGAAGAATGAAGGAGAGATGGGTTATTGGTGGGAAACGTCTTGCTCAGGTCAGATATTGATTCTATAAAAAATGAGTTAATTTGTGAGGCTAATTCGAGGTTAGATTTACTTGGATCAGGGCAGGGGTTACTTTTGGAGCCTGGGTTGAGAAGTGAGTTTACAGAGTTCCAGAACTGGCTGGGGTTTTTAGTATGATTGGACTGGAGCTTAGTATAGTAGGATTTTTTGTCATTGGCGATTTGTTGTTTTGCAAGTTTACTGAGCTGTGTGTATTGGAGAAGGATTTTGGGAAGTTTATTTGTTTTGTTTATTTGGGTAGCCAAGGAGCAGTAATAGTTTTTATCCTTTTGTTTCTTAGTGGGGCTAGGGAGTTTATAGAGTGACTAGGAAGATAGAATTGAAGTGGTCAGTGGCTTTGTCAAGAGGAAGGGTTTTTAGAATGTTCCAATTCATTTATTTGAGAATGTTGGAGAAAGTTTTGGGGTTGAATTTGCTAAGGTTGCGAGTGAGAATGTATTGATGCTGATGTGGGGTAGAGGTGGTTGCACAGTGAATGAAAGCTTGGGAGGTGGTCACTAATGGTATCAGCGATTGTGCCAGAGTTAGTAATTTTATTTGGATGGGTGACTAAGATCCAGTCGAGAATGGATCCTGGGGGATTTGTTTTGTTGGGTCGGGTGATGGAGAGGATTATTTGAGTAAAGTTATAGAGGTTAATGGATAGGGAGGGTAAGGGGCTGTTGATTTTATTCCAATTGATGTTTACATCGCCTAGTATAGGTTTCATAGTTAATTTCTGTTGAGGCCCATTCCATAAGAGTATATCTTCGAGGGTAGAGATGTTGTTACCGGGTGAGATGTATAGGGCAGTGGTACAGATGTTTTTTTTGTGATTATTCATTTTTAGTAGACCGACTGTTAGTTCTGTATTATCGAATCGAGGAATTAGAATTGGAAGGGGAATTGAGGTGAGAAGATTAGAATCGATTAAGGCAATGCCGGTGCCTTTTCTATTTAAGTTGTCACATCTGAGAGAGTGAAATCCAGTGGGTAGGATTTCAGAGTCAGAGATGTGGAGTTTGAGCCAAGGAGGAGGAAGAAAGTCAGCAGAAAGTTTTAGTGAAGCAGAGAACAGATCTGAGGTAAGGAGGTACAGGATAGGCACTATGTATGTAAGTTGGAAGGAAGCAGAGGGTTCACTGGAGCTAGAAGCTGAAATAGGGCACTGGTAGATTAATAGAATATGGCAGATTTTAAAGGGCTAAAACAGGGCAGAGCTAGGTTAACAGTATTGTTAGCGTGTATTGGTGTAGATAGAAGTTGGACAGTGCCGCCTAGTGGCCAAATCTGGTAAGTACAAGGGTAAACCTCGGGCACTCAGGAGAATGGGAAGAAGCCTGGAAAGTGAAGGGGGAAATTAAATCCGTGGTAGGCTGCTAGCTATTGCTCAGGGTTGATATACAACAGGGTACTTATAGTATATTTTTAATTTACAATAGGGTACATACACTTATTATTGGTTCTTAGGGAGGCAGAGAAGTTACAGAAATTAGATTGGGCATTTAAGTTATTACTCAAGTCTAAAGGGTTGTAAGCTAAGTTTGACTGCTTGTTCAGAAAGAATCAACATGTAAACTTAATTTCTTAATGAAATTGCTGTAAAATTTCCTGACTCTATCCATTCCTGTTTCATAGGCTTCAAACTGAATAATAAGCTAAACCAGGTGCTGGTAGCAAGATATGCTGATGATAAAATGAGCATTGACTTTGACAACTTCATTTGCTGTCTGGTGAAACTGGAGGCCATGTTCAGTAAGTACAGTGAAATTAGCAATGTTATTTCTAAGATTGTTTCCCGTTTCTTCCTCCTCTTTGAGAATCTTGCATTACTTTGCTAAACAGTATATATAGTGTACTGTATACCTAGTTTTCATTTTTTTGTTAATTTGACAATCCTTAAGATTTTATTACATTTTGATGTTCCAGAGCTGTTTACACTTCTATAATTCTGAAGATGCTTTTCATATTTCAGTACAATAAACAAAGATGGTCATTGTCTCAGTTCATTAATTATGCTGAATGATAAAATGTGGTATTTTGTATTTAATTCTCCCTCATCTTCCTGATGACAGTCTCCATTAGCAATGGGTATCACCACTGAAATATTCAGATGCAGACTGAGAGATTGTAGCAGCTATTCAATTAATCCATAAGCAAAGGAAGCAATATACAGATTTAGACTGAAAATGGATGAAATTGCTTTATTTATTCAGAGGTGTTCTGGATTAAAGAATTGCTGATTTGTAGGTGTTTGCATAACAGCAAATGTTTTCTACAGCTTTTAAGTCATTTGAGAGTTTGGTGCATGAAATGCCATCTCCACAAAAGCTAGAAACACTGCATTCATTTTTTTTATATCAGATTTGTGGCATGGTTACAGGGACGGTATACTAGCACATCCTGTGCCTCCTTTAAAAGCTGTCTACCTAAGAATCAACATGATTGATAATTCCTGCTTCATCCACATTAGTAACATTTTTATTTATAGTTTGTATGATTGATTTAGCATATATAAAGCTGTGTCTGTTTTTGTCATTAATGTTCAGTGGTAAATAAATTTGTGCTACAGGAATGTGACTTCTGCTCATTTTTTTGTCTCCAGACTGATCAAGAGTAAATGCCAGTGCCATAGTTAGGGTGGAGCATGGGGGGCAGTTGACCTGTACACAAGCTTTTCAAGGTCACTAATTTGTCAATTGCTCACAAGTGAAGTAACAGCATAGGTTTTACACCTTGAAAAAAAACACTCCTTTGTCTGAACCAGAATGGCCAAAAATAGTTCTGAGCCAGTAGCCAGTAATCCACAAGAAATGTAATCAGTAAAAATTCAGTAAAAATGAGCAGTTGTCACTTCATTAAAATCATCCACAGCACAAAACAAATAATCCAAGTATTCCAAGAAAGAAATACACAAGAGCTTTCGTCTGTTCAAATTGCAGACTTCATCAAAACTGTGGATTTTCACACAATAGATGTTTAAATATATACATCACTTCCTGAAATTAATTAAAGCAGTAGCATAATACAGAAAAAAAGACATTGTAAAAAATGGGTGAATAAAAAACATTGTATAACTTTAGTCAGAATCTGAATAGTAAAGCAAGCTCCCCCATGTGTATAAAAGAAATTAGTAGGGGTGTAAAAAATAAAAATATATCTATCTTATATATAACATTATAATTTGAGTGCCCTTTGCTTCAAAATGGGCACCAAAGAAATGTGATTGTTAATACCGGGGGGTTGATTAGCATTTAAAGACAATTACCACTTCATTTCCTTCTTCCAATATCATTTCACCAATCCCCTCCCCTGTCACTGCGTTTAACCACTTCTAAAATGCCAGACCTGTATCCTATACTATTACAACATATCTGAGCATGTCTATGTAGGGCATTGTTCTTACTGTGGGTTTCCACTGCATATACGTGTTCATAGATTCTTCTTCTCAAATCTATACAGGAGGAATGCAGAGTCCCTGTAATCACAACTTCACAGGTAAAAGCAGCACTCTCTAAAGCCAAAAACACAGCATCCATGGGACCGGACAACATCCCAGGCTGCATTTTACATGAACTTCAGAACAAACTGGCTCCCCACCTAAGCACCATGTTCAATCATAGCCTCACATCAAACTTTGTGCCCACTGAATGGCGCACAGCAACAGTTATCCCACTCCACAATGGGGGAGCCACCACTGATCCTGGGAACTATCGCCTTATTAGCCTGACGAGCCTCATCTGCAAGGCCATGGAACGTACACAATGGAATTCATAAACAAAGACTCTGGTAAACTCCAAACTCTGGACCCCACCCAGTTTGGGTTTGTGAAAAGCAGATCTTGCCTCCTGAACCTGGTCGACTTCTTTGAGGCAGTCACCAAAGCCGTATACGAGAGTAAGGTGGTTCACACAGCCTATCTTGACCACGCTTTCGACACCATCCCCCATTCTGGAATTATAGCTGAACTCACTGGACTAGGTATAAATCCCTATGTCACAAGATGGGTTGCCAACTGTCTCACTGACAGAACCCACACTGTAAAAGTTGCAGACTCCAAATCTGACTTCAAACCAGTGACAAGTGGAGTACCACAGGGTTCAGTCCTGGGAGCTCTCCTGTTTGGTATCTACTTCTCTGAAGTACAGGTTAACACAGAAGGCCTCTGGCTAACGAAGTTCGCAGATGACTGAAAACTAGGAGCTATAGTCAAGTCCATAAATAATGTGGACATCCTACAGAAGGGCCTCACTGAGACAGATGCCTGGTGTCAGAGCCATGGCCTCAAGCTTGGTGCCAAAAAGTGCATTGTTATCCCCTTTGGTAAAAACTCTGTACCCATGAACTACCACATAGGTGGCAGTCTTCTTAACACTGAATGTGTGATGAAACCTTGGGTCCCAGGTGGACAGTAGTCTCTCCTTTGATAATCACATTGCCACAGTAGTCAGGAAATCCTTCTACATAGCACAACTCATCACAAAAGGGTTCTCATCCAGGAAAAAAGAGGTCATTGTTCCTCTCTACTCAACACTCATAGACTTATTATAGAGTACAACTCCCCTTTTGGAATGTACCACACAAGACATCTGCAGCAGCTGGAAAGGCCACAGAAATACCTCACAAAGAGAATTACTGGCCTCAAACAGATGCCCTACACTGATCATCTCAAAAAGCTCCAGCTTTACTCTGTAGCATATCGCCTACTCTGAGGTGACCTCTGCCTAACATATAAAGCTATGTCAAACCCAGAGCTGTTGGACATGCTACACCTAAAGAAATCCCAATCCCTCCGAGCTACATGCTCCAGGGACCTAAACCTTGTTACCACAATAAACAGGACTTGCTGGAGGGATAGATTCCTGTCCCGGAGACTTCCCATACTCTGGAACAAGCTACCCATCAATGTCAAGCAAAGTTCTTCATTAACACTCTTCAAGAAAAATCTTGATGAGTGGATGGGAAATAGGAACTACACACTGGGGATCACTTCTGTGGCTCTGCTCGACAGGGGAACAGGAAATTAACTTTCTTGGGTTGGCAGAAGCCAGGGAACTTTGTTGGCTAGGCTTACGTAGGCCCTTGGGCCGATAGCCTAGTACCTACCTATGAAAGGTCTCTCAGTTTTACCTATGTAAAACATATTACATCCCTGACAAACACTCACATAAACCAAACCCTTAGTTTGGCAATTCCCCCTACCAAGTGGACTTTATGCAGTGGGTCACCTATCCTAATCTCCATACTTTCCAAAACATATGGGCATTGGTTACATCTGCCACATCTTTTAGTTCCCCTGTTTTCTTTAAAATGTGGAACGAAATGTTCAAGTAAATATTTCATATTATGCCCCACTTTGTACAAAAATGAGGGTCCCTTACCCAAAGAATTGATAAGGTCCGCGTTACCTTCCAACATAACCCAGTTTTTAGTTAACACACACTGACCCCTAACCGGGAAAATGCCGAAAGACACAAACAAAATACCCTGTACCTTGTGTCCAAAGGACCCATGTTGTGTGACCATTGAGCGAGAATGGGTGTTACGGTGAGTTGGTGGCTTTTAACAAGCTGGGGTTGACCTAATAAAGGGGTCTATCTAGTTCCTCATCCACTTAAAATATCTGCATCTAACTCCCAGACCCAGTTCTCTGGGTAATCCTTATCAATAAACATTTGAGTCAAATTACCTAACTCCCTCTTGAAACTATCCTGAGTTGAACACATTCTGGCCCCTCTGATCATCTGCCCTCTCTCGAGGTTCTTTTTGACGTAAAAAGGGTGTGGGCTATTGAAACTTAAAAAGCTGTTAGAATAAGTAGGTTTACAGTATACTGTGGACGTAAAAGTTTTCATATTTAAATCCTTAGTAATGTTGACATCTAAGTAATTAATGGTTGTGGGGTCATAAGTGTGTGTGAATTAAAAATAATCAGTTACATTGTTTATGCAATCCACAAAATTGTCAGCTGTGGTAATGTCCCCTTTCCATAAAATAAAAATGTCGTCCAGGTAACGCAATTACAATAGCCAATGTCCCACAACATCTGAACCAAAAGTATAGCGTTTCTCCCACATGGTCATGACCAGATTTGTATACATCAGGGCACAACTTGAGCCCATAGTGACACCTTTTTTCTGTCGATAAAACTCATCCTCAAAAACAAAATAGTTGTTAAGAACTAGTTTCATTGTTTCCAAAACAAAATTAATCGCGTTGGCATTTAAATCACTGTATTCCAAAAGGGCCTCATGAAACAATTCTAATACTATACCATGTGGGATGGAACCGAACAAATCCACTACATCTATTGTTGAAAAACCCGTAGTCTCATTAAAAAAATCATGCTGAACTCTGGACAAAAAAATCCCAAGAGTTGAAGTTGAATAACACGTGACCAATGGTACGTAATGTGTCCTTCAATAATCGGTCAATGAATATTCCTAGAGAATAAGTAGAGCTGTTTTGTGCTGCCACTATAAGCCTGCAAAAGGGGGGGGGGGTGCACACATTTTTGTTCACGTTTGGTATACCAAATACAGTAGGAGTGTAAGGATGTGTGTTCTGTAAAAAGTTAAACAGCTCCTCATTAATCACTCCCCCCTGTAGTCAGCTGTCTTCCAAAAACAATTGTAGCCTTCTGTGAGAGATATTTTCATTAATAGAGGCTATTTCGTATTTATCAGTATCCAACAGCATGTTGGTAATATCATTGGCATAATCTGTTTTATCAACCAAACCCACCGAACCCCCCTTTTCAGGTTTCATGACCCGTATGTTGTCTTAGTATGATCCCTTAGCTAATTAGGAAGCGTTTTAACTGCTTAAGGGAATGTGGTTGTGTGTGCATGTTAGTAATTGTCTTAAGGAGCCAGTTGAAGGACCCTTTTTTGCCATCAAGTTTAGATTGAGAAGGCAACACTCTGGGGTTTGCTCAGGGTAGCAATTCACCTTGCTATGGCTCTGTTAAGTACTTTTTGTTAATGTGTACTTGTTTTAGTTGTTGTTTGCTGATGTTATCTTCATCGAAGAATGAAAAGTTCTACCTTTATTGTGTTCACATGATTAGCAGAATGTAAGTAAATGTTCAGTCACCCTGATCATGAAGTTGAAAGTGTGATGTGAGTCTCTTGATTGACTGACCCTTGGCTTTCTTTCTGCTTCATTGATGGGACCATATGGTCACTTGATGTTATATCTGTCTCTCAGTTGTCCTACATGATGGCCATATTCATAGCTAAGTAGAAAGATAATTAGCTCCCAAATACCTCCAGAGATGAGCAGTACAGTAAGTCTTCAGGGATTTTGGGACTGCTTGCCTGAAAAGGGAGCCCAAAATCCCTGATTTTGCTGACCACCTCTACCTCTTGGTCGGCATCCACTAAAGAGACCAGCTCTGCCATGGCCATCCCTATCTGAGGATGAGTTCAAGGGCTGACATTGGGGTTTCTGAAATCATAAGAGACTTGGACCCCTTGGACCCTTTCTGATTCCTAGTTATAGGATCTTTGAGGGTCTCAAATCTGACACCTGTAGTAGACAACATCTTACCTTCTTGCTCACACCTCAATAACCTATCTTTCACCGTAAGTCTGAAGAGGGTAGAACCATTTAGTAGAGGCATTGGTAAAGGATGCCTTGAAATTGTTTGTAAAGTTGCAAAGGTGAAGCCAGGCTTGTTCTTTCAAGGTAACACCTGTCCTAGCTGATCCATCGACATTAGGTAGCAACCACATAAAGAAGTTAATGTTCAACATGGTACTCATGCTAGTCTCAGTCTGTTTTCTTGACTCAGACATGGGTAGCTTTGGCAAGGAGTCTAAAGGCTGCTCTGCTAAATCTCTTTGGAAGCAGTTCGTTTGTGCTGCATACTTTAATACACTCAAGGTAAGTGTACCTAAGGCATAGGCACTCTTCCTCATTCTGTCCAACATTCTAGCCTTTTGTTATTTTTTAGTATGCATCACTTTATAAAGGCAACAGTATATACAAATTCAACAGACAGTACAACCCTAACAGCATTAAGAACAGCTAACAAGAAATAAGTCAAGACCCCCCCATTGCTAATGAGTTTGTGTAAAAGAAACATCAAATGTTAGAATTCTTGGTTCCAGCAATGTAAGAACATAGAAAAACATACACCAAAGTTATCCACGAAAGAGGAAATTAGATTCCCAAGAATGTAGTTGAGATAGCTGTGTAACAAAAAAAAGAACCCTCTTTATTTCAGTCCAAATCCATATTTTTCCACCACTTGAAAACTATATTTATTTATTTAACATTTGTCTACTTGGAAAGTCCAACTTGAACGAGCCAGATTTCAGCGGAGGCCCGGGGAGAAACATACCAGACGCACGTTATGTCTTTGTAACATGGGAGGAAATCAGAGCACCCAGAGGAAACCCACACGAACACAGGGAGGACATACAGACTGCACAAAAGGCACCTCAGCCAAGAATCAAACCGGAGAACCTCTTGCTGTAAGGCGACAATGCAAACTGCCGCATCACTGCATGATCCAAAGATTTAAGATTCAAAATTTAAGATTTAAGATGACCACAGATGTAATCCTAATCTTAAAAAATAAGTTAGCTGAAATACTACTGAACCAAGCAACCTGAAGGCCTTATCCCTCCAATCTCGGATGGAAATCTGTGATGCCCTTAACAAAATAAGATAGTTTAGCCCAAAAAGATTGCAGACAGACAATCCAGTGTCATATGGAAATAAGTCTCATTTTTACCAGACCTCCAACACTTTGATGAGGCTGACCAGCACCTTTTCCACAAGCATTCTAGGGCATATTGCCAAATATTGGCCAACTTAAATACAAAAGGCACAGATGGAGGGAATGATGGATTGTTGCAACCCAGATGAATCTCTATCCAAGCCTTATCTTGTTATTCTCTACCAGTCCAGTCTGACCAAGCTTTCCTGAGTTTAATCTGTGTGGGTTCTAAACCACCACACCAGAGTCAGTATAAATCAGCCACTTTTGGTCTTTTATGATGAGGAAACTTGAACTTGGTTACAGGGCTGCCAGTAGAGCATTGGTTTCAATTAAACTTGACAGTATCCATAAATATGTCTCATATTTGAAGAAATTTGTAAGTATTGCCACCAAAATACATTTCCAGATTTATTAATTTGACTGAAGTCTGTCTGCCAAACCTGACCAACAGAAGTAAAGTTTGCCAATTAATTTGGGCCTTTACTATGCAGAAATCAGCATTGCACCAAAGTCTTACCTACCCGTTTACTGTAAATGACTCAAAGAAATGACAACTATGTTTGATCCACCATTTATCTAATCCCACTGGATCCTAGATGCTGTTTGAATCCTTTTCTACTCTGGTTGAAAAGTAACAGTAATGGACTTCCAACTCCATCTAAAACCATAGCGGTCTGTTGACAAATCTTGTCCTTAAAAATTGCCAGCTGATGGAGGCCTTCCCTTAAGCTAGCAAGTTAAGAACACCTAAGCATCCCTGCAGATTAGGAAGCAGGTCAATTGTGGTCAATTCTGGCCAGTGATTTTACCCCATAGTAAGCTAGTTTTAAACTCTAAATTCTTTGTTAGACAGATGGATAGCAACTGCATAACTCAGTAGCCCTCATTTGGTGGCTGCTTTTACAGTTATGAAGTTCACCTGGGGGGTATGATCTGAATATCCAGAGGACTTGGAATGAACCTGTGCAGGTTCACTGTGGCTTTCCATTGTGCTGTGTCTCAGTGATGTCTGATAATCAGGTTGAAGGACCAGTTGCTGGGTTCCAGAGTTTTTGAGCTGTATATGCACTCTTGGAGAACTGTCCATCATCTTGAGCCTTCTACAAGGGGGCAACCTTGTGAGCTATTATAGAAGCAACTACTTGGGTTCTCAGTGCTTAAATTTACCAAATATTACTGATTAGATGCCTTTTACAAATGCAGAGCTGCCTTCACCAGATCAGTCTTCTGCGGACTGCTTGACAGGTCTCTCCTATGTCTTATCTAACCACCTTTTACACCACTTGAGGTTATCACCCAACAGTTTGCAATACTGTAACAGTGATGTAAAGAAGGACATAGTACAGTTGTGTAAGAACTTACCATAACAGTAGATGTCCTTCTGATAAGTGTTGCAGTATTCCTTCCCAACATGCTATCCCTCTTGCGATATATTTGTTTTTCTCTTTAAGGGACTGAGGAAGAGCCATTTTGTGTTTTCTCTCCTCTTTGCTGACCTATTACTCTACCTTCCTCCTAGGTCTGCAGGCATCCTGATTTGGAGATGGTCAGAGGTTTTATGCTTGTACATCCACTTATGTACCCTTACATCTGTAGGCTTAGGCCATTTGCTGAACATATGGTTCTATGGAAGGTTTTGGCTTTGGTATCCTGGCCAGACAGGTTATTTGACAAAGGTAGCCCAACAGTTTGGAGTATTGCAACAGTGGTCAGTAGAACATTTACTGTTGTAAGTTTTTACATGACTGTACTTTCTCTTCAGTGTTGGAATGAATTCTTAATTCATTAATTTTGTGATTGCCATTTAATCTAGTACAGGTTCGTAGGGGAAACTTATTCTGGCTATAAGTGGGTGGGACACTGAAGTTCATGTGGAATGGGATATCGGCTTATCACAGTTGATGCAAGCATGTGCACACACGTGCTCACGAACCCACACACACGCATGCACAAGCGCACACAGTGGCAGAGACTTTAGAGGACTACCAGTTCACATATTGCACATCTTTGGAATGTGGGGAAGCATGAGCACTCAGCAAAAGCCTATGTAGATAGAGGAAGGCTGTGGAGACGGCTCAGCACAGAAGGCAGCTAAATGGAAAGAAGCTAGTTAGCCTACCACTAGGAAGTGCTGGCTGTCACAATAGAAAATATTTCATATTAGTGCCAAAGGAAAATCTTTCCCCTTGCAGGTGATGCCTGAAGTGCCCCAGATGTCTGTCTTTAGGATTTTGGCCTTTCTTTTATTTTAAACTTCCTTTATTTAGCCTGGTGCTTACCTTGCCTATATTTTCTAATGTTTTTTAAGTCATACCTAAAGGTGATTCTGCCATTCTGAGATTAGAACTCTTGTTTTAGAAATGTTGAGTAAGGAGGTGGCCTTGTAGCACATGGGGTAAAAGCTGTGTCTGGGATTTGGACAACCCGATAGCGATTACTGACTTGGGTAGTGGAGTGAAGGGGGAAGGGAATGAATTACCAAATCCATCTCTGTTATTCTGAACACAGGGATAATAGCTTGACCCAATGGAGTATTTGGGATACAATGAGCCAGTGATGTGCTTGTTTGCACTTGGAGTGGGTATGCCCTGTGCTCACTAGTTACGACACTCACTCCTTTGGAGCCTAGGCTGTGGAATGAGCAAGTTAAGTTGCTTTGGAGCCTCTGACAGACCTGAGAAAAATGCTAGATATCCACCATTTATGGCTTCTTGAATGATGACCTGTGCTACATTTGGTTTTCACACCCTAGTCTCAGCTGTCCTACAGGAATAGGTGCAGTTGCACTATTTCTTGGTGACTGGGAATTGTCCACCAAGGGGTGATGTATAGTGGAGTGGTCTAGGGTGAATGAAGAGTGTACATGGGGTTGAAGGTTGTATAGATTTAGAGACAAAAAGCACCAGTAAAGAAATGTTGACCAAGGTGCATTTTGAGCTAAAGTTTTTCAGTTGCCTTAATCTTTTTGTTTTAAAATACAGTTATTTCTTTAGAGTTACCTCAGCTATGTCGGTTTCAGAGATGCAAGTCATGCGCTCCCTTCCCTATGCAGGACTTCATAAGGGCAGAACTTCTTTTTGCCCTTTTTATACCTATTCTTGACAACCAATTCAGAGCAGATTTGGGAGTTACCTTTGAGATTGCAGACGTATGCGAAAAAGGCCTTGTGATTGTCCTTAGTGGATGTGGCCAATTTGGACTCCAACTTAGCCTTAGTGGATTTCACCAGTGACCGTATTTGCTTGTTCAGACAAAGGAGAGATTGCTTCCAACTTGGCACCTGCTCCTTCTTGGTCCTGGGCAGCAATTTTTTTCTTTTATTGTAGAGTCTGTTGATTGCTGCTGTCCACCAGACAGGTTTATTCTTCCTTGAACATGTTTTGGTCCTGTTAGGTATTGCTGAGTCCATGCAGCTATGTAGGTGCGCGTATAGTTTTTTGGTGTAAGCTTGGACATTAATGCTTATTCCAACTGAAGGGATCGTGGCTGTGAAGCTGCTTATACCTGCTCTCAAGAGGTTGTAGTTACCTTTGGAAAAGTTTTTTTGTTTGACCCTGGCGGGGGGGGGGAGGGTGTCAGGGGAGATGGTGAGTTCAAAACTGATTGCTTTGTGGTTGGATCTTATCAAGGAGGATGACACTGTAGAGGTGTTGCAGTGGCTACTCATGTTGGTTAGTACCAGGTCCAGGATATTTTCATCTCTTGTGAGGGTATCGACCAGCTGATCCAATGGGCATTGATGAAGTCAAGGAATCTCTGGGCATTCGTGTTTGAGCTAGAATAGGGCTTGCATTCTGTGGTTGGGTAGTTAAAGTTGCCAGGATCAGGGTAGAGGGTTGAATCTTGATGGATTCAAGTAAGTTCAGATAGGTGGAGTGGGCCTCCTGAGTCATGGTTGGGAGTCTGTACCTAGCTATGATTTGAATAAGTGTTTTATCAACAGTTAACTGCACCTGGAGTGTCTCCTGTGTGTTATACTGTTTGACCAGCCTGGAGGTGTGTATGTCTTTGATAAATATTGAAACTCCACCTTCTTTGGCTTTGCAACCCTCAGTTTGTGTTCTGAAAATATGGTTGGACAGTAACCTGGTAAGGCTGTGGTGCCCTGAGCAGCTCTGAACTAGGTTTCAGTGACTGCACAAATGTCAGCATCTTCCAGGGTGAGGAATACTTGCAATGAGTGCAGCTTCATGTTAAGACTCCTAGCATTTAGCAGCATGACCTTTAAATTTCATTTAGAAGAATTTTTCACGTTGGTAATTTTGTCCTCATGACTTTGCCTAAAAAAGGTACTATGGGGGGAGGTAAGAGCCTTTGCCAGAAGCCTGAAGCCCAGGGGAGACAGATGATGGTCTGTCCGTAATGTCCTCCCAAGCTGTCAGGTACTGGCTCCCCTTGGAATGACACCAGAAACTAAGCCAATTGTTAAAGTCCATCATTGTCTTTTTGTATTGAGGCATCATTCTGGGTGATGGTAGGATGCTGCTTAAGGCTAGGGATATACCTGCCTGGTCCACATATTCAGCGAGCTCAGTCATGTCTCTTTATATAGTCCAGAGAGGTACGTCTCAAGTCATTCACACCAACAAGGACTATGACGGTACCTGTTGTTGAGAGACTTGAGTGTGTGAGTGATATAGTGGTTTCTAGCACCTGACAAGCAACTTACCATGACTTTCCCCTTGTCTAGCCTGGTGAGGGGCACATCTGTGTGTCTCACCATAGAGTCTCATACGGCTGGTATGTTGGGTTTGTGGCTGGGCTTTAGAGGCTGTGAGACACAGGCATGTGTACTATGTGTGACACTTGGTGTGGTGGGCTGTGATGTGCGTATGTGCTTTTGCCTCAGAGGTCTCTCTTGTTTAGGTATGCTTTTGCTGAGAACCTCCACATATGTAGTAATGTACTGTACAGGTGTGGGTGGTGTTGAGGTGTGATGTTTGTGCATACAACCTTCTCAGTGCCAGATGTACTAGCTTATGAATGAGACAGCAAAGATACCAGGTTCTTAATGTAATACATTTGTCACATATTGTGTTTCTAGGTGGTAGAAGAAGAGGGTTGTCCGTGTACATGAGGCAGTTGCTACACTGTCTCAGGATGCCCATATCAACCAGACTAGCAGGAGAAACCACAGGAAATTGTCCATCCATGGTTGTCAGAATCTCTGGAAGAGAGGTCAAGGATGGCAGAGGGGGTACTATCAGAATACAGTACCTATAGGTGTGAGTAGGACTGGATAAAATCAGCACAGTAGTTGCAAGGGAGGGCGTCAGTTACACAGGAGTGCTGGTAAGGGAAAAATTGCAATTGAGATACCTCGCAATGGGTTAAAACAGCACAGTGGCAGTGTGTAACGAGCAAACAAGCGCAACACCCTGCAGACACAGGGTTTAAGTACCTGAAAAGATGGAAGAATCTAGAAGCTCAAATTACTACCCAATCCTGCTAGCCCCTGCACTTTCAACCAATCACTTGTGTTAGAGAAGGTCAGGTAGCCCTGTTACTCTCACTAACAGAGAAGACAATCCCCTACCAGCGTAAGATGGCTGCCAGAAACACAGGAAATTCAACAAGCAAAACAACCAGGCTTGGACACAACAGGCCTCTACCCAGACTATGCTACATGACTAGAACACAGAAACCTCACAGAAAAGCACAGGTAGAGCACTCACAAACAGAAAATACAACTTCAGTATATGTTTATGCCAAACACAAAGAATGCAAGCGATGCATAGTACCATTAACACACACTTTAACAAAATGATGTCCTAACTGTAAGGATCTGCATCTGTTAAAGACTTTGTCAGTAAGACAGTTTGATAGTCCAACTAGTAATTAGGTGTAATTTAATCATAAGGAAATAGCCAATCGACACTTAGCTTGACAGCAGCCAGTAGGAAGAAACAGGAAGAAAACAGTCAGTGTAGTTTGCTGCTATTTGCATTAAGTATCATTTATCAATGAATTTGTCTGAAAAAAACCTAACCTCTTCTGAGGAAGAAACTGTCATTTTGTACTTTGCTGATTATTTGCAATAAGGATGATTTATCCATGAATTTGTTTAAAAAAAGCCAGTCTCTGTCATTTTCTGCCTTAACTCATTTAGTTGTAACTAATTATCTTAGCCTTCTGTTGTCAGTGTTTCAGACATAATAGTGAATGAGGTGAACAAGGTGCAGGGATGACTTGTACTGGGAATGATCTCTATCTTCTGTTAGTCCTCCTCTGTAAGAATTGAGAGATGGTCTGTCTTTTTTTTTTTTATTAACTCAGCCCCTCACACTTTTCTTCTAGTTCTGCCCCCCCCCACTGGCCACTTTAACTATTTTGTTTCTCTGAGGGCAAGAGTTGAGTGAGCTGTGAGTAGAAGGCATCATCCACACACTGGGGGTGGGATGCTCTCTACCACTTAGCTTTCTCACCATCAGCATCCTTGCTGTTCTGTATTTACTGCTCACAGATTGTGAGTGCACATTACTGCACACACCACCCTTTCATCAAGACTTCACACTGTGTACCACAGATGTCAGTAGACTCCTTGCTGTGGGCTTTGCCCATGCAGCAAGTCATGCCTTCTTCAGCATGGGGTGAGTAAACATTAGCCTCTCCCTCCAGTCCTCCCTAGCCCTCCAGTCCTCCCTAGCCATCCCTTCTAGCTCTCATGCAGCTAATTGAACTCTGGTTATCTGAGGATAATCAAGGATTCACCTGTCTGCATCATGGGACCAGGCTAGAAGTGGAATGTTTCTCGAACATTTAATTATTCTCCTTTAATTACTCTTGCTATGTTCTCCTTGGGCATGGTGAAATTGTAGTTATTTCCTATTTTATTAACACTGAGATCTGGGAACTACATCTGAGCTTTATATCCAGGTACTTTTTTTGTGTAAAGTATATTAAAAACATCATCCAAATAACATGGGATAGTCTACATTTGTTAGAAATAAAATACTTATTTTTTCAGTTATTCAGTTAATTGCAGCAGTTCTCAGAAAAATTCATTCTGACACCACATTCTTCGTTTCCCTGCTAGAGTGCACTGTAGTAAATTTACTGTTATATCTTGTCCTAGCTATTTTGTTTTATAATATTTTACTAAAAAAAAATTCTCATTGTAATGCTTCTATATGACTTGAGAGTTTATCCAGCATTCTTCACTTTACCAGTTAGTTACAGGCAGGCTTGCCTGATCTGTTATCCTTGGACAATACAGTGTTGTAAACACTCCCATGCCATTCCATCACTCTTATTGTAGTATATTCCTTTTTCAAGATTTGTTTTGCTGTCTTTCTGCTAAATATGTGTGGTTTATCCTCAGACCTGGTAGTTACTACAAGTGACTGTCTTCAGGAGAACATTCAAACTGCTGCACTGACTTACTGTGATTATTCATTCATAATTCAGTCTTCTGTAATTGCATAACCATTACCTTGCCATCCGTTGTGCCACTGCTGCTATCAAACATTTCACCTAGTCTACCTGTAAGAAAACCAGGAGACCCAGGTTGTTATATGCTATCTTCAGTTATCTGAAAGTTTCTGTATCAGAATAAACATTTATGTATTTAATTTTTGATACTGACAATTAAAATTAATTAAGAACAGCTGGAATAAGTCATTCTCCAATTATTCCTTCACTTTTACACAGACAAATTCAATTTGGTGTTTACCAGGTAATCCTTCATATATGATATATCTTCATTCTTGCTAATGCTTTCTAAATGATTACCGTAGCTCACAACCAAACAAATTCTTGTTTTATTTCCAATAATTTTCTCCCGTCTAATTTTGATTGTTTTATAAAATACAGCCATTATTTCTTCACTAATTTTCATCACTGTTACCAATTTATGACATTGGAAGTACAGGTTCACAACCTTTTAATACTTACATTTTCATAAATGTTGAAATGGCTGTTGTAATCAGCAAGTAAATAACTTTGTTTAAAATTTAATGTTAACACAATTGTAAAAGCACACCAACATTGACATATTAATTTCCAAAAAGTACTAGTAAAAGTTGTAGCACTAAACATCATAGTATAAAACACTTCACAATTTTCAGATAGTAATTCGGTTAGAATTAAAGTTTTCAGAATTACAGCACACTACCTGAGAACTCTTGTGAAATCAGGGCTGTCACTATCTCTGAATAAAACAGAAAAATACAACAGCACACATATTAGAACAAGCTAATATTCACCATTATAACCCTTCACGGTTGTTCAGTGGTTTCAATTCAAAACAAAATGAGAACCTCTCAAACCCTCTTTCCCCTGCTTTCTTCCTTGTGTATCTGTCACCCGATGCCCCTCTGATTCCTATTCTGCTGAAATCATGAAGACGCCCAGATTTGTAGTCTGTATATGGTCAGTCTTTATTACTTAATGAAACTGATTATATTGGCAGGTTTTTTTCTTTTAGCCATCACTTCATCAGCATTAGTAAGTTAGCATTCAGAAATACCTTCAGAACTGTAAGGCAACAGCCTAAAGGGATAATAACCAGGAACTCTAAGTTAAGAGAAAGAGGAGCAATGTACAACATTGCGGGGGGGGGGGTTCAGAGAAAATCAGCCTACACTTCAGCTTTTTAAAACAAAAAAATAACAATGCAAAAGCTGACAAATTAAAAATAAAAAATCCAAGCAGTCACAAAATGTAACTTCCAACTTTATTCAGACACGAAACGATTAAGTGCTTTCGTCATGTGAAACTAGGACTTCATCAGAATCAAATTAACCAGTCAGACACAATTACTTTTATACCTTCAAAAATCAGTATTAATTGATCTAATTAAAAACTTGCTCAACATTAAAGTGACAGTACTCAACTCATACACAAAAACATTTGTACCTCTTGGATTTAATAAAATTATCATATCTTACTCAACTAACAAACTAATATTAAAAACAAATCTCTTGGCTCAATGCATATTTTGATCTCATCCGAGCCTTTCTTATGAGTGGCTGCCATGGATGTCATCCATTCAGTTGGTTCTGTGCCTGGACAATCACACCTTGCTGAACCATTTTATCCAACTTAGCTTTAACTTTATCTTGCATAGCTATCAGAACTTCTTGCTAATCTGACTACTGAAGTGATCTGTGGGTCTAACTTCATGGAATCAACTGGAAGTTTGCCCAGTTTGTCATCAAAAACATCAACATACTCTTGAGAAAATAGCTTCAGAAAAATCGGAACTTGTTACGCACTCACATGGTGAACTTCTTTAGCAAAAGAAAGCAGGTTCATTCTTAAACTATCTTTGAGACCCAATAAAGATTGCACTGGTTGTTGGACTATGTAGAATAACAAGTTGTAACAGTTCTCGGTAAGATAACATGAAAGTGTTACTGAAGCATTGGTTTGAATTTCTTCACCTCCATAAGCAACAAGTCTGGCACTGCTGGTTACATTGAGTTGTTCGTTAATTCTCACTTTTGCAAATGTGTCTGCTGATATAACATTACACTTTAACTCATTGCTTAAGGTCTGTGGATTTTCCATTAATCCGGACCGTACAAAATACTTTTCTCCTTGTTAATAAGTTTACTGCATCAACTCTTTCTTCAAGCACTGATGCACCATTTACATAGAAAGCTGACTGTTTCGACTCTGCTTGATCAACTTGCTTTTTTTGTGACCCTTCTTTACAATGTGTGAGGCTTACTTGATTTACAAAATTTTTGGAAATTGTTCCATTTTTTTACACTTGTAACATTGCTGAGCAGATACTAAGCACTTCTCTCATTTAGACTTGTGATTTGCACCACAATTGCGACAGTTAACAGTAAAGCTAGATTTGGGTTTTTCTGACTCATGTTTACGTTCCACTGAGCTGGAGGCGGAGCTTGCACCTTTTCTGGAATTTGCTAGAAAACCTCATGGCTTTTTTGGAAACCCTGTAGCTGCCACTTGCTTAGGCCTGTTCTTGTTTGTCACGTGTTGCATACTGTTTGCATTTGCGCTGGAGCTCACTGAAGTCATGCTTTTGTCACTTGCAAGCATACTCGTATGCCTTTCTGTCGCCTCATAGATCTGACAAATCTCTATTGCCTTGTTCGATGTTAAATCACTGTCTCGAAGCAAAATCTTTCTTACAGCAGCACTACTAATACCACATACAAGTCTGTCCTTTATCAGCTCATCTTTTAGATCACCAAACTGACACGTTTTAGCTCTGTTTCTCAAATCATTTATATAAGCTGCAGATGTTTCCCCTGGTTTCCGATCTTTTGTGTAAAACAAATGCATCTCTAATATAATATTGCACTTCAAACACTCATAGTCGTCTCTTGATTCAGCTTGCACAACAATATGGTGGTCTGCATTTCTCCTTCATACACTGCTGGTGCATATACAAATGAACACTCTCTTGCTGTGGCCTCAGACCCTGCTAGGTTTGAAAAAATGAATGCCGTGGTACGTGCATCTCTATTTGCATAAGCTGCTTGTATGAAAATGTCATACTCTTGCTCAAATATTCTCCAGTTCTCTGTAATATTCTGATCAAACACAAGTGGTCGGGGTTTTTGAAATCCATCTGCTATAGTAACACATACCAGCAAAGGATCTTGCAACTATGCATGAATACACACACACACACACACACACACACACACACACACACACACACACACACACACACACACAAGAAAATGGCATAAACAGTACTTGGTCAATGCTTTTGTTGTCTGAACTTTTACTTTCTTTCGTTGAGCTTATCAGAATTATGCAAACAAACACGTAGTACTTTCTAATAACTGGACCTTACGAAATAAACTTCTTGGGCTTCTCGATGCTTTACTGTACTTTGAAATACCTTTTCGGACTTTTTGATGCTTTACGGAGATTTGTGGAATAATCTCTCAGGCTTTTTGATAATTTATGGAATCTTATTGGTAAAGCAGAAATGTTAAAGTAATTTATCATCACTGACTACACTTTCAGAATTGGTTAAGGCAGAAATGCTAAAGTAATGTGCCATCACTTGTTAGTCATCACTTAAACATTCGAGAACTTTACAGTGCAACTGAGTAATTTATGAGCATTGTAATACTCTTGTAATCTTTTGTAAGAAACACCTTTTATCAAGTAACATGTCAAGCAACTGTACAGTGCAAATAAATCGAACATCTGTTGCCCAAAACTCAATAGCTTTCAAAGTAATTGCAGTTTGTGAATAACTGTACAGCACACTGAAATGTCCCCAGAATGGTGGTACCTTGCTAGACAACTCTTTACAGTACAAGAAGCACTCAATAATGGCGGCACTTTGCGAATAGACACATCCAGTACAAGAGCTTTTCTTTAAAATAATTAAGCTTTGACTGGATTGCGTGAACTAGCTGCACATTGCACAAAAACTCTTTGAAATATATGCACAGTAATAAAGACACACTATAAGCACTTTTTACACACACTGAGATACTTCGAATAACTTTAATTACGCCCTTGGTGCAATACAAAGTTGTAGTTATGCCCAAACACAGCACTTTGCCCAAACATATTCAGTTGCCTTGCTTTATTTTTTGCTTAACATGCCCTTTTCTTCGCTTATTAAATTCATTTTTCTCATTTTTATGACCAATGTATATTTCTTATGCTTGTTTCACTCTAAACATGCCCAATTCTGCCTTAAACACACTTGTTTTGCTTTAAACATGCTCGTTTTTTGCTTTACTGTTAACCGTTTTGTCAAATACTTTTATCTTAAACATTTTCTTTAGTTAAACATTTTCTTTAGTTAGCATTTTTTGTACTTTCCGCTTGCCTGATAATGGGGTTTGTGCCCTTGTAATGCCCCTTTTTGCCTTCTTTCCCATTGAGTAAATAATTCGTATTATTTCTCATAACCTGTGATTCTCTCTGGTTATGTTCGTACTCTTTTCTTTCAGTTTTGCCTTCACTGTCGTCTTTACATGTCACGGCACCGAATATTCTTCTCTCTTCCATCCTGGTTCTGACAACATGTCATTTTCCTATTGGTACACGAATAAACGAGTCTTCGTGGGTTCTGTTCTTTATTTTACACAAACACATCACTATAGAGGGCTTACTGACTATAACTTAAGTAACTTATATACAAACTAACAACTGTGATCATACATGCTCACTCTCTGGCTGCTTCTACAAAATGGCACTAGGGATTGCACGTCTGTAATTTATACTTGCATGCACAGCCTTGCATGCTTCTTAAAAATATAGTGCACACACATTAAACTCTTATTTACAATTTTAATTAAAACATGATCTAACGTTTAAAATGGGTTGGAAGGAAATATATTCATTTAACCCTGGAAATTTTGATGCATGTCATCTGAGCTGCCATCTTATTTCTTTCTCTTCAAGTTTTAAATGCATATTCCCTCCTCTAGGATTTCTCTTAACATGTTCCAAGATGCCATATTTATAATTTTTATAACCAGGACAATCTAAGGAATGCTTATAAAGGGCGTTATTCAGGTTTTTTTGCTAGTTTGGTATTGGTGTTCATAAATTCTCGTACGGAGAATTCTCTCAGTTTTTCCAATGTAAAATGCTGAGCAGCCCTGACATTTAGCAAGATAAACTATCCCCTTTGAGAAGCAATTCCCTGTTATAAAAGAAACTTTCGAGGCAGTATCATTTTCCAACTGAAGCCTTTCCCCTTCTAGGATGTAGGGGCATTGGGCACATCCTCCACATTTTGTGGTCCCATTCCTGTTGAGTCTGGAAAGATTGTTGAATTGGGCTACCCCATCCAATTTTGCCTTAAGGCTTGAAGCTGTTTTAAAAATGAATGATGGCTTGGTCCCTAAGATTTTGTGACTATGGGGGTTGCCTTTTAATACATTCCAATTATTGTTAATAATGTTAACCTGTCCAGCATGAGAGCCATATTCAACCACCAAGGCCCTCTCGGAACGTCCCTGGTTCGTGATCACCTCCTCCTTTAACAAGGCCTAATGTGTAGGAGTGGCGGTCCAAAATTTAGGAGTATCCATCACCTGGGGCCGAACACTGTGGGAGTTGACTTCTGCTTCTGGAATCCCTGCTGCTGCAAAATGCTGGTTTTCAACAAGGTTCTGCAAGAGAGCAGGCTATCTGCTCAGCAGGGAAGGTTGGTTTTTTGGCACCCTCCTCCATGCTGTTCTGCTATTGACCCAACATCTGCCAGTTCTGGGCATTGAGGCACCTCCCACATCTTCTAGAAGTGTTAGTAGAGCCCTTGAGGTATTTGGTGGTACTTGGTCCATTCTCTTTCTCAGTGTGCTGTCCCATACTTTGGAGGGGATGGCCTGTTAATCTACCACCAGTTTAAGAACAAATATATCCCTTCCCATTGTTATGGGCTTCGTATCCCTCAGGGGAGGTCAGGTTTGTTTTTGCCTGGTGTAGTACTCCTTGTATGACGGCATTTTCAGTTGTGCCAGGGACTTCTTGGTGAGAGTTACATAGGGACTTTATTTGCTTGCTTCTTGCTCTGATGTCAAACCCTTGGTTTGAGTCCTGTCAGCTTTTCCTTCAAGAAGGTTTGCACCACCTGGGCTTTCTGCCTGGATGAGTACATGTTGTGCTGTATGAACCAAGACTGCCTTGGTTGTGAGAGAACTGCCTCCCCAGAGGGAGGACTTTTAGCTAAGGATAAAATGGTGTGAGAAGGCAGGCTTACTTTCTCCTTTTTTGTGACACCTCAGTATCAGGTATTTGAGAGGTCCAAAATTGAATAGGGGTTGGCTAAGCTGAGTGTAATTCTTTTCTTTGAGTTTTTCCACCTCTCCTGTTCTTGGAGGGGGGTGTGGCTAGTTGAACTCCTTTTTTGGGGGGAGTGCATCTGATTACATGTCCCTTTTTGGCAGGAGGGGTGAATTTGTTAGATTGGTCCTTGTTCTTCCATTTTCTATCTCTGGTGGAGTTCATGTATGCCTCCACCTCTGATTAAGAGATTGCTTTCCTGGGAGTCCCTCGCATGATGGGCATTGACTGCAATTCTCATTTCAGTGAGTAGGAGACTGTGGATGGTTGTCACTCTTCCATTCACCTTGGGTTGGGAGGGGCAACCTATTTCTGATCTAGTCCCCACTGTAACTTCTATATCAGGCATTCAAGTGGTTTGTGTCATGTGCTTTGAAGTGTGACTAGATTTCCTTTTCTGCAGGTGGGCAGAGTCATTCTTTTCTTGGGAATCCCAGCTTCCCACTGACCTCCCCAGTTCTTCTTCAGGGACTTGGTTGATATCTCCCAGCCCTTGGTTGAATTGTTGGAGGTTGCTGGTGGTTTTCATTACCTTTGGTAGCTTGGGAAGCTTCCCTTAAATCTCAGATGGGGTTCACTCCTTGTGATATGGGGAGGTTCTCCTCTTTCCTTCCAGCCAGCCCTGACCAGAGATTGGTTGGAGGAGTTTGGTGCTGCTGGAAGACTTTTACTTGTATTTATTTGGGAACAGTTCTCTAAGAGAGCAAAAGTTATCCTATTTGAACTTGGTTATATGGCTGTGGGTGTCAAGGCTGGCCTGAGAGCCTGCTGGTGGGCTGTTTTCCACGCTGATTGGGGAGCGTGTTTTATCTCTCTATTTTCAAATTGAAGGGAGAGGCAGGATGGAAACTCGGCACTGATTTGGATTATGGCTTCCCTTAATGTAGGCTGCTTCCCTGTCCTGTGGGAGAACCTTTTATATTAAATTCCATCTTCTGGTTCAAGGGATGTGCCTGTAAGTTGTGAAGTTCCCCAACCTTGTAACTGAGAATTGGAACAAGTCTGTTTCACTGATGGTTGGTCTAGTTCATCAGTTCTTTAATTGAGTTTTTTCCACTGATGTTAGCTGTATCTCGTTCAAGTGTTCTAATGATCTTGGATCACTCGGAGGGCCCCTTGTCCCCATGAGAAAGAAAGCGCCATATTTCCATCTTCTGCAAAAGGTAGTTTTCATAATTTATCAGGCATTTCTTCATCTGATTCCCTACGGTGAACTTGGGACCAAATGGAATATTGCTACTGCTGTTTCTGGAGAAATATTCCTGCACAAGCGTGCACTGGGTCTGTTGTTTCTTGGTGGTTTATCCCCTAGTGCCTAAGTTTCAGCCCCCCCCCCTTTGCCCCATAAAAGAGGTGGACTGGTCTTGCCTTGTAGCTGGCACATCAGCATCTTGGTCTCTGCAGCCTTACAGTACACACTGATCCCCTCACAGGCAGCATTGGAGTTGAGCCATTTTGGCTTGATGTTTGGTAGTGCTCAGCCTTCTTCCAAGTGTTGACTTCTGATTTTTAGTTTTAGTTTTTATTTTTTGTGTGTACTGGCTGGCATAGGCAAAAGCAACAATAGCTCTGGGGACTCCTTGCTTTCAATTTCTGTTGCAAAAGCATGGAATACCATCCCCATAGATATTAGGACCACTGAAAACAAAAATAATTTCAAAAAACTCCTCCAGTCCCATTTACATGGTTCTTGGTTATGTAATTGTTCTGACCCTTGGTAGCTTTACTTAATCAGATTACATTATACTTTAACCTTCTATGAAAGCTTGCAACAACTTTCTATAGTCGTAATCAATGTGTATTTACTGTATTAGCCACTGATGAATGTAACCAAATGACTGAACAAAATGTCCCTTCAGCTGTATTGTTTATTGTAACACACTGTGCTCCTTATAGTATATTTACTTTTTGCTCCTTTCTTGGCCTTGAAACTGTACCTTATTAACTTTTTAACTCTGTATTGTACTTCATTCAAATGTGTATTGTATTTACTGTATTTGCTGTATTAATCTTTGTGGACCTTTTCTCCCTGGTCCTCCGCTGAAAATTAGATCCATGCCCAGTCGGACTTTCCCAGTAAACAAATGCAAAATAAATAAATTATAAATAAGTATATACATATTTTATTATTTTTTTTAATTCATTTGCTGCTTCTTTTCAATGAGTGTTTTTACATTTTAGGAATCATTCCACTGAAAACACCTATTATGGTGAGCCTTCATTGTTGGGTATAAGAGTATCATGTGCTTGCTTTGATCACTGTTGCAGTATTTCAAATTGTTGGGTTATCTTGCCATGTAACCTGGACATCTGGCCTGCGTGCCAAAGCCAAAACCTTCCACAGCACCCAGACATATGACCTAAACCTGTGGGTGAAAAGGGTACATAAGAGGGCATACAAATGTAAATCCTCAGACTGTGTCGATGCCAGTCTAAATGCAGGTCTGACACCTGTTGGACTGTTGTACTAATGGCTGTTGGTACTGTTGGCCTTCTCTGATTCAGATAAGTTCCGCATTGAGGGATCTTCCTTATTTTTTCTCAGTTGTATTGGTATCTGTTGCTGTGTTACATGTCAGCTAAGAGGAGAAAGTATGACTGTGGTAAGCAGATCCCTACAAGGATCTTCACTCCCAGTTCCTTTTCTGCTTAGGTGCAGAGTGCAACTATACAAATTGTATTTTCTGCCAGTCCTTTGTCCCAAAGATGTTAAGAACACAATTTTCATCTCTCAACTGATACTTGGAAACTCAGCACCTTAACTGCATTGCCCAAACAAAGATGGTGGACTCTTCTACCCCTGACATCCTGCACACTCAAAAGAAAATAATAGTCCTAGGCCTGGTATTACTGTTGCTTAATCAAACTTGGACATACCTGCAGAGGGTTTCCAAACTATGTATGCCCCTAATACAGTTGTGCTGGAGGACAGTATGGTGTCTGAGGTCTGCACTTTTGAAATGTCTGAAATTATCGATGATGGTGAGAAGGGGGACCCCCACTTAATAATTTCCAAAATGCCATACCACAGATCCTCATCAGAGAGGAAATTCCAGGGTTGCTCATTGAGGCTCCTCAGGGGTCAAAGCCTCTACATTTAGTCAAAGTGGATGTCACCTAGGAAAAAGACAACTAAAATATTTCTTCCCTTAAATGTCCAAGGAAAAGGAGTGGATGGATTTTTTACAGGGCCTGTTTAAGGCCATAATGACACCATACTTTGCAGAACCTACCTCTACTTCTCTTTCTCCTGCCTCTCCCCAAAATAAACACTTAGATGATACTTCTGAGGATGAAGAGGATGATTTGGCCTGTTCATGCCAGGTCCACTTGCCAGGTCAGGTGGCCTCTGATGAAGATTCCCTTTCTTCTGACTTCCCTTGTTAAGAAGCTTCATTTGGGGAAAGTGTTAATATGATAAAACATTTTGAATGGGAATAAAAGCCAATTTCTGAGTTTTAACATAGATATTATACAATGACTGGCCATTAGTACTCAAAAACTAGCACACTGATTGGTCAGCCCAACCAGCATGCCTGTTGTAAATCTGACCATATACCAATGGAAAAAGGTCCCGTCCACCTGACTTTTTCCCATTAATGTATGCAAAATATTTAGTTTTATTTCATTTTTTTTTTTTAAATAAGTTCACAAAAGTGGAGACCCAAACAAATGAGAGAGTCAGCACAGAGAAAAATAAAAGGATAATCAGGTACATTATGCAAAATTAAACAAACATACCTGATTATTCTTTTATTTTCTCTCTCATCCGTCCAGTACGTTAAAAGCCTCCCAGTTTCTTTTTTCTTTACTTTTTTTTTTAGTTAAGAAAAAAAAAAGCAAAGAAGATATTCCTTTCTCCATTGCTTCCTTCAGACAGCATTGCTGTTCTGCGAAAGAGTGGGAATGCAAGTCCTATACGCATGCACAGTACATTAGCAACGCCCCAGGATACCAAAGGAAAAGCGGAAGAGCACCATGACACCATTATACAAAGACATTATTTAAGAAAAGTAAGTAATTTTTTTCTTAAATGTCATTGTATAATAGCAATAACCAACTCTGTGGTGTGGTACATTGAAGATTTACCCACGGTTTCCTGTGTTTAATCACTCTGGCTTTGCCCATTGTGATTAAACCACACCCACTGTGGGTAAATCTTCAATATACCACATCCACATTGTCGGTTATTGCTATACTATAACCTGTTAGAAATAGACACCTCTGCTCCTGCACCTGTACCACCTGTTCTGAAGGTTTTCCTTGATGCCTTCCCATTCACTTCCACTGCACATGATTCTCAGCCACCAGCCCCTAAAAGGCCTGTCAGATTTTACGAGGTACCCAGGGACTTAAAATTTCTGAACAAAAATCCTGCAAAAGACCCTTTTGTGTTTTGTAGGTCTGCAGACAAGCCGTCTAAGCTATTTCCTGCTGCCAACATTCTTCCTTCAAATAAGGACATCAGGGCAGTGGACAGACTGTGAAAAAAGGTTTATACATTGTCCACTCTGGTTTTAGAGCTCTGAGTTGTCAGACCCAAATAACTAAATACTTATTGTCTATTCTAAATAACGTAAATAAAATAGTGTCCTCTTCTGAGGAACCAAAGCAGTAGACAAACATCCCTTATCTATAGTTTTTCAGGCTTCGTAAGTGGCTACTCAGAGCATAAAATGCAACTATGATGCAATAGAACCCTTCTCCAGGACAGCTACAACAGGTTCTGTGATTGAGGTATGTATGGCTACATTCTCAGCCCTTCCCAGAAGATAAGGCTAAAGATATCTTATACTCGAGCAACAACCACAGAGGAAAAGCCAACAAGGCTAATCTCTTAGACTTCTCTGTAAAAAAGGAACTTTTATTTGGCCCATAGGCTGCTAACCTTTTCAAAATTACAAGAACAAGATAAAAGTATGAAGGACTGTAGACAGATCTTTATCACTTCTCTGCCCAGATACCAAAAGAATTAACCCTGCATGGCCCACTTCCTTCACTTTCAGGAAGTCCAGGTCTTCTCATAAGGCCAAGAAAGTGCCTAGGAAAAGATACCAAGATAAACTAGCCAGGAACTCTTAAGTACCAGGGGTTTTCCTACCCAGACAAATCTGCCTGGCTATCCCATGTCACCCTCCCCACCTCTCGGTCTTACCCTCCTGCCATGATAATAAAAAAAAGTTCACCTCATCCCTAAAAAATGGCTACTCATCCCTTCAGACAAATGGATCCTTTCCGTCATTCAGAATAGGTACAGAAAGACATGGAAGGAAGTTCCTCCATTCAGCGGCATCCCTCCTCCTTCCTACAGTCAGGTACAGCTGTGCTCTCCCATTATTCAAGCCTTGCTCCAACAAGGCCCAGTAGAACCAGTGCCACTCCAATATGTGGTATGGGTTCGTTTCCAGGGTATTGCCCAAGCAATGGATGAAACTGGAGAGCAGTACTGCATCTCTTCATCCTCAACACTTTTCTCAATGTTCCATCTTTTAAGATGTTGTCCCTGTAAACTCTACTACCATTAATTTTTCCATAAGCCTTCCTGTTGTCTCTGGACCTAAAGGATGCTTATCTCAACATTCCTATTCATCCTGCTTAAAGGAACTTTCTGAGGTTTTCTACTGCCACATCATACTTTCAGTTCTCTGCTTTACCTTTTGGACTTTTTGCAGCCCCCAGAGTATTCACAAAGTGTCTTGCCCCAGCCATGGCTTATTGCAGGACTCAGGAGATCCAGATATTCCTTTATTTGGACAACCTGTTAATGCAGGCATCTTCCCAGCAGATACTCTTTGACTCACCTCAACTTCACTTTGTCCCTACGTCAGGGCCTGGGATTAACCTAAAAAAAGTCTGCATTGAATCCAGCCCAAGACTTGGTTTTCTTGTGGTGCAGACTGTACACCACACTCATGCAGGCTTTCATACCACCAGACTAAGTACAAAGCTTAACCAGTTACTTCCTTTCTTTTCTACCTCTTCAGAATTTTCTGCAAAAGAGAGAGAGTGAGATCCTCAGAGCATTGGAGTTCATGGCAGCAACCATTCCCATGGCCCCCTCTGTTAATCTACATCTGAGGAAGATACAGTGGTACTGAAACCTACCTAATCCCAATATTCTAATCCTCTGGATACACAGATTCTTCTTCTGCCCTGCCTAAAGAATGAGAGATCCAGTGGTTGCTATCATTGATGATGCTAAACCCAGATTCACCTTCAAACTACAGACACTGCAACAGGGCCTGCACGCAGACGCATTAGACAATACATGGGGGGGAGCATGGGCAGGCAATCTGAGAATTCAGGGACAGTGGATAACAAATCTAGGATTGGAGCACATCAATATGAAGGAGATATTGTCACTTATATAAGCCCTATATAGTTTCTTCCATTTCTTGGAAACCAGACTCCTTGATAGTGTTCACAGACAACACAAGGGTCATGCAGTACATAAAGAAGCAAGTTGGCACCAGATCCTACCAGCTGTGCAGGCTGACTTTTGGCATGGAAGCAGGCCATAAAAGCAAACCTCTCTCCGTATGGTTTACATTCCTTTGCAGGACAATATCCTGGCAGACTTTCTAAGTAGATCAAGTGAAGATCCCCACAAATAGATGTGGAACAGGCAGGTCTTACTAGACATAGCCACAAATGGGGGGTGCCACAGATTCATCTATTTGCCTTCATTAAAGAAAACAACTTCCTCTCTTTTGCCCCAGGACTTACTGTCCTCAAGCTTGGACAGCAGACACAATCTCCTTTTGCTGGAGTGAGAGTTTCTTATATGCCTTCCATCCACTTCCTTTTCTCTCCAAGGTCTTAATGAAGATCCAAAGGGAATACTCAAACATCCTACTGGTGACTCCCTGTTGGCTAAGGCAGCACTGGTTCCCCTCCTCTCTTCCACCTAGTCAAGGATGATCACCCCAAGCTCCCTTCCACAGTGGACTGACTCACACAACAGAAGAGTTTATTATTTCATTCCAACCTATCATTCCTCAACCTGATATTATGGATGTTAGGATTCTGATCCCTTTTAGATACCAGTTTTTTGAGGACTTGCTTAAGGAAGCAGGAAGCAAGGAAATCTTATAAGCAGAATGGAAATGATTTACTATGTGGTTTCTTTCTAAAAAAAAATAGTAACCAGTACAGGCTAATACCCCAATGGTCCTGTCTTATCTGTGTGAGCTGTTAAAATCTGGCCTAGCACACATTTCAGCCACATCTGCTTGCTTAGTGCTGGGTCCTCCTCTTTTAGCCAGATTAAAGGTAAACAAGTTCTTAAGGTGTATTCCATCTGAAACCTCCAAGGAAAGCTATCCTCTCCACTTGCAATCTCAATTTTGTGCTGGTAAAACTCACTCTCCCTCCTTTCAAACCAGCAGCCTTGGCTTCTCTCAAATTTTGTATTTGGAAAACCATTTTTCTAGTAGCTGTCACCTTGACCAGACGAGTCTACATACTGCAGGCCCTGATGGCAACTCCTTCCTTCCTTACATTCCACAAGAATATAGTGTCTTTGAGGGCCAATCCCTCCTTTATGAACTCTCTCTGAAGCAGGCCATAAATTTGCCCACCTTCTTCCCTAATCCACAGAATAAGGTAGAAAGTGTTCTGCATTATCTAAATGTGCACAGGCAACTCAGATTCTAACTGTACAAAACTAAAGATACCTACAAGTTGGACCAGCTGTTTCTTGTTCCAGGATTGCAAGCAAAATTTGGCTCATCGGAATGCTTCTGCACGTAGCCCTTTAAGTACCAAAGCATTCCAAGAGCTCCTCCTTTATTCAGTCTGATTGCCGTGATCTTTACCTTTCTCAAACATATGTATGATTTGGTTTGTTTTTCATGGTCATCATGTATTTATTAGGCATGTCTGATCAGATGTAGGACAGAACATTTGTGGCTAGCAGCAGCTGGAATAGCATTTTCTTTTTCAAAGAATCTGTGCATATTTGCTTGCCTTTGAAAGGCCCTTCTTCTTAGAGCTTGACCTTCGTGACATGACTCACTGGCATGAATGTCCCCAAATTAAACCTGCTGCGTCAGTTACTATGAAATTCTTCCTTTGGATGAAGTCTTTTTAGTAGCTATGACCTCTACTTATAGGCTGTCTGTAGTGCAGGTTCTTGTTTGTAGGTGACAACATTATCGGCTGAGAGAGGTGGGAATGAGTCACAGTTTACCAGCTTGCATATTTGAGAGGGGATGTTGTATTTGAGACTACAGCTCATGGTGGAGACTGGGGTCCATAGCCATATTTTGGGACTGTACTGGCAGTTTATCTGTGGTGGTGGTGTATAGGTGTTGACATGCATGCACCTGCATTTGTGTCTTTGCCCACTGGGTATAAAAGTGGGCCTGCAGAAAGGATAAAATAACATTTGAACTGATTAAGGATAATGGTTTATCTTGGCTTGGCTCTCACCCATGCATTTATTGCGGGTATGACAAGGCAGAATCATGACAGAGAGGAAAGAGTTTGATGGTCAGACTGGGAAGGGAGACATTTAATTAAAAAAAGCTCTAAATAAATGGATGATTTCAGCCTAGTCCTGCTAAGACAGTTATTCTCCTTGGGGGTAGTATGTATACTTAGGAAACCTGGGAACTGAATATCAGAAAATCCTTCTTGAAAACATGGAAGTGATTCTTTGTATTGTAAATCAGCAGATGGATGTAACCAAAATCTGTTTGCATTTGTTTTGCAATACCTTTCAGATCTGTTTGCAGGGTCTATATTAAATCAGCGAACGCTTAAAGTGAATGCTGATTGAGTACCTTAAGTAAGCGAAAGATTAAAATATCGAAGCAACAGAAACCCAAATTTTTTCCTACGGAAAGAATTTGGTTGTCCGTTTCTGTTGCTTCAGTATTTTCAGTGCTGTGGTGGAAAGTCACGGGTCGGGTTCAGGTAAGTGTGTGATTGTGTGGATGTGAGTGTTAGGGCGGGTTAGGTGAGTTAGGGTTAGGGAGTGGGTGAGGTGAGTGTGCAATAGTGATGGACCGTAGGGGTAGGGTTTAGGTTAAGGTAAGTGGATAGTTAGTGGTGTGTGTATAGTTTAGTGTAGGGTTAGGTGTCAGATTTTTAGGTGTATGTGTGTGGATTGCTGTTTGTTTGGTGTGCTTGTGTTGTGTGTATGTGTTTTGGATCAGCGATTTTTTTTTTTTTTTTTTTTTTTTCCCTAGGGAAAAAATCTCTGTTCGGACAGTTCGAGATTGTAAGCTTTCGCTTACATAAGTTGGATCAGTCAGCGTTCGCTGATCTAATATAGACCCTGTTTGCACAAGACCTGATCTGTGTCCCCATTACAATTCACTTATCTGCAGTCTCTACAGGCCTACTCACGGCCCCTTCCTGCAGCTCATTTATTGCAACTTTCAAAAATATTCCCAAAGGGAGCCCCCTCATCTGAGACCTTCTAAGACAGCATTTACTGTCTTTAGGACTTGAAATGTGTCATTGAAAGACTTGTTCTCCCTTTCTTCAGACCTATCAACTTGGCTGAATTGAAGTTCCTTTCTTTGAATACACTTTTTTAAGTAGCCATCATTGCCTACAGGTGAAGCTGAAGAGTTATAAGCACTTAATGTGCACAGAGCCTTTTGCAGCCCTCCATAAGCGCAAAGTGGCTATCAGGTCTAGTCTTTCTGTTAAGCCAAATATTGTCATTAAGCTTGCATTGAACTGGAGCATTCAGCTGGCTCTGGTTAATGCTAATCCCCCAAAATAATGAGAAGGAATTCTGCATTTGATGGCTGTTCATAAGGAACTTTGATACTACACTAGTGAAACAAAAGACTTCATACAGAGAGACCAACTGTTTGTATCTTTTCTGTCATGAAAGGAGGCAGACGGGTATCTGAAAAAAAAAAAAAAACAACTTCGTCAATGGCCGGCTAACTTCACTGCTTAATGTTTACAGCTATCAGGGGAAAGTACTCCAGGACGAGATGAGTACTCATTCTACTGGAGCAGCCCTCTTCAGAAATATGTCTCTACAGACAGAGCATTTTTGAGGCAGCACCGTGAACCCCCATTTAAACCTTTTCCAGACACTAAAGGTTGGACATGAGTCCAGGAGAAGAGCAAAGCCTCTTTTGTTCTCCAGAGGATGCTTCAGGTCTAGGATCAGGCCCCTTTGCCAGCTGATTTAGCACTCTCCCAGATATTAGGGATATTAGTGTGATCCCTATGAAGTGCATAGTATACTTTTGTAAGAGTAATCAACATTACTGTACATCTGTAAGAAAAGTAATTGTAGTAAGGGCTTTCTCCCCCCACCCTTTTGTCTTTCTTCCCTGCTAGAAGTTTTCATGGCTGAGGTTATACCTTCTGTATGACTTGGATATTTTTTTGTGTGTGTGTTAAGAAGAAGAGATTATGCTTGTATCACCTGTTTAGATGTGTGTTCTTTTACTTTTTTTTTCCTACCTGCAGACCCATCTTTATACCCAGTGTTTTGTTGCTGATGTTATCTGTGCTAGGGCTAATTTTATTTTTCTTGTTTTCCCCTGGAGGAGTCTCCCGGGCCTGTTTCAGGCATACTTGCTCCATAAGGAACAGAGGATGGCATGGATATCATCTTTGACTAAAATTTCTGCTTCTGCTCTTGGTGTAGAGAGAAGACCAGCTGTGATCTGGGGATGTTGGATTGCTTTTGAATTCAGGCCAGCACAACTGATACCTGCATGGAGCAAACCATTGTATTAGGAATAGTACTGCAGTAATGATCCTCTTATTAAAATAGCTCTAGTTACAGTGAGTACTCCTATAACTGTACTGTACTTTAAGCATTTAAGAAATGCCCTTCACATGTTTGCGTGTCATCATTACAGGCCTAGTTCATGACAGCCAGGTTTTCTCAGTATTTTCTTAAAAAAATAGTATTAATTTTATTGCTCAGAATGTAGTGTAATGCTCATGTTCCCATTTCCAAGTTTAACAAACATGAAAGGTTATACCTTTGAAAATAAATATATACTTAAAACATGTGTTTGTTTAATTTTTACAGGATCATTTAAGGCTATGGATACAGAAGATAGTGGAGCAGTGGAGATGAGTCTGGGTGAGGTAAGTTCACAGTTTTTGTTTGTCTTTTCGGCTTTTCCCAGTTAGGGGTCGCCACAGCAGAACTCCGGTCCGCTAATGATTGGCAGTAGATTTTTTATGGTGCTGAGTTGCCAGCCAGACGCCCAACCTTCAACGAAGGCACACCCATTCACGCATGTCTTTCGAATGCCACTCGACCGCGAGGAAGTCATGCACACTCCACAAAGAAGGCACTCCAGCCGGGAATCGAACAGGAGACCCTCTTGCTGTGAGGCAACAACGCTACTGCTGCAGTACTGTTCTCTATTAATGGTTTAATACAGCTGGTTTAAATGAGATGAGACTTGCATTGGGGCTGCTAGAATTAGGAACAGCGTAACTCTACAACTGTTATGAACCAGTCTGATTTCTTAACACCGATCTAGATGAAATATTTCAGTGTCTTCTCACAGATTGAGGTTTGGTACACTATAAAGGTAAACATCTCACAGATGGAGATTTGATGCAGTGTAAAGCTGAACATCTTAGAAGTGGAGTTTTGGTGCAGCATAAAGTTGAATGTCTCACAGATGGATGTTTACTGTAGCATAAAGCCGAATGTCCTAAAAGTGACGATTTGATGCAGCATAAAGTTGAATTTTTCAAAAAAATGAGGCTTGGTACACTGTAAAGCTGAGCTTCTCACAGATGGAGATTTGATGAAGTTTGATGTTTTAATTGATCTATTCTTTGCTGTATATTTTACTTGGGATCTTCTCTTGTTGCTTTTGTTGTACACTGTACTTGGAGCTTTTCTCCTCGGGCCTCTGTTGAAAAGGACCTGTGTCCAGTCAGACTTTCCCGGTTAATAAGTGTAAAATATAATAATAAATAAATAAATAATAAAGCCGAATGTCTCACAGAAGAGGATTTGAAGTGGGTGCACTTTTGCTTGAGTACTGCAGCTGCCAAGCTGCAATTTATCTTGGGACAATGCAGCAATTGCCTCATGTACACAGACAACCCTCTCCTCGTACCACCCAACACTACGACCTGTGAGAGATGCACTTATATAGACAAACTGGAAGCAAAGCTCTCTTCACCAAAGACTGGCCTAGACAGTCAAGAGGAGAAGGTAAGCACTTGCACCGCACCACACTCATCACATAGTCCCTCAAAACCTGCACCACCAAAACACACACAGAAGCACAAAACACACACCTACTTTCACGGAGGCTCTCAGTACAAATCTGCCCAAACAACAGAGACCTCCGAAGCAGAAATGCAAGCAACCTCAACCCCCCAACACAACCCTAATGACACATAGCCCACATACTCGGTGTGCCACTCAACTACAGCCCATAAGGCATAACGTACCCAACACTCTAGTCATAGGTGACTCTATAGTCAGGCACACTGATGTTCCACTCACCAGGCTAAACATGGAAAAAGTTACTGTCAGCTGCCTGTCAGGTGCCAGGATCCTCCACATAACGCACGCACTCAGGTTACTCCACAACAAGTACAAATATGACTCTGTTATTGTCCATGTTGGTGTGAATGACCTGAGACGTATCTCCCTGGACTACATGAAAAGAGACATGGAGGAGCTCTTCGATCTTGTAGCCCAGGCAGGTATGACCCTAGCCCTGAGTAGCATTCTGCCATCACCCAGAATGATACCATAGTACAAGGACAAAATGATTGACTTTAACAATTGGCTAAGCTTCTGGTGTCATTCTAAGGAAATCCAGTATCTTTCTGCCTGGGATGACATGGTCGACAGACCACGCTGCTTTGCCAGAGATGGCCTGCACCTGTCGCCCTTGGGATTCTGGATACTGGTAAAGTCTCTTGCCACCCCTATAGTGCCTTTTTTAGGCAAGGTTCAAATGACAAATTCACCACCGTAACAGGTACAACCAAGCAAAATCTGAGGGTAATGCTACTCAATGCTAGAAGTCTAAACCTCAAAATGCAATCACTCGAGGCACTCCTTAAAATGGAGAACATTGACATCTGTGCAGTGACAGAGACCTGGTTCAAAGCTCCAGAGAGCACCCCTGCATTACCAGGCTATAATTCATACCACACCTTTCGGCCACCAAACCCAGACGGAAACACTAAAGGTGGAGGCGTGTCCATATTCATTAAGGATATCCACACCTCCAAGCTAGTTGCTCAGCATAATGCATCCGAGATTATCCAAGTTCAACTAACTCTGGGCAAAACCGCAATCCAGATTGTAGCTTGCTACAGACCCCCCCCACCATGCCCCAGGATTCCCACTCCTGTTTTCTTGATACACTGGAAAATATTAAGGTACAACCCAACACTCTAATAATGGGTGATTTCAACTACCCTACCATTAACTGGGAAAACTACTCATGTACCAACTCTTTTGCTCAACGTTTTCTGGAAATCATCAATTCCAATGCCTTGGATCAACTTATCCACACTCCCACCAGGGGCAGCAATATCCTAGACCTGGTCATCACAACATGGGTGACTGGTGTTCCATACCAGAGGTCAGCTCCTCGTTGATCAGATCCGACCACAAGCTAATCACCCTAGACATCCACATCCCGCTCCCACCCCCCCACCCCCCATTAGGAAAACAACCGTAAAAATTTCTCCAAAGCCAACTTCATGCTTCTTAAGACAGAAGTGGCAAACTTCATGACACCCATGCAGATGGACAATAGAGGTACGACTGCTGAATCCTACACAAATGCACTTTATAAGCACTTACACAAGTGCATGGATCGTGCTATCCCTAACAGAACCAAGATGCTATCCTCCAAAAAAAGGAAGCCAATCTGGTGGTCTTCTGCCATAAACAAACTCTACAACAGAAGAAAGAAACTGTTACAAAAAAGAGTAAAAATCCCACGATTGGAGGAACTCCCTGGTCAGCCTCAATAAGAAGCTGAGATCCCTCATAAAATCCTCCAAAGCTAGTTATGAAAACAAAATTGCCACTGATCCTAAAGACAACCACAAAACATTCTATAGCTATGTCAGGAATCTCAATGTCAACACTCAGATCTGCTCTGAGTTACAGCACGATGACACTAAATATACAGAGCCAACTGATATTGCCAACATCCTGGCAGATAGGTTCAGTGCTAACTTTACCCCCCTTTCACCCTCTAAAGGGCCCATCTTTATACCGGAAGAATGCAAAGTTCCTGTAATCACGGCTGCACAGGTAAAAACCTCACTCTCCAAAGCCAAGAACACAGCATCCATGGGACCTGACAACATCCCAGGCTGCCTTCTACATGAACTACAGAATGAACTGGCACTGCACCTAAGTATCATGTTCAATCATAGCCTCACCTCAGGCTTTGTGCCCATTGAATGGCGCACCGCAACAGTTATCCCACTCCACAAAGGGGGGGCACAACAGACCCTGGGAACTACCGCCCCATTAGCCTGACGAGCCTCGTCTGCAAGGCCATTGAATGTATCATCATGGAACTCATAAACAAAGACATTGGAGATCTCCAAACTCTGGACCCCACACAGATTGGGTTTGTAAAAGGCAGATCATGTCTCCTAAACCTGATAGACTTCTTTGAAGTAGTCACCAAAGCCATAAATGAGGGTAAGGTGGTTCACACAGCCTATCTAGATCTCGCCAAGGAGTTTGACACCATCCCCCACTTTGGAATTATAGATAAACTCACTAAACTAGGTATAAATCCCTATGTCACAAGATGGGTTGCCAACTGGCTTACTGACAGAACCCACACTGTGAAAGTAGCAGACTCCAAATCAGACTTCAGACCAGTGACAAGTGGAGTACCACAGGGTTCAGTCCTGGGTCCTCGCCTGTTTGGTATCTACTTCTCTGAAGTACAGGATAACACAGAAGGTCTCCTGTTTGGTATCTACTTCTCTGAAGTACAGGATAATACAGAAGGTCTTTAGCTAACTAAATTCGCAGATGACTGCAAACTAGTTGTCGTAATCAAAACTCCTAACAATGTGGACATCCTACAAAAGGGCCTCACTGAGACAGGTGCCTGGTGTCAAAGCCATGGTCTTAAGCTCAATGCCAAAAAGTGCATTGTCATCTCCTTTGGTAAAAACTCTGTACCCATGAACTACCACATAGGCGGTAGTCTACTTAACACCGAAAGTGTGATAAGAGACCTTGGGACACAGGTGGACAGTAGTCTCTCCTTTGATAATCACATCGCCACAGTGGTCAGGAAATCCTTTTTCGTGGCACACCTCATCACAAAAGGTTTCTCATCTAGAAAAAAAGAGGTCATTGTTCCCCTCTACTCATCACTCATTAGACCCATTATAGAGTACAACGCTCCTTTTGGTATGTACCCCTAGGGCCAATAGCCTAGTACCTACCTATGAACCTATTAAGTAATAAGCAATCTTGGGAATATATGGTTTTACATTATTTTCTCACATGTGAGTGATTTGATTTTTAAGAAGGCAAAAATGGGTAAATACAGCACAATCCACGCTCCCAGCAAGAATTTTTTGCTATTTTTGTATTTTTAGTACATTTTAATGTTTCCATGCACTTGTTGGAGTACACTTTTGATAAACACTGCTTTTAAACTTTTTTTACCAAATAGTGTCCCACTTCATTGTTTAATGTAAGTGTACTCATATTTTAAATATACACTCTCGTATTATTTTTAAAGAATATTTGATATTGCTTTGAAAATACTATCAGTGTCATTTCCTTCCAGACTGTAGCACACCTTGATAGGTATATGCAGGTTTCAAACAGAACTGCAACTTGGTTTGTGCCGTAGTGCCTGCGTCTTTACTTCTTCAGACTTTTATATATATCCAGTGTTCAGCTTATAGATCATCTGTTCATTTTTTTGTTTGAATTACTTATAAGTTCTTCTGTTACTATGTTGCAATTAAAATTACCTCTCAAAACAATGAATCAGTTTATATTGCCATATCCTCCCTCACATCTCCAAATTCATTTTGTGAAGTCCAGTCACTCCCTCATAATATAATCTCATTATCCCCAAATAATTACATTTTTATTCTAGGGTACTTTAATCTTAACCTGTCAGCTTCAGCTAGAAGTGATAAGACAGAATTGCTAGCAGCCAAGAAGACGTGTCACTTTAGACAAAAATCAAAACATTACATCTCTAAGTTCCAGTTCCATCTTTCTACCTTAGACTGGTCACCCATTCTGGCCTCCCAAGACCCAAACTTTGCATGTGAAAATCTTACACACACACAGTCCTCCTCCTTTCTGCCGAAAATAATGTCTCTCCAAAGAATTAAAAGAACTACTAGAATTACATGACACTGCCTTGCAGACCTGGAAACAAAACCCACTAGATGGCACTGAAACAGTTTAGCATCCTATGTAACAATGTATATCCAACATCACAAATTCAAATCTTTTAACATCCAAGCAGTTCTCTGTATTGCATTCTCCAAAATGCTTTAAGCATGAGGTCAACTTAAGTTGTAATATCCATAACAATAGCTACTCCCACAACAGCCTTCAGAGTCATCACAACTACCTTTCTATCAGTGACTGTTTCTATAAAGTTAGGAACTACCCATCTCACCAACGCCCTGTCTGCACACCACCCCATCCTCCACCTTTTCTGCCACTTTACCATTCTACTTGAAACAAATTACACCTAAAGACATCAACTGTCTATAACATCCCCCCCAGATGGACCAACAGGGTCTGATAATCTTAGTCCTAGGTTCCTGTACCACAGCAGAGAACCTGTGCTTACTCTCCAACTCCACATTTACAAACACTGTATCAGTTGCAATTTAATTCCCACTCTTGGAACTCTGCTATAATTAGACCACTCCCAAAGCAGGCAAAACCCACTAAAGTCTCACACCTCCATCCAGTCTTCATCCTAGGTGCTGTAAGTGAAGTCCTAGAGAAAGTCATATGCAATTAGCTGTTATCTTAAATACATTACCACCTCCTTTTCCCAAAAGCAGCATGAACTCTGATCTGGCAGGGACACAGTATCTGCTCTGTGGACCCTTGCAAATGAAATATTTTTCAACATGGACCAAGGCAACCTCACAGGGGGGGGGGTCCTCTTCATTGATCTGACTTGGGCATTCAACCTGGTTGACCACACTGTTGCATTCTCCCACATAATAGAAATGGGGATTGGCACACAAGCCATCTACTGGTTCAAAACTTTATCACCATGAGATCCTTTAGAGTAAAATTAGGTGCTTCCATTTCTGCAGCAGCCCCCATTTGACAGGTTTCTCTCAAGGTTCATTTCTCACCCTGTTTCTTTTCCCTGGTTTTACAATGGACATTTAACTTGTGCCTTACTCTCCTTTACATTCTATTCCCAATAATTGTATCTTCTTCTTCTTCTTCGGGCCAATTTAGAGTGTCCAATCCACCTGCAGCATGTCTTTGGATGGGATGTGGATTCCCAACAATTGTATATACTTCATAAATTATTTTCCCTCATAAAAACATCATACTGTATGATGTTATGACATTGTACAGGTAGTCTTACATATGTTACTATTATCTTGTATCAAATCTAGTTATGTTTTTGTTAATTTTTGCTGTGTACTATCCTGATTTCTCAGCATGCTTGTTCTTACATTACCACTGTTGTGTTGATATTGATTAGTGTATTGCTTGTTTTGGTTTCTTTCTGCTGTGTTACTGTTTCAATATTTTTAGCAAAGTGAATCATTTTTCTCTGCACGTCTGTCTCCCACATGTCAAACTTCCTCTGGTTTATTTTGCTCCTATTTGTGACTCCAACAAGCCTTTTCTGCCATACTGCTGAATTAGTAAAATTTTGTCACAAGTTTTCATGATCATAAGTTACCTCTCATCACAGTATGCGCATTTTTTTTAAGCTTACTGGTGCTTGTTTTCATGCTGTCTGAGACAGACTATTCCACAGTCATTCCTTGTAACATTATTAGCAACCATTCATAAGCCCCATATTACCAACAGGAGCAAAAGAAAACAGTACTTCTCTATCAGTCTTCAACATAAGCCTGGCCTTATCTTCTGATACGATAACTGGAGTGATACACAAAACTAGATCATTACTTCAGTCCTGTTGAGCACTCAGCAACAGCAAATGGCTACTATGGGAGTGTGAGAAGCTAACACAAGAGGCATGAAGTGGTGTCATTCTAAGGGCATCCAGTGTCTGTCTGCCTGGGATGACATGATAGACAAGCCTCGCTGTTTCGCCAGAGATGGTTTGCACCTGTCACCCCTAGGCTTTCGAATACTGGCCAAGGCTCTTGCCGTCCCCATAGTGCCTTTTTTTAGGCAAGGCTCAAAGGACAAAACCAACCACCGTAACCAGCACAGGTAACCAAAAACTAAGGGTAATGCTACTCAACGCCAGAAGTCTCAACCTCAAAATGCACGCACTCAAGGCACTCCTCAGTATGGAGAAAATTGATGTTTGTGCAGTGACGGAAACCTAGTTCAAGGCTCCAGAGAGCACCCCAGCACTACCAGGTTACAATTCATATCATACCTTCCGGCCTCAGTTACCAGATCACAGTACAAAGGGCGGAGGTGTATCCATATTCATCAAGGATACCCACATCTCCAGGTTAGTGGCGCAGCATGATGCCCCAGAGATCATCCATGCGCAACTATCAGCAGGCAAAACCACATTTCAAGTCGTAGCCTGTTATAGATCGCCCACCATGTCCCAAGATGTTCACTCAGCATTCCTTGAGGCATTGGAAAATATAAAGGTCCTACCCAACACCATAATTTTGGGTGATTTCAACTACCCTGGTATAGACTGGGCGAACTACCAAAGTTCTAACTCCTATGCCCAGCGGTTCATAGAATTTATAAATTCAAATGCCCTTGAACAACTGGTATGTTCTCCCACTAGAGGGGACAACATATTGGATTTAGTCATCACAAATATGGGCGCCCATTGTACCACACCCGTTATCACTCCCTCTCTGGTCAGATCAGACCACAAACTGATAACCTAGACGTCATCACCCCTCCACCTCCCTCAGTCAAAGAAACCATCGTAAAAAACTTTCCAAAGCAAACTTCAAACTACTTGTGTCAGAAGTGGAAAGCTTCACTATTCCCTTGCAGAAGGATAATGATATCCAGGATGCAGAATCCTACACCAAGGCACTTTATATACGTCTTCAGGATTGCATGGACCGTGCTATCCCAAATAAAACCAAGACTCCTTCCTCAAGCAAGAAGAAACCAGTCTGGTGGACCCCAGCCACAAGCAAACTATACAATAAAAGGAGGAGACTTATACAAAAAAAGGCCAAATCTCAAGTAGAAATATCTTCCCTGATCAGCTTTAGTAAGAAATTGAGGGCCCTCATCAAGTCAACTAAAGCCAATTTCAAAAAGAAAGTTGCCAAGGATAACCATAAGGCCTTCTATGGTTACGTCAGAAACCTAAATGGCAATGCTCAGGTCTGTTCTGAGCTAGTACAAAATGGAACAAAATACACTGACCCCACTGACATAGCCAACATCTTGGCTGACAGGTTCAGTGCAAATCCCCCCCCCCCACTTCCTACAGGGCCTGTTACTATTCCAGGGGATTGTGTAACTCCAATTATTACTGATACGTTGGTTAACAAGGCTCTATCTAAAGCTAAAAACACTGCCTCCATGGGACCAGATAGTGTCCCCGGCTGTGTTATACGCAAGCTCCAGAATGAATTAACCCCACATCTGAATACCCTGTTCAGTCTCAGCCTCTCGACAGGATATGTGCCCATAGAATGGCGCACAGCAACGGTGGTTCCACTGCACAAGGGTGGGCCCACAACCGACCCTGGGAACTACCTACCAATAAGCCTGACCAGTCTGATCTCTAAGGCAATGGAGCAAATCATTATGGAACTCATAAATGGAGAGCTTGGGAACCTCCAAACACTTGACCCCACACAGTTCGGCTTCGTCAGGGGCAGATCATGCTTCCTGAACCTGGTGGACTTCTTTGAGACAGTTACTCAGGCTATAGATAAGGGAAAGGAGGTACACACTGCTTACCTTGACCTTGCTAAAGCATTTGACACCATTCCCCATTTGGGTATTATTAATGAACTCACCAACCTGGGCATAAACCCTTACATCACAAGATGGATCGCATACTGGCTCTCAGACAGATCCCACAAAGTAAGAGTAGCAGGATCTATGTCCGAATCCAGACCGGTAACGAGTGGTGTGCCTCAGGGCTCTGTCCTGGTGCCCTTCCTGTTTGGCATATACTTCTCTGAAGTACAGGCAAATACTGAAGGGCTGTGGCTGACCAAGTTTGCGGACGACTGCAAACTTGAGTACTATAATAGCGTCTCTGGCCGACATGGATAACCTCCAGAAGGGCCTTAATGAGACTAATGCATGATGTCAAAGCCATGGTCTCAAGCTAAATGCTAAAAAATGCGTAGTAATCCCCTTTGGAAAAAACAGCGTACCCACGAACTACCACATAGGAGGTAACCCCCTGAAATCTGAAGTAGTAATAAGGGATCTAGGGACCCAAGTAGATAGTCAGCTTTCCTTTGATAACCATGTTGCCAAGGTGGTTAGAAAATCCTTCTGTGTGAACCATCTGATCACGAAAGGGTTTGCATCAAGAGCTAAGGATGTAATGGTGCCCTTGTACTCTTCCCTCATCAGACCCATTATTGAATACAATGCACCAATTGGTATGTACCTGGCTAGGCATCGCAAGCAGCTGGAAAGACCACAGAGGTACCTCACTAAGAGGATTACTGGCCTCAAACAGTTGCCGTATGAAGCACGATTGAAAAAACTAAGGCTTTTCTCTGTTGCATACCGCCTTCTCAGAGACAATCTCTGTCTAACATACAGAGCCTTGTTGAACATGCTCCATCTTAGCAAAACCAAATCCACTCGAGCTACATGCTCTAGGGATATAAACCTCAGCACAACAATGAATAGAACATGCTGGAGGGATAGATTCCCTTCGCAAAGGCTTCCTTTGCTATGGAACAAGGTCCCGGTCTACATAAGATAGAGCCCCTCAGTATCAGTCTTCAAGAGGAACCTTGACCAGTGGATGGGTAACAGAAAGTTCACACCAGGGATCATACCAACAGCTCTACTAGATAGGGGCCAAGGGTACTAGCTGCTAGATCAAGAGCCTAGGGAACTAGCCAAAGGGGCGTTGAATACCGCACAACGTGGCTGGGCTAATATATGCCTTCAGGCAGATAGCCCAGTACCTACCTATGAACCTATTACTAATAATACTGGACTTGTAAGTACTGTGGGAGTGAGAAATGCCTTGCAGTTTGCTGCAGTGTCTCTCAAGCAAATCTCTGGGTTATATAAGACATAATGACCCTGGAAAAGTGTAATGCAGGGCTGTATTGGGCCAATTGGCCTAAGGCCAGCCTTGCAGTCAGGGCTTCATCCATCTGTGCCATGTGGACTGGGACCTACTGCCTTATTTTAAGGGAGAGGAGCAGCTTACATTTATTGGTTTTGTGGATATGTGGGTATGAACTGAGTATAGGAGCTTGTATTTTTAACAGTGTAGAAATATAGAAGATTGCTTTTTCTCCTTATGCTCCCTGTCTCTGTCTCTCAATGTCTGTCTGACTATTCTACACACATGCACACACTGGAGTACCCAGCAAAAGAATGAATTACCACAGTATACTGAAAGTCAAAACAAGGAGTCTGGAATGCCGAACATTCAAAGTAATGAGGCCTCACGTCAGCAAAAGTCAGAACATTGAACAGAGCAGATGAAGTATTGTGCGAGATTGCAGTACAGCTGTCTTTGGGGTCCTGCCCATTCCCAGATGCAGTGCGATCTTGGAGTTGGTATGTATAGTTAGCAGGGAGTATGGGATGTGAGGGAGCTTGCTGTCATGCAAAAGCTTCTGTTGTTGTAGTGCATTGTTAGCCTTGTGTGCCTGTTCGGTGTTCTGACTTTCACTGATTGAGGCTTCTTTGTCATTCTTTTGACATTTCATGTTGTGGTAATTCATTCTTTCGACAGGGATCCACACATCCAAGTTCATTACATCGAAAAGCATTTTAGGTGGGGGGCTGCACCCCCCCACACCCCCCAATGTGGGGGGCTGTGCCTCCCACACCCCCCCTAACTATATATATCAATTCCAGGGTCGCACAACATTGGGGAAGGGGGCAAATGCTTTTCGATGTAATGAACTTTCAATGGAATGAACTTTCAATGGAATGAACTTTCGATGGTTTCATATGAAACCATATATATATATATATATATATATACATACATACATACATACATACACAGAGAGAGATAGTAAGGTATATATAGGTATATATTGTGTGTCAATATAACTTTTGGAAGACTTTTAGTGATTTAAAATTTGATGTAAATATGCATTTGAAAAAAAAATTTATACAGTTACTCTTTTCTCCCTTTCAGTGGCTTGTCCTAACAATGTGTGGTTGAGGTCATCGGAAAGATGTCTGGAGAAAAACTCGTCAATCCGTGCATCCTGCAAGTGCCTCCTTCCTGTAACTTAGCGTCACATATAACTTTTTTATCTCTGCTCTCCTCTACTTTTTGGCCTTAAGTTAAATGCTTGGATGCCATAGTGTTTGCCAAGCTTGCTTTTTGTGTGGACATTCTAGGAGAGAGAAAATAAATTGTTGAACTCAATTTATAATTTCTACTTACTTTTTGCAATTTATGCCTAATAACAAGATTGATGTGAAGGCAGGAGGCAGTAACACCTCCTTTGTCTTCTGTAACTTAGACTGGCCCTCAGCTATTCATCTCTGTGCAAGAAAGGGTGACTGCAGCTGAAATGGTCTGTGAAGAAGGACGTTTTCTTCAGAACTGAATTATATACAGAAATCAATAAATGCAAAATCCATGTTGCAGGTTTTAGAAAAGTGGACTGTTTTGTTTTAATAGATGTTCTGCCTTTCTTGTAGCTAAACATTTGTTTAGTCCACTTTACTGCTAGTGCCATTTGAAGCCGAACGCCAGTTTTCATTCTTGTTTTAGTTAGTATTAAGTCTTTGTGGGCCTTGTGCTTTTTGCAACAGGTAAAATTTAAGGTTATGTACTTATCATGGCATATCTCTCAGTCGTTACTTTTTAGCTCAAAATTTTGCTGTGCCTCTTCTAAGTCTTTGACTTTTTGTGAAAAGTTAGTGTATTATAGTTAACCAGTTTTTATGACAATTAAAATTACAGGCATATTTTACATCCAAAATTATTCTGTCAGGTTTTCTAAGTCAGCATCATCAGCATTTAAATAGTGTTTGTGGTTAGTGTAAGTGTCCCTGATTCTGGACATAAAAAATTGGGATCTATGCATCACAGTGAGCTGATTTTAAATTCTTCAGCTGACATGGATGTGCTGTTTTCCACTTTTGTATCAGTGCTTTGACCACTGTGTTCAAATGATGCAGTATGTATCCTTATTACAAAGGTTTTCTTGGTAGGACAACGTGAACATCTGTTACCCTCATCTTGTTGGTCATTCCTAAGGAGTGCACTACGTACTCTTTTATGAATCTGGATGTGAATTTAGATGTCTAGTTACGTACCTTGCTTTCTTAATCCTGACAGCTAATGGGGTGCATATGGTTTTAAGGATGGAAGAAAATTCTGTAGGGGGAAGCTCTTACCCTCTGCTATGTTTTTCAGGATTAGACATTTACAAAACAAGATAGTTATCCACCACAGTTGTCATTAAATCAGATTTGCTTAATCACAATAGTGTGGTCTAACACCACCATGCGTAGGTTGCATCACACTATAAACTTTACCTTTTGCCGTTACAAGTGCTGTAGTACTGTGGTGTCATTTTGTCAGTATTACCAAACCCAGAAACATTTTTAAATTTTAAAATGTAGGCCAAAAGATGACCAGAATTGCAACCATTTGGTACGGTGTACAAAGGGCTGCTTGTGAATTTCAGTGTAAGATAGGAATTTCAGGTATCAGGACTGGTTAGTGAAGAAGTCATAACATAAATTGTGTAAATTACATTATTGACAAACCAAATGTCTTCTTCCACCTGCATGAGCTTTCTTTTTTGAGGGGTAATGTGTGCACTTTTAAAATCCTTTAATTCCATGTCATGTTTCTTTTATTACACCAGAAGACATTGAAGAAATAGCTGCAAATCACAATTCAACTACTACTACCCTGATTCATGAAACCTAATTCTGTGCGATAACTTTGCAAACACTGAGATGATATTTAAATTTTCAGTAGTGATGAACAAGTCTGTGGTTCATGAACATCTGCTGGATTTGCTTGGTAGGACTGCTTAATGTTAATGCTTTTTAAAGCTTGTGAGCTACACCACTTTTAGAAAAGGACACCTTTTTAATTCCCTACAAACTATTCCTCCAAATACAGAAAGTCCAGAGTGACTTTGCAGTTTGTGATGTATTACATTCATCTATGGAAGGGCATAGTTTTTGAATATGAGATAGATGTTGGTATATTCCAAGACTGCTGATGACTTCGGTATAGCCTTTTTCATACCACAGATGGTCTTTTCAGACTTTTCATTTGCCAGTGTTTAATCTTCATTCTTAAGCAGCTGTTAATGTGGTTGCCTACACTGCTTGTGCTTGGAAGAGGGAGTCATGACACAGACTGCAGAAATAAGAGGCGTTAGGTAAATGAATGCATTTGGACCCTTATGAAACAAATGCAGAACTCGGGCCATTTTTTGACCAAACAAGTTGGTATGAAGACAGACATGCGTTTTGCTGTTTACTCTTCAAAAAAGAAATGATTGCTTTGTTGCATGCATTCCTAAAAAGGTTAAAGGTTTTCAGCTTGTTCTCTGCCATGAATGCATTCATTAAACTTGGACACAGTGTTTCATGAGTTTGTACATGTAGTTGTTGGTTCAGTCTTCTTCATGTTCGTTTGTGTGTGACCACATCTCTGCATCCTGTGCATGGGTGCCAGTGTGAAAAGGGCAGAGTATGTAAAAGTCACGGGTTCCAGCAAGGACAGTAGTTAAAATTGTTTGCTCCTTGCAATCCAGTAAGGCTGCTGACATTCTTCACTGTTAACTGTATTATCCTTTTTGTTGAGGGCAACTTTTAGCCATTTTTTGAACCAAGTCTGACAAAGACTGAGTGAAGTGTCAGTTTTATTAAATTCTTTGCTCTGTTAAATAGGCTGCAACATAGTGGGCTGTTCCAGATATGAATCATGAAAAACTGACCAGTTTTTCAATCTCTAATGCATCTATGTCTTGTGGGTCACACAATGGTTAATGAAAGTCTGAAGCTAGTCATTCCAGTAATGCTATCCCAGTGTCATGTTACAGTACCAGTCCAACACAGCATTCTTCTCATGGCCATAAAATAGGCAAATGTTATTCCTAGAACAGCGACACTTTCATTAAAAAAAGAAAATCTTATTCTAATTTTTTTATGCGTGTAGTAGGGTAATAATAATAATAGTAATATACCTTAGTATCTCCTGCAGTGTGCATGTGAAAATGGTTCAAGTCAAGGTAGAAGCTGCAGCAGATGTATTTACTTGTACCAAGGTTTAATAGAGTTATATATATATTATTATTGCATGCCAAAGCGATTAGCACAGGATTTACCATTGCTGTACTTCCCAGATACATATCTTTGCTGATATTACAAAACAGAAAAAAAAATACTGACTGGAACCGCATCTTTAATATATTCCCCAGGTAGCACAGTCCACTTGGGACAGACTTCCTGTTAAACAGATGGTTTAAAATAGATGCACTTGTTTATTTTACCAGTGGATTTGAAAGTAGGCTCCATATGTATCTTGCATTTGATTTCTTACTATAGAGATGACCCACTGTATGAGTTTTTCTTGAAGGCTGCTGGGATATAATAGAGATTCAGAAATGCCTGTGACAAATTATGTTTTGAAAGGTCTGTGCTGGTTGCTTGAATTGCTAAAATGAAAGAGACAATTCAATAAAGGACCAAAAATATACTAAAATATATCTGTCTGGATTTTTTTGAGGGCGAGGGATGTTTGAATATTTTTATGGGTGGGTAATCTAAAATCTCTGCATTGCATTGTTGCTAAAGTCGCTTAATTTCCATTTTATATTACAAGATTTTGCATTCTGAAGCAGATTGCATTTAGTATATAGTAAATGAGCTTGTGTATGCATTCATGTTATGAATACTGCAGTATAGAGAAGAGAAGGACATTTATGGTTATGGTAAGGTTTTTATACAACTATTCTTTCCTCCTTGTAAAAACTTTACTAGTCAAAGCAGCTTGGAAGACTACTATAAATCTCCCTGCTATGGCTCATTGGTGAGATTAGAACTGTCCATCACCACCAGGGTATACAATTTTAGGACAGCACATCAAAGTTGCTTGTATAATTTTCAGTGGCTTTGGAACATAATCTCCCTTGCTGATTGGCCTCCTCTTGCATCAAGTATGGGAAACAAGGTCTATGCTTCTTCCAGTCCAGGCCTGCGTATTCTAAGTACCATGGACATCTGCATAAGTGTAAAAGGGTATGTCTAAAGGTGGTATCCTTAATTGAGATGATGCTGTGAAACTTCTGAAGAACTTGGATAATTGTGCTGTGCCCTAATCTTAATCATTGAAGTCAGTGCTTTTCATCACTGTCACTCCTCGAAGACGAGCACTATTCAACACATTCTTGAGGAGGGCTTCCTACTGTACTTCTGAGATCCATTATTCTTAGTCATCGAACTGCAAAAATTCAACGGCAAAGTTAAAGAACAGCAAATGGTGATAATTGATGTTCTCCCTTAAAGCTATTTTTTTGCAGGGGGGTGCATCCCCCACTCAATCCCACTCCATAGTAACCCCAAGACTGCCATATCGTGGAGAAAAGGGAATACTGCAAGGCACAGTGATCTCAGCTTAGTACATACAAGTCCCCACTTTCTCACATTTAGTGCCATTTGCATTTAGGAGTCTCAAAATTTAAGACTATTACCTTGAAGGAGGCTTGATTAGTTTCATGGCTGTTGGCTATAGTATTTTTTTCATTTGCAGCAGTTTATTCAACAATTAAGATACTCAGTACCTGAAAGTCATCAAGGAGGCAACAGTCAGGAGTTACCTTTTTGTAATCAGCTTTCTAAAACTTGTAAGCCAGCAGCTCATTTTCTCAGCAGACTTACTAGTGGAATGGGAAACAACTTTTCAGACCCCATAACCACCTAAAGTGTCAACTCTGCAAGCTTTCACAGGAGCAGAGAAAGTTCTAACAGCAGCCAAAAGCAAATTTCCAATCCATTGAATAAACTAGAATTTTGAATTATTCTTCAGCTATCTTGTAAGCTCCATAAAAGTAAATAGGGGAAAATGCTGTCTGTGTCTAGGTATGGATGACTTTAGTTTTCGACCACTGGGTTAGCCAGTCAGTGGAGCAGGAGCCATACTGGAGTTAATTAAGATTTCATGCAACAGTGCTCAAACATCCCACCTTTCTGAAGTACTGCTTTCAGTTTTTTGAGGAACTACAGTTTTTTTCTTCAAAGTTTTCCTCTTGAATGAATTAATTTGGAGAGAAATGAGGTTCCTTGAATGAAAGAACATTTTCATGTTTTACAATGAGTTCAAAATGCATACTATTCATTTCAAATTCATCCATAATTTGAAGAGAAGTCGTACTGATAGACAACCCTCATGCATCCTGTCTGTAAAGATGTACATTGTTTTACCTGCGCCAACAATGATTCTGATTGCAGACAACTAAATCCATTGATGAGCTCATCTGAGGGACCAAATAACGTGGCCTACTAGGGCATGCCTCTAGACTCATTAGATGCTACACATAATTGTTTTCAAAATTGATAGCATTATCTCTCACACATCCGGATTTGAATAGACAACAAAACAGTGATAGACTTACATCAATTAGTTGGGATGTTGTGGGAACAATTCTTTGATCCCTGCTTCAACCCATTTTTTTTTTTAAGTGTGTCATAAGAGAGGTTTTATCCCAACATATTCCAGGAGGTTTCAGTAACCTTAGCTTACTGGTTGAGATGCATTTTGTTGAACTGTCTTCCAAGAATCTTGATAAAAAAGCTTTGTCAAAAAATGTCTTAGGTGTGTATTGCTCCACCTCACTCCAGAAATCTTCACTTGCAGGAGATATAGTAGAACAGCTACAGAAGGAGAGGGGCACCTCTGTCTCCATTTTTTCTTGCTTGACCCAGGGTAAAGACTTAGCTCATTTATGTTTAAGTACAATTCTTATTTTAAGAAGTAAGTTATTTGAATGTTAACATTTATTTTGCTGTGTACTGATGTTCATTCTATTTTTGATGACCACTTTGTTTAGATAGAATTCATTCAGAGCTTTGAATCATCAACACTGGAAAGTGGTCTTTATGATGACAAAAGGCTTGTTTAGATTCTATAGGTGTGCATGGAAGATTTCTCCACAAGATAAATGTCTGCATTTTCTGCTCAGAAGAGGAGAATCATAAGTAAGACTACTAGGTATGCAAGTTACTCAGATTACCGCTTACTATGGGGAAAGCTGAAGCAATCAGTGAGATGCCAGTGATCCACTAATTTTCTTGTCAGTCACTTTGAAATAGAAGTCATCTCTGCAACAAGCATGGCTAATCTGTGTGGACTTCAGTGAAGAGGAAGCACCACTCTCAGCTGCAGTTGATAGGTGGAAAAATACCAAGTCAAACAGATCTTACCTTTATTCAGATTGGGTTGAGTTATCTCCACTAGCCTTTTGAGCCCCTGTAGGTGACTTTAGTTGAAGTGGTTCAGTGCCTATACCAAATAAGCAAAATGCTAACTTTCCAATTTCTGTGCCAGTGTCAGCATAAGGGGCACAAGCTTCTTTTGCTTTAGATATTCTACCCTTCAGGTTGTTTGTAGTGGTTGTGTAAATTAAGACCTGTACCCTTTCATCTTTGTCATGTCACTACAGTGTAAGTAGTTTGTTATTGGTTTCTAGCTATGAATTGGGGCAGATAAAAGAAACTTGCAGATGTCTTCTCCTGGTTCATCTTGAATTTCAGGTTAGAAGGTGGGAGTTATCCCGCGAAGTGGATATAATCTTATCCTGAAAGTTGTGGCACCTTCATTGATTTTTTCTAGGAGATACTTTTGTAGCTAAAGTTGCTGGAACTGAGCAAGACTACAGCAACTTTAAGCAGGACATTAATAAGACATCCAGGAACATCCCACTCAATAGAAATGTGAAATCAGTTAGATCACTGTGTGTGATATGTCTTGGAATGACCTTCTATTGTATAGGATGCATGCAAACACTTCTCCCAAGCAGATTAGCTCAGAGCCAGAATCTGCAGAGGATCAGCCTTCAACAGAGTCCGTATTATCCACTGGGTCTTCCACATGGATGAACTTGCTAACATTACCTGAGAGTCCAGTTGTTGGAAATTGTGATACCTGTCTTTTTCAACCTCTAGCTTGTCTTTTGTCTCCTTTGTGCCATTCATTCTGTGATGCACATACCTTCTGCCAGTGCACACAGTGGACTAGGAGGAAGTTCCTGGCCCCATTGGCTTTTCTTCCATTTCTATTACTTTCATAGTTGTGATCTTAATGATATTTAGTGTGAGAAAGTCTCTAAGTTTGATTCCTAGAGGGGACTATATCCATTGCTTGGAGAAAAGCAGCTTTAGGGACTGTTCAATTAATTTTTTTCTGTCTATGGCGATACTTCGAACTTCTGAAAGTGTAATAGTTTATGATAGACATGTATGTATGAAAGTGAGAGAAATCTGAAACTGATCTGGTGTGAAAGACCTTCTTTGATTAGTCTTGTGTTTGGAGTTGACCTGTCTAGAAGTTAGCCTTCAGCTTCTTCTTCTTTCTCTTCCTGTACTTAGGGATAAGATAAGCACCCATTGTGATGCACACCATGATATCACTCATTGACTACATAATCTTAGTAATCCCAATGTACCTCCAGGTTTTATTTGGCCACTGACACAATTCAGGTCTATATCTGTGCTGTTGCTTATAAGAATTTACTGAATTTGCATACTTTTTGGATGCTGTCTGGTGACAGTTTGAAGTTTGTAAAGAATGAAGGAATTTTCTCAGGACCCAGTGAGAGGGTCCCAGTTAATGGATTGGCCAACAATTTTGATTGGGATTTCACTTTGAGGATCAGCTGTGGTGCATGTGCCTCCTTGAAGGTAAGTTTGCTTTGTCTGTAGCCTCTTTGATATGTTATGGGATATGGATCTTCCCTGATTAGTGACCATTTGATGCTGGATATCTGTATTTATGCAGACTTGTAGACTGCAAAATTTGCACCCCCAGATGAATCTGGGGGTATTCATACTGCCTTTCCTGTACTTATCTAGCATGTTTTGGAGTTTGCTCAGCATGGTCATAGATTGGGGGACTTGTTGCCAAGACTTCATGTCATAGAATCTCTCCGTCGTGCCAGCTAGATTGGTCAGCTTTGGGATAAGAGAGGTCCTAGGGTGAATCCATGCTAGAGTTTGCAGCCAACTTGTTTGTTGTTAGGAGCTAACATCACAGGTGTAGGATTTCACCCATAGTTACTTCATTTGGATATCAGGGCATGGTCTAGCTTAGGGATTCCCTTGCAATGTACCTTTGGTGCATGACCGCACACAGTGCCTACTTGATGCTCTGCCCATGCCATGCACAAGTTGGCATCCAGATCTGGTAGGCTGTGGGCTTCTACCCTGGTTGGATCCTCAGGGTCCCATATGTTTTGACCTTTATTTCTGAGGTGGACAAGACTTGAGAGTTTGAGAGTGCATCCAGCTCCACTTTAGATGACTTGTCTTTTACAGACGTTATGTGGTGGATGAGAACTTATTTGTATGTAGATTTACTACAGTTCTGGTGTGCATCATTCAGTGATCATTCCTTTCCTTGAGACAGCCTTTTTGGTTATCATCACTGAAGCCGGGAACCGCCTTTGCCGTTTTGATACAACCCTAAGAGAGAATTATTATCTTGTCAGATAACCAATGACTGACTGTGTCTCAGTTTTTATGTGCTGTTAGTGTTCTTAAAGCCATGCCTTATTCTTTCCCAATGGGCAGATAGAAAGGGCAGGGAGAAAAGGAAAATACTGGTAATTCCTCTACTACATTGGGGTGTAATTTTTTCAACTGTATCTCATCTGTCCAGCTTCAAAACCCTGTTAGTAGAAGAGCCTCTGGTGGCATTTAAGACCTTCCCTGTATATGGGATGAGAGGATTTCCTCTTCACTCTGGCAACTGTTATGCTGTCTCAGCCCACATTAGTTATTCCTGAGTCTTGCTCTTTTTGAAAAGTTGAGAGATTTTGAAGGCACCCAGAGCACAGGAACAATAGTGCCCACTTGTCACTACCTCCAAGTCAGTAGGTTTCACTTAAGGGTCTGTTGCCTATTCCCATTCTTCATTCTGGGTCATTACTGTCATAAAGAAAGTTGACTCTCCAAGTCTTCTTGCTGAGAGAGCTGTCCATTTGGAGTCTTGAAAGGGGTGGATTTGTATCTTTCTATTTCCTCTCCTAATTTTGCTTTTTCCTTCCACTTCATCAACTAGTCAGGCAAGGAAGGTTGTTTCTTTTCATGTGTAAAGAAGGGTGTTGCCCCTCTCTATTTTTTCAGCCTGGTACTGCTATTTGCGTAGACCTTGGGGTCTGTTGCACTTCTGTTTTTTCCTCACTGTGGTACTAGGATGCTCAGCAGCTCTCTATTTGGGAAGAAGATAAGTTATGAACTGTCTTGTCTAGGAGTAGGTCCTGCTCTATTGCAGAGGGGGGAAGTTGTCCTTGGCCCAAGAACTATTCTACATGTTGACTCTAGGACATTGCCTGATATGAGGAAAGCTTCTCTTACTGCACATCTCTTACATTTGCTGCCTGTGGTTTGTCCTTTCCCAGATTGCAGGAGATGGGGTATTTCAATTGAGATCTCCCAGAGGTGTGTGAGGATGACCTTTAAGAATGGGCTGCACAGGGATCTGTGCCTTCCGAGGCAAGTCTAAGTTTGTCTGCAGCCTCTTTGATCTATCAGAAGACATGGATAATCTCTTAACAAGTGACCATTTGTTCCTGGCCATATGTTTTTATGGAGACTTGCAGACTGAGAAATTTGTCACCCATTCTACACTAGAATTTATGCATTCTGCCGGCTGACCTTTCTGTTTGGCAGGTCTGCCTAGGAGTAGTTTGGGCTTCAAAACCCCAGTTTATCTTGGTGGGATGCCTCCAGTACATCAAGGAGCCTTCTCATCTTACCTTAGTTGTGTATTGGTGCGTTTGGAAATGGGCAAGGAGCAACATTTTCCCATGTTTAATCTCCTTGATTCTAGGTGTAGGGTGAAGTTTCCCACAGTAGATGTCCTTCTATATCACTGTTGCAGTATATCACTGTTGCAGTATTCTTCACCACAGGGATCTCCTGCCAAGGATAGCCCAATGCCTGTCCGGTATACCAAAGCATTTAGATCTTGTGGACACCATACATAACATATATGCTACCTGTTCAGGACATAAGGCATAAAGGTGATGTATGGAATCAGTTACCCAGAACTACTTTGCCACCAGTCCAAATGCCATCACCGCTCATCGGTCTGAATGCCCCTTTGTTGTGCTGAATACCTAGCTATCAGATAAGTGCCACATTGAGGTATTAATTTTTTATTTGGTCTTGTTTTTTGGTTACTTAGAGTTCATGTCATCCAGGAAGGGAAAATGTTAGTGTGGGTGGCAGATTTCCCATAAGGATCATCATGAACAGTGTCTATTTTTTCTGGCTGCTTCTTACAACAATACATCCTGTAGCATTTGTAAAGTGTTTGTGCCTAAGACTCTTAGAAGTCAGTTTTCTTCCCTGGCCATTTGTCTCAAGAACCAGAGACTTAAACTGTTAGCCCAAGGTATCATGACAGAATTTTCTAACTCCAAGGTACTGTTAAGCAAGAAGGCAGCCAAGAAATCTCAAAGATTCTTTGGTTGTCCAGTCTCCACTGGACATTCATCTAGAAGCAGGTGGTAGCTCTGTAGGCCATCTGGTATTTATGTTGGATTCCTCTGCTACAACACTATCAGAGGCTAGCATGAATCCTTTCTTTCACACATCCTCTGAGGCTTTACAGGTATCTGCTCTGGATGGCAAGGGGGAACTGTGGTTGATCATCTCGGAGGGCATTAGAGGGGTCAGGGAAGAGGCTCCACATGCTCATATTGATTCTCATCAAAGGTTGGAACCCTTGATGTTCATTATAGGTTCATACTAGGCTATCTGCCCTAGGGCATTTATAAGCCTAGCCAGAGTGTGTATGGCTTTCACCACCCCTTAGGATGAGAATACTATACCCATTAGTTTGCTGTGCCTCTGTCCAGCAGTGATACAGAGATGATTCCCGGTAAACCTCGATCTCCCATCCACTCGTCAAGATTTCTCTTGAACAGAGTCAGTGAGGGCTCTGCCTCACATGGACTGGGATTCTGTTCCATAGTGTAGGGAGTCTCTGGGTGATGAATCTGTCCCTCCAGCATGTCCTATTTATATCCGTGTTGAGGTTTAAGTCTCTTGCTCGTGGCTCTGGTGGATTTGGATTTTTGAGGTGGAGCATGTCCATTAATTCCGGTTGGACATGGCCTTGTATGTCAGGCACAGATCACCTCTGAGCAGACAGTATGCGACTGAATAGAGCTGGAGTTTCTTCAGTCGGGCATCGTATGACATATGTTTGAGCCCCTTTATCCTTTTGGTGAGGAACTTTTGGGGTCTTTCCAACTGCTGCAGGTGTTGGGTAAGGTACATTCAATGGGCGTTGTACTCAATCATTGGTCTGATAAGTGAAGAGTACAGGGTACAATGACCTCTCCTGATCTGGATGTGAATCCCTTCATGATCAGGTGGGCAATGTAGAAGGTCTTCCTAACCACTTTGGCAATGTGAGTGTCAAAAGAGAGGTTACTGTCAACTTGGGTCCCCAGGTCCCTGATAACTTCTTCCGTGTTTAATGGATTACCACCTATGTGGTAATTAGGGGTTACCTTGTTTTTCCCAAAGGGTATGACTATACATTTTTTGGCATTTAGCTTAAGGCCATGGCTCTGGCACCAGTTATCCATTTCTATGAGACCTTTCTGTTTAGGGCTTTTCAGATTAGGGCTGACATCCCTACAAAGGAAAAGCAGAAGACTAAGAATGTTTCTACACCCTACGGATCCTCAAAGGGAATGGGAGGAGTTTACTCAGGGCCTGTTTAATGCTTTAGTGGCCTTGAAGACCCCCCCCCCCCCAAGGGGTTTCTGTGCTTATTCCCCTTTGGACTTCTACTCCTTCCAAATGGACTAGGGAACCCGATTCCTTAGATGAGGATTTAGAGTCTGATGAGGGTCCTTGTTTTATTCTTCCCAAATGCCTTCACCTTTGGCGTATGGTTCTGATGAAGAAAAGTCTGAGAGTCCTGAGTCTCCTTTTGAGGAACTGTCTTTTGGAGACACTATAGCTAGAATGATGAAATACTTTAAGTGGCATTCTTCTCAAGTGTCTGATATCCAGAAAGAGGTATTATTATAAGCTTCTTCAGGTGGACACTCCAAATCCTTCTGCAGTGCCTCCTGTGTTAGCTGCTTTGTTAGACATATTTATAGCTGCTTCTAAGTCTCCTGATTTTCAGCTTCCTGCTCCAAAGAAATCTGACAGGTTCTATAATGTTTCTGAGGTTTGTCAATTGTTAAGTGTCCTCCTGATCCTGCTGTGGTGTCAGTCTCCTCTGACAAGCCTTCCAAACTCTTGTCCTCTTAAAAGCTTCTGCCTTCAGATAAGGATAGTAAGGCAATGGAGAGAATTGGTAAGAAAGTTTATACTGCTTCTGCTTTGGCCTTTTGGGCCATCAATTACCAGACATGCTGTGGCCTTGATTGCCCAGGTTTGTCAGGTTCTTTCCAACCTCCCTGATTCAGATACAAAATTGTCTGCTCTTTCTATTTTGGGTTCTACCTCTCAGGTGGATCATCACTCTTTTCAAGTGTAGTTATGATGCTGCTGATGCATCTTCCAGAGTTGCTGCCTTTGAGTCTGTCATGAGGTGTTGTTCTTGGCTTTGCTGCAGTCATTAACTGAAGACATTAAGGCCAAGGTGCTGGATGCTTCTTTGGATAATAAAAATCTCTTTTGGACTGCTGTTGCTATGATTAAGTCTCTTTAATAAGAAGGCAAGGCTTTGCAGGACCTTAAGCAACTTTGTCTCTCCTATCCATAAATTCCAGTGGAATTATCCTATTTTAGGCCTGCTTTTGTTTGCAGGCAGCATCATCAGAGCACCAAAGGCAGGAAGAGTAGTAATCAAGCTCCTCATGCTATGTCTTCTCAGTTTCTGTGGCCCAGAAGCCTCCTATGTCCTTCTACTCAACTTTGCAGTATTCTTTACATATGGGAAGTCCTCCACCCAATGACCTGACGTCTAGCCAGCATACAACAGCTTTAAGCTAATGCAGATACATAGGAAGTTTCACACATATGTGCTGGCAATGTCAGCCATAAAAGGACGTCCACAAGTACAATCCTCAGAACTTTTCTGCTGCCATTTGGAACACTTGTATATCAGTCTGCTGCCTGATTCCATTGGTTGGTCTTCTAAGCTTCTGTAGCCCAGAAGCCTCCTTTATCTTGACAACCTTGCTTCTCTTTGACATCTCACCCCCCACCATCCCTCGTCCAGGTTCCCTTGTCTCTTTGGTGCTCTCACTGTCTTCCAAACTGGCATCTCATCACCTCGGAGTCTTGGGTTCTTTCTGTCATGGTCTGGAAGTCTCTCCCTTCTTTTTCAGGGATTTGTCTACCTCCACTGCAATAACTTCCTCATTTCTCAGAGGACCTCTGGTCCCTGGTGGACCAGAGAACTATTCGACCTGTCCCTCCTGCTCAAGTAGAAAAGGGATTTTACTCCAGGATGTTCCTGGTTCCTTAAAATGACAACACTTGGAAACCTATTCTGGATCTCTCTTTGCTCAATAACAATGCTCCCAAACCCTGTTTTCTCTTTTCATACCCCAGGCTTTTCTGGTGTCCTTGGATCTGAAGGATGCTGATCTTCATATTCCTAATCACACTCTTTAGAAAGCTTTTGTTTCTCCCTCTCATTTTCAGTTCTCTGATTTGCCCTTTAGCCTCTCTACTGCCCCAAGGGTATTCACAAAATGCCTTGCTCCCATGATTGCCTTATGCATGCTTCAGGGCATATAGATTTTTCAATATCTAGACAATCTGTTACTTCAGGCACCTTCTATCATTTGTTTGTTACAGGATCTAAAGTTCACCATCTCCCCCAAAGTCTACGGTTCACTATCAACTTCCAAAAGTCTGTCCTGACTCCCTGTCAAGATCATGTATATCTTGGTTGCAGGATTTAGACAGTGCCAATGGTGGCCTCGCTTCCACCTCCAAAAGTTCTGTCCTTGCAGCTTTCTTTCATTCATTTTCCTTTTCCTGCTATTCCAGCCAGAGAGTTTTTTCTAGCTGTGGGATTCATGGCCTCTTCTATTCAATCCTCCCTCTTGGCAGACTGCACATGCAGAAGCTTCAGTGGTACTTCAAGTCAGTTTGGCTTCAGCATTGCCACTCTGAATTTCAGAGTGCCTATCCTTCCTTGTCTTTAGCGGGAATTTGAGTGGTGGATTCAGCAACTTTCCCTAAAGCCAGGCCTGCTTTTCATCCTCTGGGTCCTTCTCAAGAACTGTTCACTGACGCTGTGGTCACCTGAAAGTTCAAAGTCTTTGGCCTCCCACTTCAGAAGTCAGACCATATCAACATCAAAGAGATTAGAGCCTTGACTTTGGCCCTTCAGGCCTTTCACCTCATGATCTCTCCAGACCCTTTGAATGTTTACACAGACAACACCCCAGTGGCATGGTATGTTAACAAGCAGGGGGGCACAATGATGTACTATCTCTGTTGGCTGTCTCTTTAGGCCTGGGATCTGGCTTTCAGTTATCAGTTAACTCTTCAAGCACTGTATATTACTTCAGAGCACAATCTAGTAGCAGACGTTTTAAGCAGATCCAAAACACAGGCTCACGTGTGGATGCTTCACAGAGACATGCTTCTGGAGAGATTCCATTGGTGGAGTATTCCTCAAGTAGATCTTTTTGCATCCCATCTAAACAGGCAGCCCACTTTTCTGTTCCATCCCATCTAAACAGACAGCCCACTTTTCTGTTTGTGTGCCATGCCATCTGGTGTGGAAGACAGATGCCCTTTTTTTTCCTTGGAAGGGTATGTTTCTCTATGCCTTTCCTCTACTTCCCCCACTTCCAAGAGTCCTGCAGAAGATTCAGCTGGACTCCCCAAAACTCTTGTTAGCTGTTCTCTTTTGGCCAAGACAGCACTGGTTCCCCCTCTTAATGCATCTGGCCAGGGACAATCACCACAAGTTACCACACCAGTTGGACATTCTCACACAGGACAAGGGATCACTCATCCATCCTCACTTGTCCAGTCAACTGAAACTGTGGATGATAGGGTTTTGATCCATTTTAAACACCTCTTTTCTGAGGATGTGCCCATGGTTTTACAGGAATCAAGAACACCTGAAGCCAAAAAATCATATATGTCCCAATGGAAGAGATTTTCTGTCTGGTGCCATGTTCATCCCGGTGATGTGAGGTATTGCCAGCTATGCCAGGGGAAGTAGGGTAATGGATATGTAACATGCTAGCATAGCTAGCTGGAGTTTTGTAAAGGGATTATATGTCATTTGTATATCAAACTGATTTGTATAGGTGCTTGTGTTGAAAATATATCTGTAAAGCTTCTTGTGTTAAAAATGTGCCAACAGTGGGTCCTGGTGGACAGAAAAGAAATACACCTGTATGACAGACTGTATTGTAACTGTTGAAATTAGTATATCGTGACAGAGGAAACTGGAAGAGAAGAGGTTAATCTCAGTCCAGCTAACTTTGAAAACTAGTCTGAAATTAAATTACCTGGCTTAGACCATAAAGATTGTATCTTACACTTCTGATTGCAGCCAGACACAAAAGGTCTGTGAAAACCAGGACTAGGAATCCTACTATATTGTCCTTGGGGGTGAACTAATTGCTAACCTGGAAGGGTGGACATTTTTGAAATGAATTTATAGATTCCAGATGCTATACCATATCTTAGTAAAGCTCTGTGTGTGTGTGTGTGTGTATTATGACACATATGTGTTCAGCTTCTAGTAAATGGGGTAGTATGGGAACCAGAAATCAGGTGACCAAATTATGTGATGTCATTCTGTAATCCAGTACTGAAATTATGTTTTAATACTAGATGAGACAGAAACCTCAGGGCAGTCTGTTTTTGAAATCTGACAAAGAAGAACCACTCACCTGCATCATCTTGCCTTGCTCTAGTAGGTGAACTAGGGGACAGTAATACTTTAGATCAGTCAGGAACGTATAGCGAGGTTAGTTAAGTATTTTTTTTCTGTATCTGTTTGAATCTTTCTGTCAGTGTTGTTTTTAATATTGCAAGAAACCAAGTTCCTGAGATCACCAGTAAAAACCACAGGTAGCTTTATTATATAAAAACCAGTATTAAGCGTTTTTGTCAAGTGTAACCACAACTTCATCAGAATACAAAAAAATCAGTGCAATGCCAACATTTAAATACTTCCTCTCCCAGTCACATGATTAATCGAGCAATCAAGCCCCCAGTTACAAAGTCATTTGCATTAAGTATGAGACCACAAAATAAGTTTGTTAAAGAAACATACACTTGAAAAAAGAAGAAAAAAACTTCACATTACCCAGAAAAAAATGTTACACATCATATGACCGTAACCTTAAAACACTAGCCAGTCATAGTGCATCATTCAAACCTGGTGCTGTTTCAGCATTTAGTCTAATTTGCCATTTATGTTCACACAGTTCAAGTAAATCATCCCAAGGTCCCCCTCTACTATTCTTTGTGACAGTATCTAAACCAAAAAATAAAAACTTGAGTAGGAAATTTCAATGAATGTCTAAATAAACCACTACAATCCTTTTGATGTTCTTCGTGTTTCACTGTTGCAGTCATTACATTTGGTTAATCTGCTGGCAGGTTGCCCTCAGTCAGCCTGAATAACAAAGTCTTGGGTCCTGCGTCAGTTGTTGTCTCCTCTTCCATGATGTCAGTTCGTCAGGGGTATAAAACATGCAGCCGACGCCATTTTAATCAGTCTTTCTTGCCGCACGGTTCCCGAAGCAGAAGCAGTTCGCAAGTGTCGGTCGGCTGACTCCTGAAATTTTCGTATTCGAGTTTCAGAACTGAAGTCTTCAAACTAAAGCCAAGTACCCCATTGGGGAAACTTTTTCTTGCTCCTTATCGATGTCAGTAAAAGTTAATAATTGCATTACTTGTGGGAAGCAAATACCTCATAAGGATTTTCATTTGTACTGTATTCCTTGCCTAGGTCCTAATCACAATGTGCCTTGCTGTCGGTTTTGTGCTAAATTTAACCAACGCACTGTTAAGCGTCGGTATATTTTTGCTCCTAAATATTTTGGTTCAAGATTTAACTACCCTGAAATGTCATCGGTTAGCAATCAGACTACCGGAGTTCACAAAAAAACACAAGGAAAAAGACAAGAGACAGACTGTTGAGGTCCAAAACCGACCACAAAGCTTCTCCTAAGCCAGTCACCAGTTCGGTACTCAGTGAGGCGCTTTCGTAGCCCCTGATATCCACTACTTGTGATTCGCAGGCATCTACTGAGACCCATTCGGAGTCCGGTATGCTGTGAGATTCGCAAAGTGTTGAACCCGTGGATGTCTCTCCCTTGGATGGGTCCGGTGCCGCTGAGCAGGCACCGGCTTCTGAGGGTGTTTTCAGGCCTCAACATTTTTACATTAAACCAATGATTAAAGAGGCATACCTGCATATCCCCAGTAAGGGAATCATGCAGAAGATACATCCACTTCAAAGCAGGTTTTTTGCATTACCAATTGTCTGCACTGCCCTTTGGCTTATCTACTGCGCCCAGGGTCTTTACAAAGTGCCTGGCACCAGTAGTTGCATTCTGCAGACAAAGAAACATTCAAATTTATCCTTATCTGGATGATTATCTCATTCAAACAGAGAACAAGGACACTCTTCTTCAACATCTGGCATTTGTAAAAAGGCTTCTAGCATGCCTAGAGTACAGCATAAACGAAAAGAAATCACAACTGGTACTGTCTCAAATAATTACATTCCTGGGTGTAAGCTTGATTACAACTGCCCAGATGACTTACCTCACACCAGACAAAAGCAGTTGACAACATACTTCAAACAAATGGCAACAAAACCCCAGTTATCTGCAAGACAAATTCTGCAGGCTTTGGGGTTCATGGCATCCTGCATTCTACTAATTCCGTATGCGAGACTGCATTTGAGGAAACTTCAATGGTACCTAAAAGTTTATGGAGTCAACATTGTCACAGCCTGGAAACAATGATTCCTCTCATTCCCTGCCTACAACAGGAGTTTCTTTGGTGGCCAGAGACTTCATCAAAACAAGGGACTGTCATTCACTCTACCCCCTGCCACCCAAACCCTAACTACAGATGCATCAGACTATAATTGGGGGGCCCACCTAGCAGGGAGATGCATTCAGGGCAAATGGAGCCCAAACCAAACGCATCTGCATTTCCACCAGAAAGAAATGCTAGCTGTTCAGAATGCTCTGACAGCCTTCAAGGACTTACTTCATCCAGGACAACTACTGGTAAAGACAGACAACACCACAGTTATGTGGTACATAAACAAGCAGGGGGTACACATTCCTACCCCCTTTGCAGACTAGCCATGGCCTTGTGGAACACAGCCTTGACTTACCAAATACATCTTCAAGCTCAATTCCTGCCAGGAAAGCAAAATACTCTGGCAGACGACCTAAGCAGAAGTCTTATGGACCCACACAAATGGAAACTGGATCCGCAAATCTTCAGCTTGTTAACACAGAAATGGGGGAGCCCAGACATAGATCTATTTGCCTCTCCCCAAAACTATCAGTTGGACAAATTCTGCACAAGAACTCATCACAAAAAAGCATGGAAAGTGGATGCTCTATCCTATCAGTCTATGCCTTTCCCCCCTGCCTCTTCTCTCCAAGGTCTTACTAAAAGTCAGACAGGAAAAACCAAAAATGATCCTAATTGCTCCGGACTGGCCTCGCCAGCACTGGTACCCACTTCTAAGGAATATGTCACACCTTCCTCCATGGTACTTGCCTCAAACACCTCACCTACTGTCTCAGCAGAACTATCAAATTCTGCACACTCAACTCCAAACTCTGAATCTTGCAGCATGGCTAATCAACTAATTATCCAAATCACATCTCTCAGTAAACCTGTGATGGATGTCATTTTGGAAGCCAGAAAGCCTTGTACTAGAAAAATCTTATGCTGATAAATGGAAGAGATTCTATGCTTGGAAGCAAGCACAAGAAATAGACACAGCAAAGCCCAGTATTCCTCAGATTTTACAATACTTAACTGAGATGCTTGACAAGGGCCTATCTTTTTCTTCAATAAAAATCCATGCCTCTGCCATCTCGGCTGATTACAACACAGAGCCTCCCCTCTTTTCTCATCCACTGCTTAAACAGTATCTCAGAGGGGCCAAAAAATTAAGGCATCCCAGGAGAACACCAGCTCCTGCATGGGACCTCAACTTTGTGCTGGAAAAACTCACCCTGCCTCCTTTTGAACCAGCAGCTACTGCAGATATAAAATTTCTGTCTTGGAAGACAGCTTTTCTTTTGGCAGTCACTTCAGCAAGAAGGGTTTCAGAACTACAGGCTCTCGTGGCAGTGGAGCCTTTCATTATATTTTACCCAGACAGGGTGGACCTCAGGACCAATCCTTCTTTTATGCCTAAGGTGGTATCCAGTGTGGCTCTTAACCAGACCATTCACCTGCCAACATTTTTCTCAAATCTGCAGAACAAGGGGGAGCGGATTCTGCATTCATTGGATGTACACAGACAACTAAGATTCTACTTAAACAGGACACAATCTCTAAGAAAGTCTGAGCAACTACTGGTAGCATTTGCTGCAGGATCAGAGGGGAAGGCTATATCAAAGCAGACTATTTCTAAATGGATAAGCCACTGCATTTGTTTCTGCTATTTGCACCATGGTAAATCTGTGCCCAAGGGGATAAGATCCCATTCCACCAGGGCTGCCTCTACTTCAGCAGTTTTTCTCAGAAGGGTCCCAACCAAAGACATTCTAGAAGCTGCTACTTGGAGCTCTGTTCATATGTTCACAAAGCATTATCATTTACCTCTCTTCCAGGGCAGGCTTTGCCACTGCAGTCCTGCAGGGCCTTATAGCTGCTCCTAATGCTGTGTTTAGTTCCATCCTCCCATCCATAGCTTTGGGATTCTATCCAAATGTAATGACTGCAACAGTGAAACACGAAGAACATAGTACAGTTGTGTACACTTACCATAAATGTAGATGTTAGAGTGTATTCACTGTTGCAGTCTGGGTTACCCACCCGACATCCCCCATTCTATACCTTTTCTTTCCTTCACTATACTCAAAGCCTTTGTGGTGTATTTGCTTTTAGCTGAAGGTAAATTTTATGTCTCTAAGGTGCATTTATATATTTACAGTTTATTTATATATATTTTTTTGCTCCCCATTTGGGGGGCACCTGATATCTGGGGCCAGAAAACCTGATTAAAATGGCGTCGGCTGCATGTTTTATACCCCTGACATCATGGAAAAGGAGACAGCAACCAACGCAGGACCCAAGACTTTGTTATTCAGGCCAACTGAGGGCAACCTGCCAGCAGATTACCCAAATGTAATGACTGCAACAGTGAATACACTTGAACATCTACATTTATGGTAAGTGTACACAAGTGTACTGTTTTTTTTACATCCAACAAATAAGTGTACACAACTGTACTTTTTTTTTTTTTACATCCAACAAATGTGCATATATATATTCTATCACAAAGTTTTCTTTTGGTTTTTCCAATAAAAAACGTCACACTCTTGACACTTGCCTAGGTAAACTATGTAAGAAGTGTTGCAACTGCAATGAAAATAAAAGAAAATGTTCAACTCATTAATCATCACAGTCTTTCTATAGAGTATGTTTGCATTAGGTGCAGAAACCACACTTAATGTGCCCCTCTTTTGATTTGTTAATGCCCCCTTGCTTTCTCTATTCTGACCTTCAGTGTATTATTTTAGTGATTTACCTTTCCTAAATACCATTCTAGGTCATGCTCCCACTGTTTCTACAGCATTTTCATAACAACTGAAATTGTTCCAATTATCTTTCAAAATTATTTACTTGAACTGTGCGAACTTAAATGGCAAATTAGAGTACATGCTCAAACATCACCAGGTTTGAATGACGGACTATCATTGGCTAGTGTTTTAAGATTATGTTCATATGATGTGTAATATTTTTTCTGGGTTATGCGAAGTCTGTCTTTTTCTTCTTTTTTTAAGTGTATGTTTCTTTAACAAACTTATTTTGTGGCCTCATACTGCAAATGACTTTGTAACTGGGGGCTTCATTGGTCTTGATTTATAATGTGACTGGGAGAAGAAGTATTTAAATGTGAGCATTGCATAAATTTTTTTTTCAATTCTGATGAAGTGGTTACACTCAAAGTGCTTAATACTGTTTTTTATAAAATAAAGTTTCCTGTGGTTTTTACTTATTGTCTCTGAGACCTGGTTTCTAGCTTCATTTTGGAGTTTTTCAAGGTTCTTTGTTATTTTTAATATTTCCTGCGATTAAAACTCTGGTGTTTATTATAAATAGATGTTTAGTATTTTCATGTTCTTTTATTATTTATTAAATATATTTAAACTTCTCATTGTGGCTGGTCTTAGAGAATATTTTAACCTTTGAGAGTACTTGTATTTATTTGGTGACACTGTGGCTGCTCCTGAAAGCCTTGCTGCATTTGTCAAACACTACCATTTGCATTAGTATTAATTTTACTCAGTATGATTGGGTACCCTTGTAAGAGCCTTAGAGTAGCTGGCTTTGGAGTGTATGGGTGGCAGTATCTACCTTATAGTCTGGGCAGAGGGGGCATAGCTGGTAAATCTGTGCCAGCCTTCCCTAGGGGTGTGTGTGTGTGTGTGTGTGTGTGTGAAAATCAAATCAAATCTCAGAGAGTGTGTGTGTATATATATGTCAGCTATGTGGAGCAGGGACACAGAGCACTAGTTTCACAGAGAGGGTGTTGGAGGACTTGGCTTGGAAAATTTGGCTGAAGACTCAATTCTGTACCTGTCAGTGTGGAGTCTTATTTAGGGCCTGGAAAGAGAGAGGGAGGTAAACCCAGCCCCAGGACTGAGCATGCTGCTTGTGTGCTCTAAAGAGAAATTGTGTTTGGTGCAGACAGTTGCATCTGGAAATGTGTGTATCCATTTTTGTCCCAAGTGAGCATCCCTTACTGGTGTCAGTGATGAGGGTTGAGGATCCTTGATTACTGGCCCAGAGGAAGGACATCACACTCATAACCAGGACCCTTTTTCAGCAGGGATCCCTTTGGTTCTCACCTATTTGTGTGAGTTGCTCCAGTCTGGCTTGGCCTGTTCTTCTGTAAAGGTGCATTTGTTAGGTATTTCTACCTGTATGCCCTTGAATCCTCCATGTTTTGAGGCCACACAGATTCTTAAAGGGGTCCAGCATCTAAAGCTCCCAAGGAAGCCTATTTCTCCTCCTTGAGACCTTAAATTTGCTTTAGAAAAATTGACCCAGGCTCCTTTTGAGCCTACAGGTTCAGCTTCTCTGTAACATTGTACCTGCAAGACTGTCTTTATTACTTGCTGTTACTTCTGCTCTCAGGATTTCTGAGATTCAGGCCCTTATGGCCACCCCTCCTTTTTTGTTTTTTTCACAGGGACACAGTGTCCCTTCATACTAATCCTTTTTTTGTTCCCAGTGTGGTTAATGAGTTGTTTGATTCAGGCAGTACAACTCCCTCCCTTCCTTTTTTCCATCACTTCAGTCAGCTAGTGAGAGGTTTCTACATTTTTTGGATCTGCACAGACCGCGCAGATGTTATGCTAAGGCCATTCAAAAGTCTGAGTAGTTTTTTGTTTCTTTTCATTCTAGAACATTGAGTTTGGCTGTTTCTAAGCAAACCATCTCCTCCTGGATGTCTAAGACCATTTCCTTTTGTTATTCTTTTCATGGCAAATGTCTGTCTTGTTATCATTATGGTTCAGTCCACTAGGGCTGTTGTTCCTCTGGCACTTTCTTCAAAGGGTTGTACACCAATTCCATCCTTGAAGTTGCTACTTGGTCTTCAGTGCATACCTTTATCAAGCATTATAAACTGGATATTGTTTCTAAGGCCAGAGCAGGTTTATCTAGAACCATTCTGCATGGGGTTTGTTGAGGACTTTTCTCAGTTTTCCACCTCCCAATCCTTTCCTTGAGCTTTTTTTACTGTCCCTATGGTGAAGAATACTGCAACAGTGATATAGAAGGAAATAGTACAGTTATGTAAAATCTTACCATAACAGTAGATGTCCTTCTCTTCACCATTGCAGTATTTGCTCCCCCCCTCCTTTTTTTTTTCTTTTAGGCTGTGTTTTGGTTTCCCCCCTTGCTGACGGTCTTTGTTTTCCATCTGCTTTTCTCTTTCTGGATGTACATAGCTTCCTTTGTCCTAGGGAAACTATTCTGTACTGGAGCAATTTAGTTCTGGGTTGCTGCATCTGTATATCACCTTTATGTCCTACATCCTGGACAGGGAGCATACTTGTGATCTACAACGCATATAAGATCTAAAGGCTTTGGTATACTGGCCGGTCATTGGTCTATCCTTGGAAGGAGATCCCTACAATGAAGAATACTACAACAGTGAAGAGAAGGACATCTACTCTTATGGTAAGATTTTACACAACTAAACCTTCTGTAGAACCTGGTGGAGATCTGTCTTGACACTATCCCCATTCTCTGTGGTAGTGGTGCATAGTTTGAGAATGTGCCTTATCATTCAAAATGTTGCCATCGTGGAAGAGCCCTTGCAAGTAACGAACCTCCTTGTATCCTCTTATATAGGTATTGCTCTGGTTAGCCTTATCCAGGAACTCTCTGGAGGCATTCTGTCTGTCAACATCTCATGGTTGCAGTCCCAGTTTTGAACATTAATTGGAAGATTCTTCTTCAAGTGTTCCTGCATTTGTAGAAGATCCAAGAGGTCATGGTTTTGGTTGCCTGGGAAAGAACTCAGTGCAGGTCTAGGCTCAAATATTGCTGAGCCATCTGGGCTTGATGTCTTCAATGAGCTCTGCTGTGTTTTGCATACTGTGTATACATGTATTGTAGTGGGCTATGAACTTTAAGGTGTAAGTGATTTTAGAGATACAATTCACTCACAGAGCTGCTGCTGTTGTCATTTCTTTTCTGGTACCTAGAGTAATGAACAACCCCTACCAACCTGCTGATAGGTCTTCCATTTTCTAGCTGAACCAGATAGAGATTTTAATGAGGAACATTTTATATATAGACAAGGGGAAAAAACACATGCTCCCATATGCTTCAGGGAATGTGGTTTCACCTTGGAGATGGGGCTCTGCATCAAGGAAATGGACCCAAAAGTAGTGCTGTTAACCCCAAGTGCCTTGGATAAAATAGAAGAAGCTGCATTCAGGAACTTTTGTCATTTTGTCTGGCAGCCATTTTACTGCATGGTTGCTAAAGGGCATCTTAAGGTTATACCATCTGTCAGTATGCCACAGACAAGAAGTATCACTCTTTCAGTTGTGCACATTGCCAAGGAAGTTAATATGATGCCTGGCACTTGGAACTCCTCCTTTGATCAAAGTCTTCTGGGAAAGGTGCATTGATAAGATCAATGTTTGTGATGTCAGAAGCATTAGATTTTTTCCATACTGCTAAGTCCAGCAGGATTAAGAGGAATGAAAAGTTGATGCATTCTCTCCCTAGTGCATAGGATATTCCATGCCTCGCCAACAAATTTGGGAAGAAAGACCAAATCTATGTATTACTGTGATACATGAATAGCTCCCAGTCCAAGCACAGGATCCATAATCTGATAAGGGCAGCGGCCACACAGGGTCTGTCTCAAGATCTGGACCCCTAGATCCCACTGGCATTCAAGCTGTATAAAAAGAAAATATGTCATTAAGATAAGTATAGTTTTTGGGGTAAGTGGTTAAAAAACCCAGTTATGGTTATGGTGACTATTAGGAAATTTTCCTTCAAAAGGCCTGTACATCCAGGTGGAACCACTTCCTAAATGTGGCTGGTCAGTTTGTTAGTAATTTTGATTTAGCTGATACAACAGTGTGAGCTGGTCCTCACTCACTCCATGGTGAGTCAAGCATGTCAGCTGTTTCTATGCATCATGACCCAGTGGAGGCATGATTGTAGCTCACTTTCCTCATTGACTATTTGAATTTTGTACCTCTGATAATGTAGTTCATTTCTTGGAAAACATTTCCTTGTTGTATAAAATCTTGCAGTTTGGGACCCTTTATGTGTAGGAGCCATAACTGTTTTTTAATAAGAATAGGGACAAACACACTTTTCCCCTTTGAAAGTGATTTCAGAGTTGCCCCTGAACCCATTAATTCAGCTCCCAGTTTTCCTTGTGAAAGATGAAACCAGGGGAGATGGGGCTCTTCACACCCCAAATGTGCACTAGCAGCTCTGCTACCGGAGTTGGATCCAAAAGACTGTGAAAAAACACCAGTCTTCCTCTTTGTTGCAGGACTGAAAGGGCATGCTGTTGCTAAGGAGTCACTTTCCAAGCATATCACCATCTTCATCTGGGTTTTTCTTTTTTTTTGGCCTCAGGCAGTTAACCACTCCTTGGCTGATGATATATTCAAAGATTGCACTAGGAGAGGCTGTCTCTATTGATTCAAGGATGTATTTGCTGCGGTCACTTGGTCTTCTGTGCACTCTTGTATAAATTGTCCATGTCTTGCTGCTATCTTTAGGATTCATTTTAGGCCACAATTGGAAAGTCTACTCCAGAATTCTGCTGTCTGAGTTTTGTGCTTATACCTTCTGCTGGCTGCTTTCTTATTGGTGGTTACTGCATAGAATTTAGCTTGGTCAACAATGCATTGAGAAGGAGCATAAATGTTTAGATGTAAGATGTATTCTTATTATATCAGTTGGTCTACAAGAAGATCCTTCTTGATGAACAAGGAATGACCTTCCTCCATCTCCCCTCAACCATTCTCCAGTGTTGGGGTTCCCATTAAATCAGGCAAATATGTACTTGTTTGGAAAAGTACCAAATATTCATTGTAATATGAGGAGTGCTCTTATTCTGGTTTGAAATTGAGAAATAAAAATAACCTGGATATAATAAGGATCATGAATAAGAACCTTACTATAATTTTTTCAGGAGAGGAGCTTGCATATGAACCATCCTGTTATTTCTGAGCATTGTGCTGTCACACAACTGGCAGTCTACATAGCACTGTATCATCGTAACAGTTTTGAAAATGTTAACACACCTTGCACTGATGCAAAACTGCCACACAAACAATAACAATAAAGCCTGACATATTGTCAAACAGCTTTTAAAGCTATTGATTGATTCAGAGATGCAGTTCTGTTTTTTTTGCAATATGAGATGTGTTACAGCTTTTAAAGGTGTTTGACACTGCTCTGCTACACTTTTTCTAAATTAGCAGTGAACTGGGACAGCTAACCCCACACATGTATTACGAAGAATTATAATTGGACGTCTGATAGTAACTTCAGTTTGTGTTCATAAAAGGGATTCCAAAAACGTCACCTGTTTAACTACATAATTTCTCAGGCATATAACATAACACATTCATTGTGATCAGCAACTGTATAATAATTCTCGGTTATTTCTTGATTTGTAGGAAAGTGCTTGTTTATGGCATTGGGACAAACTAGCAGAGGGATGGTCTCACTTGTATATCCTTCACATTTCTATGGGCATTGGTGCAGGAGTGTGGATATCCTTAAATGTAGGATCTTACAGACAGAAGAGCAGAATTGTGACTGGAGAACATATACCCAATAATTGACCTGTCAAGTAGGTTTGAATTCAATATCAACTGATCTGAAGAGTATGTGTTTTTTATATTGCAAAAATTATCAATTTACAGTATTTGTTCTTATGTTTTAGATGGGACACTTTCCAGTGATGACAGTTAAGCATAGTAAAGCATTGAATATATTTATACATTCAGTAAATGAACACCTTTATTAATAGCAGACAGCAGTGGTTAATATGCCAACTCTATGTTATCGATATATGGTTTACATTGAAAACCTTGAAACTGCATCGGTCGACCGGCATGTGGTCAAATGGCAGTTTTCAAGTCAGTAAAATGTCAAACCAAAATGTATCGACTACACTACAGCGAAAGGTTAGTGTAGCTCAAGTATTTGGGTTCAACATTGTGCAAGGAAATCGCGGTTCAGTGAATTAGCCCATTTTCTCCCTGTATATAAAAAATCTAAAATAAAAATGTCACTAATGCCTGACTTGAGCTTATAAATGGATATGTGAATTCACATGTGTTTTAAAGCATTGTAAAGTGCTATAGCAACATTAGGGTTAAGTGATTTGAATAACTCTCAGTTAAAAGGATTTTCTGACATGTAATTCTTTATATTGACTCCTCTGGGCAACTGCTGTCCAATGCCCAAAAGATGGAACTACTGGAGGGGGTAGAGTGTCTGTCTTCCTAAGAAGTTAAGCAGGACAACAAACTTGAACAACTCCATATCCTTCTTAGAGTAAATAAAACCTTGGACCACATCATAGCAAACTAGTGAGCCCTCTCCTTGTCACCCATAGCCCACGATGCCTACCTTAACAAATTGGCATCCCACTTTATCGAGTCCAGCGCTGTTTTCTTAGGTGACCAACTATCCATCCATTACTTGGGAAACCTGCTTCACCAGCAATATGCTTAAACAAAGATTCTTGGACTTCATTAATGCCAGCTCCCTGGACCAACTAGTTGTAGCCCAACAAGGGGTACTAAAATATTGCCTCAGATTTTCACCATTATAACCTTGTAATCTGAAGTAGTTACTTAATTTGCTCTGCAACCTGTGGGTATCAGATCTGACCTCGAATCCGAGCCGGCATCTTTACTAGCTAAAAGATCTGAGCTCCTGGCTCCTCCTCTTTACCCATAATCCCTTGCTACATGCTCCCTTTCCCCAGATCGAGTTTGCCGTGGCTGAAAGAAGCTTCTAGTGAAGAGCTCCTTAGGCTTGGGTGAGATCTTTTCAGTTAACCTTTGTCAAAAAGTTAGAAAAAAGTTTAAATTTTGTTAGTGTGTGAGTGGTTTAGCTTCGTCGAGTGATAGTCTTAGTTTTATTTTTTTGTGGTAATTTTAGCTTATATACATTTTTTTTTTTGTCCCCTCCCCTTAGTGTATGGATTTGTTAGTGTGATGGCTGAGGGGCCCAAAGCCGTCTTTTCTAAGTGCACCGAGTGTGGCCATAAGCTTTCTCCGGCTGATGACCACACTCAGTGCGTTTTGTGTCTGGGGGTGGCCCACTTATCCACTAGCTGCCAGATATATGCAGCATTTAACCCCCGGGCCATTAGGGATAGGAAGAACAAGTTGATCCTGGCGGGCTTGTTACCGCAGGACACTTCTTCTTCCTCTCCCTCTAACGCACAGGCTGCTACTACAGCCCCCGTGCCTTTAGGTCCCCTGACTCTGCCTGGGACTCAACCTCCCTCTGCTGCGCAGAGTTCAGGGGACTCTTCTGCCTCTTCGAGAGAGAAGAGGCATAAGGAAAAGGATAGAGAGAAACACAAAAGTCATAAGAGGCGGGCTGAGACTCATCCCTCAGCCCCGCCATCTAAAGTTACTAGCCCCTCTATGAGGGTCTCTGGATCCTCTCCCTCTCAGCTCTGCCTTGTTTCTCGCTGGAGGAGGAGTACCGGTCTCCCTCGGGGTCACTGAGGCGGCCCTCCTGGTCCGCCTCGATGACCTCTTCTAGGTCTACAAGAAGCCTGACCAACGCAAACATGGATCGGATGATGCATCGATTTCTGCAGACTCAGATGCAGATGGGGGTGCTCCTGCCTCCCCCCCCCTCCGGGGGGGAGTGCAGTCCCCCTTTTTGCCCCGATCACTCCTTCTCCAACCCATTTTCGGGTTTTGGAATCATCGGATCCGGGCCCTTTCGGACCCGAGGATTTGTCAGCTCCGATAGTTCCAGTAGCTTCGACGCCGACTGTACCCTCGAGCGTGTCGGATCCTAGCTCTCGGGGCCGAGAGCCGAGCATCGGATCCATAGGGGTTGGTGTGTCTTCGGCACCCTACAGGTCAGAGCACACTTCCCTCTCGGATCTGACTGCTTTGGCTCCAGCACTGATCCCTGCTTCGGAGCTGAGGAGACTGCTTTCAGAGCCTGGAGAAAGCGGCTCGCCTTCGGCTTTTGAGGTAGTGGAGAGGGTTCTGTCAAGACCTTCCAGATCCCCGGTCCGGGCATCAGATCCTTCCACTCCCCCTATGCATTTGGGTCTATCCTCTATCATCCGACCCCTGGGACAGCCTGCTCAAACCCTCCAGTTAGTTCCCTTGGAGGAGCAGGACCCCGTAGGTGAGACCTCCTCGGATAGTCCCACCGAGGAGGTTCCTCGCAAATGGAAGTGTAAAAGGAGGCACCTGGACTCCCCTGAGTCCCTCACAACAGACACGGATTTGGATGAAGGGGAAGGCTCCCCAAGGTCACCCCCTGAGGATGTCTCCTTTGGAGACATCTTGGAAATGTTGCGAATTAGAGGGGGGTGGTCTGCCCAAAAACCTTCCTTGGACGAGTCCATGTTTCTGGCAGGCCTGTCTACCTCCTGGGTGTCCCCCCCGGCTGACCCCCTGGTAGACTTGATTACTACCAGGATGTGGAAGGAGCCCGACACCATGGAGCCAGTTCCAAGACGGCCAGACAAAATTCTTAATCCTCCCTCTGATAGGCAGGCCTGGTCTAAGAGTTCACCTGTGGATGCCATATTGGTGGCAGCTGCCACGAAGAAGGAACTTGCGCAGGAGAGTTCCTCGGTCCACCCTCTGGATAAGGAATCTCGGATGTTGGACCGCATTGGGAAGCGGATGTTTGCTTCAGCCACCTTCTCTGTAAGGGCGCTGAACTACATGGCACACATTATCAGGCTACAGCGAGACCTAATAAAGGAATACGCTGCAGCTCCCCCGGAGTCCATGACGGTCAAGGATAAGAATACTTTCTCGACTCGTATGGCCACTCTGAAGTCTATCTCGAACACGTCTATGTGGCTACTCTCCCATGCTACGGAGGTAGCTGCTAGAGCTAGTGGAGCGGGGGTCATCTTGCGGCATCACACCTGGCTCCGCCTTTGCGATTTTGCGGAACCCTTTAAGGCGTCCTTCGCGAATGCGCCCTTTGACGGTTCTTCACTCTTTGGCAAGACCGTACATGAGACGCTGGTCCAAAGCAAAAAGGATGGGAAGACGCTGTCTGCCATCGGGGTCCACTTCTCTAATCCCCAATGATCCTTTTCGAGGAATCAGAGGGGACAAAAGAAGATGTGGTTCCGGAAATCTCAGCAGTCCGTCCAACTTCGGACCCCTCGTCCTTCAGAGGCAGAGGAGGACAAGGTGGACGCCGGCCCAGAGGCAGAGGGGGGCCGCGTAACTTTGGGTCTAGAGAACCGTTCTCGGACAGGCCCACGCAACAGCCCTGAGGGCTCACCCGGCTGTTCCTCTCTGGAGGCAGTCGGGGGGCATTTGTCAGAGCACCTACTAAATTGGGAGACCATCACGACGGATCGATGGGTGCTCCGAATCATACCCAATGGTTATTCCATTCCCTTCCTAAATCTTCCCCCCCATGAAGCGCCTCCCAGATGTCCAACCCGATCAAAGGGAGGTGGCAACTTCAGAAATTTCAAAGCTGCTAGAAAAAAGAGCCATCCATCGCATCCCCCCAGACCAGTTCGGATTGGACTATTACTCCAGGTTCTTCTTAGTGCCAAAGAAGACGGGGGACTTAAGACCAATTCTAGATCTTTCTTCCCTGAACCTGTTCATTCCCAAAGAGAAATTCTGGATGGTCACTCTTCAATCAATTCTCCCCCTCCTTCGGGAGAATGACTGGATGTGCTCCATAGACTTCAAAGATGCGTACTACCACATTTTGATGGACAGACGATCCAGGAGGTTTCTCCGCTTCCGGCTGGGAACCAGTCATTATCAATTCAGGTTTCTTCCGTTCGGCCTCACCTCAGCCCCCAGGGTGTTCACCAAGGTCATGGCAGTGGTTGCAGCCCACCTGAGACTCCAGGGCATTCAGGTCTTTCTATACCTGGACGACTGGCTCCTCACCGCCTACAACAGGCATCAACTGTGTGGTGCCAGGGATTATGCTCCAACTCTTGCCCAGAGTTTGGACATTTCGGTAAACCTTCAAAAGTCCTTTCTTCATCCTGTACAGGTTCTGGAATTTATAGGGGCCAAATTGGACACTCGCCTCTCTCGGGCCCTACTAACTTCAGACAGGGTGAACAGTTTGTCATGTCAGGTTATAGCCCTCCTTCAGAAACCGGCTCCATCGGCAGAGTTAGTCCTGAGAGCACTAAGCTCTATGGCGGCGGCAATCAGTCTTTGCCTACACGCTCGTCTATGAATGAGGATTCTGCAATGGACCCTTCAAGTCCAATGGGCTTTGTTGCTACATCCATTGAACACCTCTATTCCCCTGAGCAGGGCTTGCAGGGACTTCCTCCTCTGGTGGCTTCGCTCACGGGAGCTGCGGGAAGGGAGACCCTTCGTGATGTCTCCGCCCCAAGCCACGTTGACCACGGATGCTTCTCACCTCGGGTGGGGGGGCATTCTTTGGGCAGAACCATCCAAGGCACGTGGACAACCTTAGAGACCGCTTTACATATCAATGTCCTAGAGATGAGGGCGGTGCTTCTGGTGTTGCAAGCTCTCCACGACCTTCTTCCTGTAGGGACTATTGCGGTTCAAACAGACAACATGGCGGTAGTCTGGTACATAAACAAACAGGGAGGGACCAGATCTTATCCCCTTTGTTGGGAGGCTATGAGAGTTTGGGAGTGGGCAATATCCACCATCTGCTTTCTGGTAGGAACGCACATTCTGGGTCGGTCCAACGTTCTGGTGGACAAACTGAGTCGCGTGATCCTCACACCATACAAGTGGTCTCTGAAACCATCAGTTGTGAAACAGATCTTCCTCAAATTGGGTCTACCTTGCTGCAATCTTTTCACTTCTCCGTCAAACACAAAGTGCAGCGAGTTTTTTGCGATACTTCCCCCACCAGGGGAGAGCCCCAGAGACGCTCTGGTTCATGCTTGGCCACCCGGTCTCTTCTATGCTTATCCCCCCCTTCCTCTTATGATGAAGTTCATTCAGAAAGCACGTCAGTTGGGGAGCAGAATTATCCTCGTAGCCCCATTCTGGCCTCGCCAGATCTGGTTCCCTTGTCTGCGGTCTCACAGTGTAGATGTTCATCGTGCATACAGCTGCAGTCATAACAGATGGGTTCTCCTGCCGTCAGGTGGGTCCTCGGTCGGCCAAATTCCAAAGTCTAGGTCCGGCGTCGGTTGTCGTCACTTTCTTTCCTGACGTCAGTGCGACAGGGGTGTATAATACACAGCCAAAGCCATTTTCTTCAGTCTTTTTTGCCGCGTGGTGCCCGAAGCAGAAGCAGTTCGCAAGTGCCGGTCGGACAGCTCCTGAAATTACGAAAATTTGGAAACCAAAGTCTTCTTTAAAGCTAAGTACCCTGTTGGGGAAACTTTTCTTGCCTCAGACCGATGTCAGACAAAGTTAACAATTGTATTTCTTGTGGGAAGCAAATACCGCATAAGGATTTCCATTCCCTCTGTATACCTTGTTTAGGCCCAGACCACGACGTCTCGGGCTGTCGCTTTTGTGCTATTTTCAATAAACGCACTATTAAGCGTTGGGCGGAGTTCGTCCAGCACTTTTTTGGTAAAGCTTTTGATTATAAAATGTCATCGGAGACTCCGACTACCGTTTTGTCCAAAAAACGCAAGGACAAAGACCGACACGCGAGGTCCGCGGTCTCCACCGACACCACACCAAAACTGGCTACACGTGGTCCGGTTCTCAGCGAGGCGCCTACGCAGCCCCTGACTACCGACGACACTTCTCTGGCGGTGTCTTCTGTAACCGAGACCGCAGGTGCCTCCACCCATACCCTGACTACAGCTACCGAAGCCACTGCGAGTGTTGAGCCTCTTAATGTGGACAGGTCCACTTCCACCCATGGTGTCTTCAGACCCTCATCTTCCTTTTCCATAAAGGCCTTTACTAAGTCCAAATCAGCCATGCATCCCAAGAGGCCTGTTGCACAGGGCCCATCTCCAGGTCCCATGCCTAAAAAGCAGATACTCAAAATGGCTGAGGATTTAATTACTCTTATCAGGGGTTCCCAACCCCCTCCGGACAAGAGACCCAGAGTGGAGGAAGATTCTCCCTCTTCTGACCAGGGCTCCATTATTTCAGAACGTTCTGATGAAGAGGAACACTCGTACTCCCCTTTTGAAGATTCTGATGCAGAGCAGTCCATTCCTTCTGTATCTCCCCCAGAGGATTTTTCTTTCGGGTAACCTTGCATACCTTGAGGAACACTTCCATTGGGAAGGCCAAGATTTTTCAGATTCCAAGAAAAGGCTTAGGGAATTTCATTTGCTACCTCAGCGCAGACCTCTGGCGATACCTCCTGTCTTGGACATACTTGATGATGTTTACTCGGAGGCTTGCCTTAATCCTGATTCCCTGCCTCCTGCCCCAGTCAAGCCTGATAGGTACTACAGAGTTCCTAACTCACACCAATTTCTTTACAAAAGCCATAATGCTGACCCTGAAACCATTTCTCAAGGCCCCAAGGGAATGAAGGCCTCTACTGCTAAGAATCCATTACCTTCCGAAAGAGAGTCTAGATCCTTAGAAAGGTGGGGAAAAAAGGTATATACCTCGGCCACCCTAGCCATGAGGGCCTTAAATTGTCAGTTCCATACGCTTAAATATCAGCAGTTTCTGTTATCACAATTAAGGAATAAAATGTCACAACCTGAACAACCAGATTTGAAGGAGTTGCAGGATATGATGCATAGTGCAGAACAAGTGGGTAAACACACCTTACAATGTGGCTATGATGCTCTAGAGGCCTCAAGTAGAGCTGCTGTTACAGGATCAGTCATTCATAGACATGCCTGGCTTAGGGAACAAATCTTGCCTGATCATGTTAAAGCTAAACTACTAGATGCTCCTTTACAAAAGGATGTATTATTTGGTACTAATGCTGAGGAGATACTATGGAAAATGGAAGAAAAAGCTAAATCTATGCAAACTGTCAAAGCTTTTCTACAGGTACAACCACCACGTTTTAGCAAAAATTGGCCTTCAAAAAACTGGTCCTTTCCAGCCACGGGCAAGCCCCAAAGAGGTAGATACAGGCACACAAGGGGCAGAGGACAATCTCAAGGATCATATAGAGGCAGACAATGGCAAACTCCAGCACCAAGAGGTGTCGAAGACAGTGCACAACAATACAGGAAACAAACCCAATGACTTTCCCCTTTGCATGCTAAGCAAGTCTCAGCTGGCAGCACCCTTGGGAGGAAAGCTGGCATTATTTTCAAAAAATTGGCATATTATCACAACAGACAAATGGATCCTGGACATTATAAACAGAGGCTACAGATTTCATTTTCACACTCTTCCAAAAATGAGAGGCATGCCGAACCTGCCACACAATCAAAGGGCAGAGGCTCAAATACAAATTTCAAAGCTCATGGACATGAAAGCTATTCAAGAGGTACCTACTCACGAACAAGGTCAAGGTTTCTATTCCAGACTATTCCTGGTACCAAGGAAGGGAACCGATTGGAGACCCATTTTGGACTTATCCATCCTAAACACATTTCTACTCATACCAAAATTCAAGATGCTCACCTTACAGCAGCTTCTTCCCATGCTGGGCAAGGAGTCTTGGCTGGTAACATTGGACCTCAAGGAGGCATACCTGCATGTCCCAATCAGACAAAACTGCAGAAGATACCTCAGATTTCTTGCAGGGTCAATCCACTATCAATTCTCTGCATTGCCCTTTGGCTTATCTACTGCGCCCAGAGTATTCACAAAATGCCTGGCATCAGTAATTGCCTACTGCAGACTTCAAGGGATACAAATTTACCCTTATTTGGACGATTGCCTGATCCAAGCGGACAGCAAACACATACTTCTGGAACATCTGGCTTATGTAACACGGTTATTGAATTCTCTGTGATACACAGTCAACAAAGAGAAATCCAGGCTAACACCATCTCAGAAAATAATTTTCCTGGGTGCCAACTTGGACACAAACACCCAGATGGCCTATCTTACGCCAGAAAAACAGGGGCAACTAACTCAGTACTTCAAAATACTAGCAAATTGTACCAGGCTAACTGCAAGGAAAATCCTGCAGGCTCTGGGCTTCATGGCATCTTGCATTCTTCTAATCCCATGTGCAAAGTTGCATATGAGGAAACTTCAATGGTACCTGAAAAACCTATTGTCTCAACACAGCCACAATTTGGAAACAATAATACCACTAATCCCATGTTTGCAAAAGGAATTTCTATGGTGGGCCCAAGCATGCCAAGCAAACACAGGTCTTCCATTCTGCAAGCCTCAAGCAAATCAAGTCATCACAACAGACGCCTCAGACTACGCCTGGGGGGCACACATGACAGACAGGTGCATTCAGGGCAAATGGTCCCAAAAGGAAAAGCACCTTCACATCAATCAAAAGGAAATGCTAGCAGTGATAAATGCAATTACAGCTTTCAAGGACCTCCTGCATCCAGGGCAATTATTGATAAGAACAGACAACACCACAGTAATGTGGTACATAAACAAGGAGGAACACATTCATACCCCCTGTGCAGGCTGGCCATGTCACTTTGGAACTTGGCTCTGGAATGGCAAATCGAACTTCAAGCACAGTACCTGCCAGGTTTGGAAAACATGCTGGCAGACAATCTAAGCAGAAATATGACAGACCCGCACAAATGGAAGTTGCATCCTCAAGTGTTTACAAAGATAATCCAAGTGTGGGGAAGGCCAGACATAGATCTCTTTGCCTCCCATAGGAATCATCAATTGACAAAATTCTGCTCAAGGACATTCCATCCAAAGGCCTGGAGAGTGGACGCCCTTTCTTTCAGTTGGGCAGCACGGACAGTTTACGCCTTCCCACCTTTGCCTCTTCTGCCCAAGGTGCTCTTGAATGCAAGAGCAGACAGACAGATACTGATTGCTTCAGACTGGCCAAGACAACACTGGTACCCACTCCTGAGAAGCCTAACACATTCTCTTCCCTGGACCCTACCTCTAATGCCTCTTCTACTGACTCAGCACAGCTACAAAACTCTTCACAGTCAGCTGGAAACACTCAATCTGGCTGCATGGAAAATTCCTTAACACCACAACAGACCCTACTCTCCAAGGAGGTGCAGGATGTCATTTTGGAGGCCAGAAGGCCATCTACTAGAAAGGCTTACTCCTCAAAATGGAAACGGTTTTGCGCTTGGAATGAGAAAAAAGGCCAGGATCCTAGAAAACTGAATTTACCTCAGATATTACAGTACCTAGCTGAGCTGTTGAACAGTGGACTTTCATTTTCCTCCGTCAAAATCCATGCCTCAGCCATTTCTGCAGAATACAACACTGATCCACCCTTATTCTCCCACCCACTCTTAAGACAGTTCCTCAGAGGGGCTAAGAATATAAGACCTCCAAGGAAACAACCAATACCAGCCTGGGATCTTAATTACATTCTAGAAAAATTAACATTGCCTCCCTTTGAACCAGCTGCCTCAACAGATTTGCAATATTTGTCCTGGAAAACAGCTTTCCTTCTGGCCATTACCTCAGCTCGTAGGGTTTTGGAACTACAAGCCCTCATGGCTGTGCAGCCCTTTCTCATCTTCCATCAGGACAGGGATTCCCTAACCAACCCATCATTTATGCCTAAGGTAGTATCCAGGGTAGCTTTAAATCAGGCCATACTTACCTACCTTTTACCCCAATCCTCAAAACAAAGGGGAAAGGCTGCTACATTCCTTAGACATCCATAGACAGCTACATTACTATTTGGACAGAACAAAGCCTTTCAGGAAATCAGAACAACTCTTTGTGTCCTATGCTGTAGGAGCTCAAGGAAGCCAATTTCCAAACAGACAATTTCAAAATGGATAGGCCACTGCATACGGTTTTGTTACTCCTTTCATGGTAAATCTGTACCTGCAGGCATCAGATCCCACTCCACAAGGGTCACAGCTACCTCTGCAGCCTTCCTCAGAGGAGTCCCTACCAAAGATATTTTGGAGGCAGCCACTTGGAGTTCTGTGCATACCTTCACTAAACACTACCACCTACCTTTATACTCCAAAACTAGAGCAGGCTTTGCCACTGCTGTGTTGCAGGGCATTCTGGCTCCCCCCAGTTCCGCCTAGTGCCTACCACCCTGTGCGTAGCTTTGGGATTCTACCCATCTGTTATGACTGCAGCTGTATGCACGATGAACATAGTACAGTTTTGTACCTACCATAAATGTAGATGTTCGAGTGCTAATACAGCTGCAGTCCAGGTTTCCCTCCTCCTTCCCTCTGGGTACAGACCTAGTGGCTAACTCCTCATCTTACAACTTGATTGGGTTATCCTTCTATGGTGCATTTGCTTGCAACTACTGGTTTTTGATTATATTGCAATGCATGATTATATATCATATATAGATATATATATATATATATATATATATATATATATATATATATATATATATAATATATATATTTTTTATATATATTGCCTTCCTTCTGGGGGCACCTGACATCTGGGGCAAGAAAGACTGAAGAAAATGGCGTCGGCTGTGTCTTATATACCCCTGTCACACTGACGTCAGGAAAGAAAGCAACGACAACCGACGCCGGACCTAGACTTTAGAATTCGGCTGACCGAGGACCCGCCTGATGGCAGGAGAACCCATCTGTTATGACTGTAGCTGTATTAGCACTTGAACATCTACATTTATGGTAGGTACAAAACTGTACTTTCCTCCATGAGTCTTAGATCCCATCCCATTCCTGATCTGATTTCGCATCCTGCAGAATTGCAACCCCCGAACCTGGTAAACCTCAAGCTCGCGGCTTGGTTGATCCAGTTCCTCTGATGGCAAGGACTCCCGGCATCTCATCACCAGTAAAGGCCATTCTGGTAGCGGCTCACAAGCCTGCTACCAGGAAAATTTACAGTAGTAAATGGAAGCGTTTTTCTGTCTGGGCTAAGGACAAGGGCTTAGATCCCTTTACCGTCCCTATTCCGGCGGTTCTTGGTTTTCTGTCACAAATTTTTCATCAAGAAGCCAGTGCATCTACAGTTAAAGTACAATTGGCAGCCATTTCCCATTTTCATGTAGGGGATAGACTGGGATCTTTAGCTTCTGCGAAGATATGCAAAACCTTCTTGAAAGGTATTTCTCTATTGAAACCACCAGTTAAGACTGCGGTCCCACCATGGGACTTAACTTTGGTTTTACAAGCATTGACAAGCCCAACTTTTGAGCCTGCCGCCTCAGTTCCATTAAAGTTCTTATCATGGAAAACAGCCTTTCTAGTTGCTATTACTTCAACCAGGAGGGTTTCGGAACTTCAAGCCCTTTGCATGAAACCCCCTTATCTAATCTTTCATAGGGATAGAGTGTCTCTCAGGACTAACCCTTCCTTCTTACCAAAGGTGGCTTTAGAGTCAAATATTAATCTGTCGGTTAATTTACCAGTGTTCTTTCCCAACTTTCAGAACAAAGGGGAATACAAATTACACAAGTTGGATGTACATAGAGAACTACGTTTTTACTTGCACAGGACGAAGGATACTCGCAAGGCTGATCAGTTGTTTGTGTCCTTTGCCACATCTGCTCTGGGTAGAGCTATTACCAAAGTTACCTTAGCAAATTGGATTTCACAGTGCATCATTCATGCGTATGTAGCCTCAGGTAAACCTGCTCCTATCCGAGTCCATGCCCACTCAAATCGATCCATAGCCACATCAGCAGCCTTCTGGTCCAGGTTTCCCCTGGACGACATATGTTCAGCAGCTACTTGGTCCTCTTCCCATACATTCAATTCTCATTATAAATTGGATATGATATCCAGGAGTAGGGCTTCCTTTGGCTCCGCTGTGCTTCAGAATATCCTTTCTTGAGGGCCTCCCAAGGTTTTAGGTAACTGGGGACTCTGTCCCACAGGTTGCAGAGCAAATAAAGTAACTACTTCAGATAAAGAAGTTATGTACTCACCATAACGTTCCATCTGAGTAGGTACTTCATTTGTCTGCAACCGACCCCCCCCCCTCCATGCCCCCTAACCATTATCGTGGTTCCTGATCATGATTGAGATTGTTTCATGTGTTGATCATTACTTGTTCCTCTGTCGAGGGTCTTAGTTGTTAGATTAAGCAAACTCGATCTGATGAAAGGGAGCATGTAGCAATGGATTATGGGTAAAGGGGAGGAGCCAGGAGCTCGGATCTTTTAGCTAGTAAAGCTGCCGGCTTGGATCCGAGGTTGGATCTGATACCCACAGGTTGCAGACAAATGAAGTACCTGCTCAGATGGAATGTTATGGTGAGTACATAATTTCTTTTTCTCAACAGCTTCAGTTACTATATCACTGGTCAAATCTGACCATTGTTATTAGGATAAAACTGGATCTGACACAAAACCCTTCTGTCTATAGAGACTGCTATACGGCAAACCTACTCCTGCTAACTGATGACCTGACGCAATTTCATCTCTCTCTTCTGCTCAATGACCCCATGATTCATGCTGCCACAGTTACATATAATTTCTATACCTACCACAAAGCATGCATTTGAGGTATTGGTCCCCATGTGACAGAAATGCAATGCCAAGTTCAGGAATAAACTCCTATGATGGAACCTTAACATGAACAAAGTATAAAGTAAGATGAAGAAGAAGAAACTCTTAGCCCATGTGTGTAAGCTTAATATCCAATTATCTAGAGGAGAACTCAAAAAGATCAATAAAGAACTCAGAAGCAAAATCAAATCCTCCAAACTGAAAATTTCCACCATTACAAGTTTTTTTCAGCTATGCCAGTAACCTTAGAACTAATGTCCAGCAGTACACAGTGCTGATACATAATAACAACACATACTCTTTACCTGAGGACATAGTCAACCTATTGGCTGACAAATTCAGCTTGATCTTTACTCCTCCATTCCTCCCCTAACTTTCCAAAGCAAATTATCATACCCATGCTACTCCCTCTGAACAAGTCCTGAGTGCTGTCTCCAAGACCAAAAATGCTAGTTCCATGGTTCCTGATAATGTGCCAGATTGCCTCCTTGCAAGTATCAAACACTGTGCTGTAGACTTGCTACTAAGCCTATTTAATCTTAACCTCATCTCTGTATTTATACCAGTGGTATGGAGAACCATTGTAGTCATGTTTCTACTGATCTTGGGTAGGGTTTGCAGCTGGTTGTCTGTAAAGCAATGGAATGCATCATTGTGGAATTTTTATCAAGGATGTAGGCAGTCTACAAGCCCTGGACCCAAGCCACTGGTATTTAGCAGAAATGCTGAGCTGGTGCAGGACAAAAGGTCACAAAATGGAACTCAGCCTTGGGGTTTTATCTTCCTATAAGACAAATGTGGCAGAATCCAATACTAGACCTCTGCCTGAGAACTCCATCATTAGGCTAAGAAAGTCTACACAAGGCACACCACAAAAATGGGGTGGTAGGTCAATGCCTTCTTTATTCCATGGACAACAGTTTTGTTGTTTTCCCTCTTTTATTCCTAATCCCAATGATTATGTTGAAATCAGGGATGGACCAAACTAGTCTTATTCTGGTAGTTCTGGGACTAAAGAAGCCATGTGTAACTTAGATGTCACAACTGTGAGATCATTTTCCCTTGTTGTATAGCATTCTCACCTAGGAAAAGGAGTCGGTGATACATCAAAAGCTGACCAACCCAAGACTTGGCAGCATGTATGTTTTAGCCTGATCCCTTCAGAGACATTTATCAGAGAAAGTGCTCCATTTCCTAAGGGAGGTCAGGAAACACAGCAATAGAACATGATATTCATCGTGTTTCACTGTTGCAGTCTGTACACTAGGGTTATCCTGCTGGCAGGCTACCCGCAGTTGGCCTGAATTCCAAAGTCCTGGTCCGGCATCAGTTGCTGTCACCTCTTCCCTGACATCAGTGCGCCAGGGGTATAAAAGATGCAGCCGACACCATTTTCTTCAGTATTTCTTGCCGCTTGGTTCCCGAAGCAAAAGCAGTTTGCAAGTGCCGGTCGGCCAACTCCTGAGATTTTTGAAATTGAATTTCAGAACCGAAGACTTCAATAAAGCTAAGTACCCCGTTGGGGAAACTTTTTCTTGCTCCAGACCGATGTCAGTAAAAGTTAACAATTGTATTTCTTGTGGGAAGCAAATACCTCATAAGGATTTTCACTCTTACTGTATTCCTTGCCTAGGCCCCGACCACGACATTGCTAGTTGTCGGTTTTGCACTAGATTCAACCAACGCACTATTAAGCGTCGGTTTGATTTTGCTTTACATTACTTTGGCCAAAGGTTTAATTATATAATGCCGTCGGAACAACCGACGACCGGAATTCATAAAAAAGGACAAAGAAAAGGACAGGCATCCGAGTACAAAACCGACGACAAAGCCTCTTCTAGGCCTGTCGCCGGTTCTCAGTGAGGTGCTTTCACAGCCCCTGACACCCGCTACCTCAGAGCCACAGGCCGCCTCCGACTCCCATGTGGAGACACCTAGGCTTCTGGAAACTCAAGATATTCATCGTGTTACACTGCTGCAGTCATTACACTTGGGGTTATCCTGCTGTCAGGCGGTCCTGCAGTCAGCCAGAGTTCCAAAGTCTTGGTCCGACATTGGTTGCTGTCACTTCTTCCCCGACGTCAGTGCGCTAGGGGTATATAAGATGCATCCAACGCCATTTTCTTCAGTCTTTCTTGCCGCGCGGTGCCTGAAGCAAAAGCAGTTTGCAAGTGCCGGTCGGCCGACTCCTGAGATTTTCGAAGTCGAATTTCAGATCCAAAGTCTTCAATAAAGCTAAGTACCCTGTTGGGGAAACTTTTTTCTTGCCTCAGTTCGATGTCAGAAAAAGTTAATAATTGTATTTCTTGTGGGAAGCAAATACCTCATAAGGACTTCCACTCTTACTGTATTCCATGCCTAGGCCCTGATCACAACGTCACTAGTTGTCGGTTTTGTACTAGATTTAACAAACGCACTATAAAACGACGTTTTGATTATGCTTTGCACTACTTTGCTCGACAGTTCAATTATACAATGCCGTCAGAACAACCGATGACCGCAATTCTTAAAAAATGAAAAGACAAGGATAAAGACAGGCATCCGAGGTCCAAAACCAACGACGAAGCCTCTTCTAGGCCAGTCACCGGTCTGCCGGTTCTCAGTGAGGTGCTTTCGCAGCCCCTGACACCCGCTACCTCAGAGCCACAGACCGCCTCCGACTCCCACATGGAGACAACTAGGCCTCTGGAAACTCAAGGTATTGGCCTATGGAATCTAATCCCTCAGATGGGTCCGGAGCCGCTGAGCAGGCATCGGCTTCTGAGGGTGTTTTCAGACCTTCACAACTTACCATTAAAGCAACAGCCAAGACAAAAACACCATTAAAGACAAAGAAGTAAGTACAGCATTCTCCTGGACAGTCCTCCATGCCTAAGAAACAGATGCTCAAAATGGCCGAAGACCTCATTACTCTAATCAGGGGTTCCCATCCCCCTCCTGAGAAAAGGCCTAGGCAGGATACAGACTATGATTCCTCTGATCAGGTCTCCATTTCCTCTGATTCCTCTTCAGACCAGGGATACTCTATACCCCCCCTACGAGGACTCTGATGCTGAAGAATCTATCCCTTCAGCCTCTCCTCCTGAGGATTTCTCTTTTGGGGCAACTTTACGTACCATGAGGGAGCATTTCCATTGGGAAAGTCAGGATTATTCAGAATCCAAGAAAAGGCTCAGGGACTTCCTTTTACTGCCTCAGCACAGGCCCCTTGCTACTCCGCCTGTGTTAGATATTATAGATGATGTGTTCTCTGAATCCAGCTTGTCTCCTGATTCTTTGCTCCCCGCACCAGCTAAGCCCGATAGGTATTATAGAGTCCCTGACTCTCGCACGTTTCTTTCTAAAAACCCTTCTGCTGACCCAGAAACCATTTCCCAGGGTCCCAAAGGAGTTAAGGCTTCCATTGCAAAAATCCAGTCCCCTCTGACAGAGATTCTAGAGCATTGGATAGATGGGGGAAGAAAGTTTACACTTCTGCAACTTTAGCAGTAAGGGCTTTAAATTGCCAGTTTCACATGCTTAAGTATCAACAATATTTAATGGCTCAGTTAAAACAGAAAATGCTTGCAAGCTCAGAAGCTCCTGACTATAAAGAAATGCAGGATTTATTGCGTGCAGTTGAACAGGTGGGAAAACATACTCTGCAATGTGGTTTTAATTCTTTAGAAGCCTCTTGTAGAGCCGCAGTTACAGGTTCTGTGATTCGAAGACATGCTTGGTTAAAAGAATAGAGTTTACCTGATCATGTTAAGGCAAAATTATTGGATGCTCCTTTACAGCATGATACCTTGTTTGGTGTTAAGGCAGAAGAGGTGTTAAAGAAAATGGAGGTTAAAGCTAAATCTAATCAAACAGTCAAAGATTTCTTACAGGTACAGCCACCTCGATTTAGCAGAAATTGGCCTACAAAGAATTGGTCCTTTCCAGTGTCAGACAGGCCACAGCGAGGCAGAAACAGATGCCCAAGAGGCAGATCTCAACCCCAAGGCTCTAACAGACAACGACAGTGGGGTACCTCAACCCCAAAAGGGAGGGGAGGACAAGTCTCAGCCTTACAGGAAACAGTCCCAATGACTTCCCCCTTTGTATGCCAAGCACTTCCCTTTTGGCAGCCCCCTTAGGGGGGAAACTAGCACTTTTCTCTCAAAATTGGCAAACTATCACCCAAGACAAATGGGTTCTGAATATTGTGTCTCAAGGTTACAGGTTCCACTTTACCAAGGCTAAAAGGAATGCCAAACCTGCCACAAAATCAATGGGCAGAGGCTCAAAAACAAATTTCAGCCCTCATGGACATGAGAGCTATTCAAAAAGTACCAAAGCAGGAACAAGGACAAGGATTTTACTCAAGACTCTTCCTGGTCCCCAGAAAAGACAAAGCCTGGAGACCCATACTAGACCTTTACACTCTAAATACTTACCTGGACGTTCCGAAATGAAAAATGCTGACACCACAGCAACTTCTTCCCATGCTGAGCAAGAAGGCTTGGCTTGTTACTTTGGACCTCAAAGAGGCATATCTGCATGTCCCTATCAGACAAGATTGCAGAACATACCTCAGATTCAAAGCTGGTACAATGCACTACCAATTTTCTGCACTGCCCTTTGGCTTATCTACTGCGCCCAGGGTCTTCAGAAAGTGCCTGGCACCAGTAATTGCATTTTTCAGACAAAAAGGAATTCAAATATATCCATACCTGTACGACTGCCTCATTCAAGCAGAGAGAAAGGACATTCTTCTAAAGCATCTGGCATTTGTAAAAAGGTTGCAAATTTCTCTAGGGTATACAGTAAACGAAAATAAGTCAAAACTAGTGCCCTCACAACGGATCATATTCCTGGGTGCCAGCTTGAATACAATGGCCCAGATGGCTTATCTCACGCCAGACAAACAAGGACAACTGACTCAATATTTTCAATTACTGGCAAAAAAGTCCCATCTCCCTGCAAGAAAAATTCTGCAGGCCCTGGGATTCATGGCATCTTTTCTTTTATTGCCTCAGCACAGCCCCCTTGCTATTCCCCCTGTACTAGATATTGTTGTTGATGTTTTTTCTGAATCCAGTTTGTCTCCTGATTCTTTACCCCCTGCACCAGTTAAGCCAGATGGGTACTACAGGATCCCAAATTCACATAAATTTCTTTATAAAAACCCTGCTGCTGACCCAGAAACAATTTCACAGGGTCCCAAAGGGGTCAAGGCTTCCACTGCAAAAAATCCTGTTCTCTCTGATAGGGATTCAAGAGCACTGGACAGATGGGGGAAAAAAGTCTACACCTCTGCTACTTTAGCTGTAAGGGCTTTAAACTGTCAGTTTCACACGCTTAAATACCAACAATATCTGATGTCTTTGCTCAAACAGAAAATGCTTACAAGCTCAGAGTGTACTGAAAATAAGGAAATGCAGGATTTGTTGCATGCAGCTGAACAAGTGGGAAAGCATACTTTGCAATGTGGTTTTGATTCATTAGAGGCTTCTTGCAGAGCCACAGTTACAGGTTCTGTCATTCGAAGGCATGCTTGGTTATAGGAACAAAGTTTACCTGATCATGTTAAAGCAAAATTGTTGGATGCTCCATTACAGCATGATACTTTGTTTGGTGTTAAGGCAGAAGAGATGTTAAAGAAAATGGAGGATAAAGCAAAATCAATGCAGACAGTAAAGGATTTCTTACAGGTTCAGCCACCCAGATTTAGCAGGAACTGGCCTTCAAAAAATTGGTCCTTTCCAGTGTCAGACAGGCCACAAAGAGGCAGATCTCAGCCACAAGGCGCATACAGACCTAAGCAATGGGGTGCTTCTGCCCCCAAAGGCGGAGAAGACAAATCTCAACCCTATAGGAAACAGTCCCAATGACTTCCTTCTACCAATGCCAAGCACTTACCTCTTGCAGACACCCTTATGGGAAAACTTGCACTTTTCTCACAAAATTGGCACAAAATTACCCAAGACAAATGGGTACTAAAGATTGTTTCCCAGGGTTACAGGTTCCACTTTCACACCCTTCCAAGGCCAAAAGGTATGCCAGACCTGCCACACAATCAATGGGCAGAGGCAGAAAGACAACTTTCTGCTCTCATGGGCATGAGAGCTATTCAAAAAGTACCACAGCAAGAGCAAGAACAAGGATTTTACTCAAGACTTTTCTTGGTACCCAGAAAGGACAAAGCTTGGAGACCAATACTGGACCTGTCTACTCTAAATACTTTCCCAGACGTTCCAAAATTCAAAATGTTGACACTACACCAACTTCTACCCATGCTGGGCAAGAAGGCTTGGCTAGTTACTTTGGACCTCAAAGAGGCATACCTGCATGTCCCAATCAGACAATTATGCAGAAGATACCTCAGATTCATAGCTGGCTCAATACATTATCAATTCTCTGCACTGCCCTTTGGCTTATCTACTGCACCCAGGGTCTTCACAAAATGCCTGGCACCAGTAATTGCATTTTGCAGACAAAAAGGAATTCAGTTATATCCCTACTTGGATGACTGCCTTATTCAAGCAGACAGCAAGGACATTCTACTAAAGCATCTGGCGTTTGTAAAAAGATTACTAATTTGCCTAGGGTACACAGTAAATGAAAAGAAATCAAAACTAGTGCCCTCTCAAGAGATAATATTCCTGGGTGCAAGCTTAAATACCACTTCCCAGATGGCAGCAAAGACCCAACTACCTGCAAGAATAATTCTGCAGGCTTTGGGCTTCATGGCATCCTGCTAATTCCATATGCAAGACTGCATATGAGGAAGCTACAATGGTATCTAAAAAGTGTTTGGACTCAACATTGCCACAGCCTGGAAACAATAATTACTTTCATTCCCTGCCTGCAATAGGAGTTTCGATGGTGGGCACTGGCCTGTCACCACAACAAGGGACAGCCTTTCACTCTACCCACAGCCAGGCAGACACTAACAACAGATGCATCGGATTATGCCTGGGGAGCACACATGGCGGGAAAATGCATACAGGGTACGTGGCCCACAGACCAAATGCATCTTCATATCAATCAAAAAGAAATGCTAGCTGTACAGAATGCCCTGACAGCCTTCAAGGATCTACTACATCCAGGACAACTATTACTAAAGATGGACAATGCTACAGTCATGTGGTACATAAACAAGCAAGGGGGCACACATTCCTACCCCCTCTGCAGGCAAGTCATGACTTTGTGGAACACAGCACTGGCCTATCAAGTACATCTGCAGGCAAAATTCCTGTCAGGAAAGAAAAATACTCTGGCAGATGACCAAAGCAGAAACATCATGGACCCTCATGAGTGAAAACTAGATCCACAAGTCTTCAGCATGATAACAAAGAAATGGGGATGCCCAAACATAGATCTGTTTGCCTCCCTTCACAACTGCCAACTACAGAGATTCTGCACAAGGACTTATCACTCACAAGCATGGAAGGTGGATGCTCTATCATTCAGCTGGAAAAGCCTAACAGTTTATGCCTATCCACCACTGCCTCTACTCCCCAAGGTACTCCTAAAAGTCAGACAAGAGAAGCCAAAAATGATTCTGATTGCCCCAGACTGGCAACGCCAGCACTGGTACCCAATCCTAAAGAGCTTGTCTCAAGGACCAGCCTGGACTTTAATTTCTCATCTGCTGACACAATAAAACAATCAGATCCTGCACAGCCAACTCAGAACCTTAAATCTGGCTGCTTGGCGAATAATATAGCCACTCAGAACTCACCTCTCTCTCTCTAAAGCAGTTATGGATGTCATTTTGGAAGCCAGGAGGCCCAGCACCAGGAAATCTTATGCAGAAAAATAGAAGAGATTCTGTGCTTGGAACCAGGCACAAAGACTTGATCCGCTTGTCCCTAATATTCCTCAGGTTTTACAATACCTGACTGAGATGCTGGACAAAGGCCTATCCTTCTCATCAATTAAGATCCATGCCTCTGCCATTTCAGCTCATTACAATACAGAACCTCCTATTTTCTCTCATCCACTACTAAGGCAGTATCTCAGAGGGGCAAAAAACATAAGACCCCCAAGGAGAGCACCTATACCAACATGGGACCTCAACTTTGTCTTGGAAAAGCTCACAGTGCCTCCTTTTGAGCCAGCCAATACAACTGAGATAAAAGTCTTATCATGGAAAACTGCTCTGCTCCTAGCATTAACTTCAGCAAGAAGAGTCTCAGAGTTACAGGCATTAATGGCAGTGGAATGTTTCATAATTTTTCATCCGGACAGGGTTTCTCTAAGGACAAACCCAACATTTATGCCAAAGGTAGTATCCAGTGTGGCTCTTAACCAAGCCATTCATTTACCAACCTTTTATCCAAATCCCCAGAATAAAGGGGAGAGACTTCTGCACTCTTTGGATATACATAGACAGCTATGCTTCTACTTGGACAAAAGAAAAGCTTTCAGAAAAACTGAGCAACTTTTTGTGGCATACGCTGCAGGATCACAAGGAAAGGCTATTTCAAAGCAGACTATTTCAAAATGGATAGGACACTGCATTCGTTTCTGCTATGCACAGCATGGCAAGTCAGTGCCTAAGAATATTAGGCCACATTCTACCAGGGCAGCAGCCACATCAGCAGCCTTTCTCAGAGGAGTACCAACCAAGGAAATTTTGGAGGCTGCAACTTGGAGTTCAGTGCACACTTTTACCAAGCACTATCACTTACCTCTTTACTCTAAATCCAGAGCAAGCTTTTCCACTGCAGTCCTGCAGGGCCTCATAGCCACTCCTAATCCTATTTAGACCCAGTCGCCCAACCTCAGCTTTGGGATTCAACCTAAGTGTAATGACTGCAACAGTGAAACACGAACACAGTACAGTTGTCTACCTACCATAAATATAGATATTCGAGTGTATTCACTGTTCCAGTCTAGGTTACCCTCCCACCATCCCCCTTTCATTGCTGGGACTTATCTGTACTTCTCTATTCTATACAACCTATGTGGTGTATTTGCTTGTAGAGGAAGCTAATGTTTATGTTTGTGCATGCTTTTTTATTTGCAATTTTTTTAGCCTACCCTTTTGGGGGCACCTGACATCTGGGGCAAGAAAAACTGAAGAAAATGGCGTCAGCTGCATCTTTTATACCCCTGGCACACTGACGTCAGGGAAGAGGCGACAGCAACCGACACCGGAACAAGGACTTTGGAATTCAGGCCGACTGCGGGTAGCCTGCCAGCAGGATAACCCTAGTGTAATGACTGCAACAGTGAATACACTCGAACATCTACATTTATGGTAGGTACACAACTGTACTTTACCCTTCAAAGTAGAAAATGTTATCTTTATGATGTACTGCACAAGGCACGGCAGTACTGAAAACATAAAATCTGAATCTCCAAGGAGGCCTGTGTTATGCACTGATCAGGAGCCAGCTGTTTATAAGGGAAGTACTGTGCCTCAGACTTCATTGAAATTACTTTCACTGTATGAAACTTGAATTTTGGAGTGGAACAGTTAACCATCCCATCGACTTCCTTTGAACCTAGGCTACTGAACCCATTAAGTTTCTGTCATGGATGGCTCTTCTTCAGGCTGCAGTTCCCTCAGCAGAAGGATTTTTGAGGTTTAAGCTCTTATTTCTAAGGATCCATTTATAGCCTTCCATAAGGATAAGGTTAGTCTCAGAACACATCCCCCATTATACCTAAGATTATGTCAGAACATACAATAGCAGCAATTCCAAAACGCTCGCTGCTTCCTCTCACAAACAAACGGCCAAAAAGACTAAGCTGTTAAAAAAAAAAATGGATCCAATTCACAATTTTCTGGTGTTTAAGATTATGTCAGAAATATATTGAACTTAGCCATAGATCTGGCAGTATTTTTTTCATTTTAGCTCCTTGTATATCAAGATCCTGTATAGCCAGTTCCCCATAATTTCCCATCCCCAATGGTCACCTCTTTTGTGATGGCCCTCCTCAATGTGACCCTAACTGGGAATGTCATCCTACAGGGGTAGACTGCTGACTTAACAGGGTGCATGCTGTCATACTTCACTGAATGGGCCATGGCCAGGTAAGGGGCATTTATGTTGCAGTACACAGTTTTTTTATATTAAGCCATACCGCCAACTCAGATGTGCTGGGCTAACATCACAAGGTGGGCATGCTGTAGCACTGTGAGCCATTGCCTCTGCCTACCTTGAGATGTGTCTCTCATTTGCCATCCCACTATATAATGTGGCAGCTGCTGCTTCTCACATCTGAGCTATCACTTGGGTGCATGCCTTCAGCTCGTCTCCTCATCCGCCCTCCTGGAACTGCAAGTAAGCATTACTTCATGATTCCCCTTCTCTCCACTATAAGACTTTTCATAATCTAGGCTTTAATTGAACCATGTATTCTGTGTTGTCAGGGTGTCATACTTGAGGACCATGTAGCTGACCTGTCACCTACCACTTTGCCACTGTAACCCAGAACAAAAAACAGAACAAAGGAGAACGGATACTACATTTGCTGGATGACCAAATACAACTTAAGTCCTATTTATCCAGAACTAATGAGATGAGACAGTTCATCAGTCTGTTTGTGTTATACATTCCAAGTAACAGGATTGACCACCCTCAAAACAAACCTTTTTTAAGTGCCTAGTAAACAGCTTAATTTTCTCATCTGATGATGGCTTTTTCACCCATTCCTCAACTTATGGGTCTTGCATCTGTCCTTGGCTTCTTGATATACTTTAGGCTATGGCACGAGCTTCTCCTCTTACTCAGAATCTCCCAACTACTCCTGAGATACCTCAGATCTCGTTTGATGCTTTAACGATGAGACGTGGTCACCATTAGCTTCAGCAATTTGTTTTGTGAGAGATTTGTTTTGGGATAAGTACAATTTTTTATCTCCATATTTCTCTACTTTTTCTTTTGTAGGTTAATTCCTGTTACAATCTTCCCCTGTATAGATAAAATAAGTTGATTTTTCAAATTTCCTCACTACTTTTGGTGCTTGGGTCTTAAAGCCCTCACAGTTATTTTCACCACCTTTGTGGTACATCTTCCAATACCATTGCTGCTATTTATTTTATTTTATCTCCTATTTTCTTCACTATTTAGCCATTGTTGGTAATTTCTTGTGATTTCAGTTATGTCAGGAAAAACTGACATAAGGTTTTAAAAAGTGAAGATACTGACTTCGATGAAGGGGAAGGATCCCCCAGATAACCCTTGAGGAAGTTTTATTCAGAGAGATTCTCAAACATCTGAAACACAAAGGAGGTTGGTCTTCTGACCCCTCATCCCAAGAGGAGTCAGTGTTCCTTGAGGCTTTCAGCCCAGCTCAGCTATGACTTGGGTAGTCCCCTGGCAGATGAGATGGTAGACTTCATCTCCCGCCATGCTTGGAAGGATCCCAATGTAACAGAGCCCATCCCTAAACACCTGGACAAGTGTCTTGTTGCATCTAAAGATATGAGTCATTGATGTAAGAGTCCCGCTGTGGATTCTATGGTGGTTGCAGCAGCCACTAGGCTAGAGCTAGTTGCACAGAGTTCTACTGTCTACCCTCCTAATAGGGAATCTAGGGCATTGGCAGGTTTGGGATGTGTGTATATGCATCAGCGACCTTTGTCTTCAAATCTCTGAATTATTTGGCACATGTTACAAAATTTCAGGGAATTGAACAAACAGTTCTCTAGTACGCCCTCCAGGTCCATTTTTGTAGAAGATAAAAAAGAAGTTTCTTTGCAGCAGGCTACCCCCCAGTCCTAATCCAATGCTTCAATGAGATTGATCTCTCATGCCTCAGAATGAGCTGCTAGAGAGGCAGGTTCAGGCTTAACCATTAACAGGCATGCCTGGCTGTGCCTCTATGACTTCTCAGAGCCCTTCAAGTATTTATTCATTAATGCCCCTTTTGATGGATCCGCCCTAAGGTGAAAGAGACTCTCTCCAGAAGACCCTTTCTGCCATATGAATTCATGTTTCTGCTTTTAAAAGGACCTTTTCCTGAAACTAGATAGGGGGGAAGAAAATTGTGGTTCTGGAAGTTGCAAGGTTCTTCCCAAGACTCCTATGGAGAAAGATGGCCTAATGTGTGATGCTGACCTCATGGCAGAGATGGCCACAACATCAGAGATTTAGAGGTTCCTTCTCAGACAAGCTCTGTCAGTATGTGAAGGGTTACATGACTGCTGGACTCTGGAGGCAGTCAGGGGACATCTGTTCCTGCACCCACAAGCCTGGGTTGTAATTACCAAAGATTCTTGAGTGCAGAATATTATATCCTGAGGTTATTATACACCATTTTCCTCCAAAATGCAACAGACAAACCAATTATTAAAAACTTCAATAAAAACCTAGCCAAATATCCCAACTAACACCCAAACCAAAGGTAAAAAAGTCATATAGACAAGCCAGTTAGTAAAAATATGCATGTCCACAGCTAGTAGGGTTTGACTTTATTGGCCTGAATTCATTCATAAAGATTTAAAAAGAAAAAAAAAAGTTATGAACAGTCATAAGCCATATAGCTGAAACACTTGACGTCCTTAAGGAGTCATTTGCATATATCCCATGGGCCACTTTTACAGAAGGTTTAAGGTATCACACAGTGAAAAGTCTAGCTTGGCTAGGCTTTTCTTGTAGTTTTTACTAATTGGTTTGTCTGTGTAACCTTTTTACTCTTTGATTTGAATGTTACTTGGAATATTTTGCAGGCAACTTAATTGTTATGGACATCAGCTGGGTTTAAAGACCCTGTGTTTCTAAAGTATAGCTGAACAGTTAACATGCTGTGGTGACAAAGTCATAAAATGGTCAAATCATGTATATCTACAGCTAGAGGGATTTGGCTTTATTGGCCTGAGGGTATCCATAAATACTTAAAAAGAAAAAGTAAACAGTTGTGGAAATTCATAAGCCATATAGCTGAAACATTTGATGTCCTTAAGGGGTCATTTCCATATATCCCATGGACCTCTGTTAGAGGAGGTTTAAGGTATCACACAGTGAAAAGTCCAGCTTGGCTAAGTTTTTTCTGTATTTTTTTTACCGAAGTGGAACAGGAGAATTCCTAACATTCCACCCAGTCAGAGGAAAGCCACAGCTACAGAAATACAAAAGCTGCTAGAAAAATGTGATCCAACTAGTCCCACCAGGCCAACAAGGATCCGGAAGTTATTCAGATTCCTTTTGATGCCAGAAAAGCACATATCTCACAGCAGTCTTGGATCTTCATAGGTTTATAGATTAGTACTAGGCTAACTGCCCTTTTTAGGCCATTTGAAGCCTAGCCAATTACCCCATGTGAGAATCAAACCCTGCACCTTGTGTCTTTAAGGTAAACACCTTAACCATTATGTGATCCTCCCACCCCATCTCAGTAATTTAAATCAGTTAGTGAAACACTCAAGGTTCCAGGAGGTCACGGTTCAGTCCCTTCTGCCTGTTTTAAGGAAGGGCAGTTGGATGTGCTCTATAGATCTCCTGGATTTGTACTATCACATAAATAGCATTGACCTTTGATCTCCCCACAGCCCCTTGGGTGTTCATCAAGTGTATGGTAGTGGTTGTAGCTCACCTGCGACTGCAAGGATTCCGGGTGTTTCCGTATCTAGATGACTGGTTCCTATCTGCTTCCACCAAGCCTCTACTAATTCAAGCCAGGAATCATTTGCTCCATCTCTGTTCCTAGCTGGGCATCACCATAAACCACTCCATAGCCTGTCTAGATATCAAATCACAGGTGCAAGCCTACCTCAAACAAGATTGGAGACCTTAAGGCAACAGGCATTACACATCCTTACTCTTCGTTCACCTCCAACCAAGTTAGTCCTCCAACTATTAGGATCGATGGTAGCCTCCATAGATATAGTTCTTTTGGTGCATTTCCACATGAGAATACTATAGCGGACTTTAGTTATACAGTGGTCAATAAGACAACAGCCAATGATGACTTACATTCTCATCGCATGTCTTTGCAGATGACACATAGCATGGTGGATTCATGCAAAGGAAGATTCCTAGGGCTGCCCTTTCATTCTTTCTTCTCCCAAAGCCCCAATGACTATGGATGCCTACTAGCTGTGGTGGGGAGCATTACTTGGGAAGGACAGTCCAAGGCACATGAACCTAGACAGAGGCCATTCTTCACATTAATGTCCTAGAAATGAGGGCAGTCCTATATGCATTGCAGGTATTTCAAAATGTTCTCACTCTAGGATGGTTACAATTCAGATGGACAACCTGATGGTAATCTGGTACATTAACAAGCAAGGTGGAAACAGATCTTACCCACTTTGCAGGGAGGGAGAGAGTGTGGCAATGGGTGATCTCTTCTGACCACTTTCTGTTTGCAATGCATATTCTGGGGAATACCGACATGCTAGTAGATAAACGGAACAAGTCCATTTTCCTCCGTCTTGAGTGGTGTCTCAACCAGTGGCGGGCATGATTTTTCACTAATGGTGTCATCTGTGCATCACCAAGAGATTCTGTAGTTCATAATTGGCCCTCAGGGTTTATTATATGCCTTTCTTCCCACTCCTCCTATATCCCAGTTTATTCAGAAACTTTTCTACGGAAGAGCAAGGTGATCCTCATTGCCGCATTCTGGCCTCACCAAGTATGGTTCCCCTTTCTTTGGCCTCATCTTCTTCACCATCCCTGGGTTTTGGATCCTGTTCAGGACCTTCTGTCTCATCCATCCATGATGCCTCACTGGACAAACTATCCCTTAAATTGACCACAGGGTTTCTCCATTTCCAGTGATGGCTAGAAGTTCTAGGCTTTCCTCACCTGTTTGCCACATTCTTATGGTATCCCCAAATGTAGATTGTTCATCCTTAGCTTCTTTAAAATAGTGCAACGCATTTCTTAAGGATGCCTTGCTGCTTTGGCCTCCAATTAAAGATCATCTACCTCCATGGGACCTTAAACTAGTTCATCAGGCCCTCACTCAGTCCTGCTTTAAACCCTCAGCAAAGACAGAGTTGAAATTTTTGCCCTGGAAATCAATTTTTCTACTTGCCATAACCTCAGCTAGATGGGTATTCAAACTCCAAGCACTTTCTTCTAACCACCTTACTTGATTTTTCACAAGGACAGGGTTTCACATTGGACTGTTCTTTTCTAGCTAAGGTGGTGTCAGAAGCTAATCTCAATCAGTTAATCTGCTATAAAATTTTCAAACAAGGGAGAATACATGCTTCATTTCCTGGATGTTCATAGCTCAGATTTTACATTCATAAAAGTAAACATTTAAGGAAGTCAGAGCAGCTCTTTGTATCCTTTTCCACTGCAGTGACAAAAGTGACTCTAGCCAGATGTCTCCCTGTTTGTACTACCTTTATTTACATGGACAAAGGCCTGTCATTATCCAAATGTCCTAAAGCACACTCTACCAGGTCTATAGCCACATCCTCTGCTTTTTGGTCTAAAGATTCTACAGATGACATCTTTGCAGCTGCTGCATTTTCCAGTGCTTATACCTTCATAGCTCATTACAAGTTAGACATTATACCTAGAAATAGGGTGGCTTTTGGCTCCACTTTACTCCAGAATATTCTTCCTTGATGACCACCCAAGATTGCTCTAGCTGAGGTCACTGTCCCATCAGTTAAGGAACAGATGAAAAAGAAACTAGATATTATAGTTACGTACCAACCATAACTGCATTTACTTTGCCTGTTTTCATCCTTCCTCAACTCCCCACTCACCATTCCCCCTTTCCTTTTTATCTGATTCCTTGTATGATCTGAGGGATATTCCTGACTAACTTCTATGTGGGCTCCAGAGTTCTCCTTATCTGTTTCTCTCCTCTGCTTTGTCAGCCTTTTCACCTTCTCTTTTGCCTGATTTTACATTTTCACATTGTGATTAATTATATAGAGGTTGATTTGAGGTATCTCAGGAGTAGTCGGGGGATTATGAGTAAGGGGATGAGCTCAAGCTACACAGCTTAAAGTCTATCAAGTGGCCGAGGTCAGATCCAAGAACCATCAGTTGAGGAAGGACAAAAACAGACAACACAGATGCAGGGTTATGGTGAGTACATTACTATAATTTATGTAAGTAATAGTAAAACACTGTGGGGGGTGACTGATGTACATTGTCATTCACCACCACAGCAGCCTTCTTCAGAAATGTCCGTGGTCAAAGTATGTGTGAAGTAGCTGCATGGACTCCTTTTCCAAATATTGCATTCTAGATATAGTCTAGAAACAGAGCAGGGTTTGCAGCTGTTATCCTACAGGGAATGCTGTGAGTGCTCCTCTCTCCCTCAGGGTGGATAACTGCTTTCACAGTCTTTCCAATGTATCCTACATCAGCAGTGATCCTTATAATGAATGAAGTACAGTTGTGTAGTCATGCTACAGTAAATATTCCCACGTTTCTTCCTCTGAGACTCAGGGTGCTATCTCTGTTAATCTGAAAGGGGTAAAATAGCTGACTTACAAACGGTAAGTTGAAGACTCTAAACAACAGGAGGTAGAAACCACGACACAGCACGACCAAGTAAACTATTTAATCAAATTAAGCGCTTTTCATTTATAATCATATACAAACTTCTTCAGTTGTTTGGATTACCAGTTTGTTGTTGCCTATTTCGTTTTTAAGTTGAAGACTCTAACAGGATGAATAATATCAGAAGTAAAGAGAGGGGAGGGCACCCCTTATCACACTCTGCTGTTTTGTTTGATTGTGTGGGTAGCACTGAAAATGACAAAAGCCTGGGACAATCTGTAAGTTAGTTCGGGGGTAGTCTGTCCTAATGTCAAAGAACTTTGATCCTTGGAATCAAGTGGATTGGACACAAAGGGCATACTATATTATAACCTTTCCAACACAGAAAAGCTGAAGACTGCTCAGTCTGCTTTGCCTTTTAGTGTATGTCAAACTGATGCTTTGGGAAACAGGAGTTCAGCCACACTGTATGGATGTCTGTGGACATCTGAAAGTCAGTGTGGAAGGGTGGCTGTCTGTCCACTGGTTATTTCTCATGAATAAGTATTCCACTGAAGGAGTGATCCTTGCACTCAAACAACGTGACAGCATATATACTCACAATGACTGTACTCTGTTGATACATAAAAGCAAATGAATTGAAAACTACACGGAGGAGAGGAAGCACAAGTCAAACAAGATAAGAAAGGGGAGACATAGATTAGTATCAGACGTTTGATGTGCCAGATTTTCAATGATTAGTAGATCTTTCACACACCACTTTCTATGTACTATCATAACCACTTTCCTTACGAATTAGCAAGCCCTAGTGTACCACTGCATAAACTGAGCACTTGCAAATTATATGTCTTTCCTGTAGATTTTGTTGTCTATAAAATTGTTTGCAATTGCTAAGCTCTTGCACTTGTATCATCTAGCACACCTTTATTCTGTTTACATTACTGCATGTGTCACTCTGTTTCCATGCAGGTTACTTCATTTCTACTTTTGTCATGAATTTTATCTGCTGTAGCAATCCCTCCATTAGCACGTGCTATATATGAGACCATGAAACACTTTGGATAAGTGAAGAACTTAAAAAAATGTAGTTTCTACCAAAGAGTTGTTTTTTCTCCTGTCTGAAGTATACATTGATATTACATTGGAAAAATGAAATGCAATAATAAGTATATATATTTTTTTCTTTTTTTTTTCAATAATTTTTATTTTTGTTTTACATTTGCAAAAACCATAACCATTCCATATTTACAAAATGACCATATTTGCATGTTATACATTGCGGATAAAGTAGAAACATGTAGGTCATACAACATACCTAATTACAATATATACAAAGATGCTTTCCCAGTTAATGTCATTAGTCTAAAAACAGCACATACAAAAATGATACTTCATCCATAGTTAGCTGTGTACTTGTGGGAATACTTCCAGTTCATAAGATATGGTGTACCTGGTGCTTTATGCTAATAAGATGTTATAGGACTGTTCCCAGATTGCTCAGACTTTCATATTTTTGTTTCTTTTGTCCAATACTATTTTATGTGCTAGTAGATGTTTAATAGCAGATTTCTTGAATTCCTCCCAAGAGATACTTACTGGATCTAACCATTTGCGAGCTATATATAGCTTCATTAATAAGAAAGTCGTTATAAGTGGGTTAGCTTGTTTTCCTGAGATGTTGGCCGGGAGGATGTGTAAAAGAGTAAATTCCCATGTTAGTGTTGATGCTTGATACCCTATTTTTTGCAGTTGTAACTTAAGGGAATTCCAAAGCTTGAAAACGCATTTACAACTCCAGAATATATGTATTAGGTCTGCAATCTGGTCTTTACAGTGTGGACAGTATGGGGACTTAGTTGCATTGAATTTGTGAAAAATTGTTGGGGTGAAATAAGCATTATTATTAATCATGAGTTGCGTGTAAGAGAGTTTTTTAAGTGGAATAGTTTTCAATGTTAAGTTGATTGCCTTTTCTATTTGCTGGTCATCCATATCAGGTTTTAATTTTCTCCAGTAATTAGAGAAGAGAAGGTGTTTCTGGAATTTGATTTCCCCCTATCATTTTGTATGAGTTCGTTATTGCTTTCCTTGACATTAACATAGTCTTCCAAAGTAGGGTACAGTTTTCGATGTCACTTTCGACTATGGTAAGGTTTTGGAGGTAACTGGAACTCACCTCTATGATTTGTCTTAAAATTATTATATATACTTTAGGTAAGTTTAGATTACTTCTTAATTCATGAATTGTGCTATTGAGGAATGGGTAGATATCTGGGATTCTCTTATGTTTTAACTGAGGGAAGGAGTCTAATAATAAGTATATTTAATTTTTAATTTAAATTTATCTGATAACCAGGTAGATAAATTTATTTTTTCTTTATCATTTTCAACTATGACCACAAACACATGAGCAAGGGTAAATATACCAAATGCATGCGCACACACACTTGATTACTTAAGTCTGATGCATCTTCACATCCCCTGTCATATCTAACCCCATTGTTTCCTAGCCTCTGTCCTTCTATACCAGTTTGTTTGTTTGTCTTTCGGCTTTTCCCGGGTTAGGGGTCGCCACAGCGGAACTCCGGTCCGTTAATGATTGGCAGTAGATTTTTACGGTGCCGAGTAGCCAGCTCGATGCCCAACCTTCAACGAAGGCATGCCAATTCACGCATGTCTTTTGGAACTCCACTCGACCGCAGGGAGGACATGCAGACTCCACACAGAAGGCACTCCCCGCACTCCAGTCGAGAATTGAATGGGAGAACGTCTTGCTGTGAGGCAGCAACGCTACCGCTGCACCACTGTGGATGTATCCTTCTATCCCAGTATCACCTCCTAATTCTTATTCACCTTTTTCATTTGCTTGTATCTTTCTATCATTGTAAATATTCTTGATTTCTGTGAGACCAAAGTATGGTAATGTTTCAGTAATCTGGTATTCTTAGTTAGTTCACACTTTGCTCTGCTCCTTATATTTCACTGCGAGAAAATGAATCTTTGGTGTAGATGTTACCTTTGTATTTCCTAGTCACTGTGATACCTGTGCAAAACTGTAAACAATTCATTTATGTAATATTATATAAAGCAGAGTTGTGTAAAATCTTACCGTAACAGTAGATGTCCTTCTCTTCACTGTTGCAGTATTCTTCTTAGATGGGCTGTCCCCCTTCGCCATTCTAACCCTCGGCCGGTATGAAAAAGCCTAAAAAATATCTTGTATGTGCCATAAGTCACATTTATTCTTTCTGCACAGAACATAGGGCATAGAAGGGACGTAGGGATGCAACTACCTAGAACTGAATTGCCCCAGAAGAGAACAGTCACCGCAGGACAAAGGAGTCCATGCACATCCAGAAGGAAAAATGCAGAATAAACAAGAGGGGGTTGGAGGAAGGGAGGAAATACTGCAACAGTGAAGAGAAGGACATATATTGTTATGGAAAGATTATACACAACTCTACTATGTCCTTCTATATCATTGTTGCAGTATTCTTCATAGAAGGGAAAGTAAAAACATAACAGAATGGGAGGTGGAAGGCTGAGAAGTGCCCTCAACATACCCACATAAAATTCCAGTATTGATCAGCTTCCCAAGGAACCAGTGTACTAAAAAATAACTTTTTTCCCTGATGTAGTCTTTTGACAAGAGCAACTATTAAACTTCTGTGGTCCTTATAGCGCTCTCAATGTTTCCTAGTTATTAAATCCATATAAAATGGCTTCAGCAAAACGTGCTCTGGCCCTAAAAAACATATCCAACTTATAATGATTAGTAAAGGTATGAACTGAAGACCAAGTAGCAGCTTCAAGGATGAAAGTGGTGTCCAACCCCTTGAAGAAAGCACCAGAAGAGGCAACAGCCCTAGTGGAATGAGCTCTAACAGAAGTAGACAGAGATTTGCCATGAACATAATAACAAAAGGAAATGCCTCTAGATATCCAGGAGGAGATGGCTTGCTTAGAAACAGCCAAACCCAAAGACCTGGGATAAAAGCTGAACAGACTTATGAATAGTCCTAGTTTTATTCAAATACTATCTGAGCTGTCTGCACAAATCCAAGGTATGCAGGACCCTGTCACTAACAGACTGAGGAGAAGGGAAAAAGTAAAGGAGTTGTACAAACTGATTCAAGGACAACTTATTTACTACTTTGGGCATAAAAGAAGGATTATTATGAAGGGACACCCTGTTGCTGTGAAAAAAAAAAAAAAAAAACAAGGAAGAGTGGCCATAAGGGCCTGGAGTTCAGAAACCCTCTGAGCAGAAGTAAGATCCAGCAACACAACAGTCTTCCAGGTACAAAGCTGCAAAGAAGCAGGATCTGCAGGCTCAAAAGGAGCTTGAATCAATTCTTCCAAAACAAAATTAAGGCCCCAAGGAGGAGGAATAGGTTTTCTTGGAGGCCTAATATGCAGGACTGCTTTAAGAAATTGTTTGGCTTCAAAATGTGAAGTCAAAGGAGGATTCAAGGGCAGACAGGCAGAAATGGCTGACAAATGAGCCTTCAGAGAAGAATAAGTCAAGCCAGACTACAACAACTCACACAAATAAGACAGGACGAGAGGGACTTCCACTGAAAAAGGGTCCTGGTTATGAGCATGGCACCACACCAAAAACTTTTCCATTTGGACAGGTAAGACTTTCTGGCTGAGGGTTTCCTTGCTTCTTGTAAAACCTTGAGCACATCTTCAGAAAAAAAAGGTGCTTGAAAAGGATCAAAGCCCTGTCACCCACAATGTCAGTTGCAGAGTGGACAAGTGCCACCTTGTCCTGTTTAAGGAGATCCAACCGGTGAGGTAATGTGTGATGATTTCCCCTGACCAGATGCATTAAGAGGGGGAACCAGTGCTGTCTCATCCAAAAGGATGTCACTAGCCAGATTTCTGGGGAGCCCAGGTGAATCATCTGCAGGACTCAAAAGTAGAGGAAGAGGAGGGAAAGCATAAGGAAACCTTTCCTTACAAGGAAAGGAAAGGGCATCCATCTTCTATGGCACCCTGGAACAGAAGACAGGAAGCTGCCTGTTCAGAGGGGAGGCAAAAAGATCTACCTGAGGAATATCCCACTGATGGACAATGCCCAGAAACATGCCTCTGTGAAACATCCATTCATGAACCTGTGTTTTGGACCTGCTCAGAGAGTCTACCACTAGATTGTGCTCTGAAGGAATGTATACTGGCTGAAGAATTAACTGATAACTGAGAGACCCTTCCAAGCCTGAAGTGCCATCCTGCAGAGGAGGTAAAATTTCATGCCCCCATGCTTGTTGACATACCACAACACTGTAGTATTGTCTGTGTATGCCTTCAAGGGGCCTGGAGAGAACATGAGGTGAAAAACCTGAAGGGCCAGAATCAGAGCACTCCTCTCTTTGATGTTGATATGGTCTGACTTCTGATGGGCAGGTCAAAGACCCTGAACCTTCAGGTGACCAAGAGGAGCCCCCCACACCATGTCTGAGGCATCACTGAATAGCTGTTGAGAAGGGACTGGAGGTTGAAAGGACCTGCCTGGGTTGAGATTGAACTGTTGAATCCAACAGTCAAATTCCTTCTTGAGACAGGGGAGGAGAGATACACTGAAAGTCAGAGGAAGACGATGCTGCAGCCAAACTGACTTGAGATATCATTGAAGAATTTGCATATGCAGTTTAGCAAGAGGAAGCATTGGAACAGAAGAGGCCATGAATCCCAGGGACTGAAGAAACTCCCTGGCTGTCATGGCAGTCAAAAGACTATCAATGATAATACCCTCGGACACAGAAGAGAGGCCAACACTGGCACCGTCTGAATCCTGCATCCCAGATACACATGATCCTGAGAGGGAGTCAAGGTGGAGTTTTAGAAGTTGATAGAAAATCCCAGACTTTGAAGAAGAGAGATGGCGAACTACAGATCCTGTAACAGTGGACTGGGGGAAGGTGCCTGAAGCAACAGGTCATCTAGGTAAGGAAAAATCAGAATGCCTCAGAGCCTGCAGAAGGCAATCACTGGAGCTAGGCATTTTGTGAATACCCTTGGGGTAATAGGCCAAAGGCCAAAGCAGAGAACTGAAAATAAGAGGAAGACACAGAGAAATGTAAAAACTAACTGTAGACAGGGTGAATAGGGATATGAAGGTAAGCATCTTTCAGATTTAAGGACAGCAGAAAAGCCTGGAGTAATAAACGGGAAATAGAGTTTGAAGAGTAAGCATCTGAAAAGAAGTCTTGCAAGGCTTTGCCTTTCTCTTGAAGAGAGTTAAACATGCCAGCAGCAGCAGTCCCAAAAAGATTTGCATTATCCAAAGCAGCATCCAACAACTTGGCCTTAATATCCTCGGGGACAGGCTGGAGATGAAGCCTCATGATGGACCCAAAATCCGTAGCCCTGCAAGAGGTGTCAGCAGCATCATAGCTACACTTAATAGAGTGGCGGGCCACTTGAGAAGCAGAACCTAAAAAAGATAATTCAGAGAATTTGCCATCAGAATCAGGGAGGGCAGAGCATACCTGGTCATATGGGTCTGGTAATGTACAGCCCTAAAGGCCAATGTAGAAGCAGTGTAAACTTTCTTGCCAATCCTCTCCATTGCCCTAGTTGTCCTTATCAGAAGTCAAAAGTATGGAAGAGGGCAAACGTTTAGAAGGTTTTTCAGAAGAGACTAACACCATAGCAGGATCAGCAGGACATTTAAATAAAAATTGACGATCCTCAGGGACCTTATAGAACCTGTCAGGTTTCTTAGCAGCAGGAGGCTGAGAATCAGGAGACTGGAAAGCAGTAATGAAAGTGTGTAACAAGGCAGCCATCACAGGAGGCACTGACGATGGTTTAGGAGTATCCACCTGAAGCAACTCTTAATATCTTCTCTGAATATCAGACACTTGAGAAGTATTCCACTTAAAGTATTCCATCATCCTAACAATTGTGTCACCAAAGGACAATTCCTTGAAAGCCATCTCAGGGCTAACAGACTTCTCTTCATCAGAACCATAAGCCAAAGGCAAAGGCATCTGTGAGTAATAGGACAAAGACCCATCACCAGACTCTGAATTCTCATCTGAGGAATCTGGTTCCCTAAGTCATTTAGAAGGGGTAGAGGTGAAAGGAGGAGCAGGTACTGAAACCCATTGAGGAGGCTTTAGGGCCAGTAAAGCAGAAAACAAACCCTGAATAATTTCTTGCCATTCCCTTTAAGGATCCATAGGATGGACCAAAACATGCTTCAGGTTTTGTCTTTTCATAGAAGGGACATCAGCACTAACAAATACTGGGGGTTCTGACCCTTGACAAGATTTGAGAAGAGAGCCTGAAACATCCTCCAAGATCAATATCTAGAAAGCAAACCTGCTACTGCCACCCAAGCTGAAGTAAAATGGTTGAAATTGTTAAAATCAGTTCCTTTATTAACAATTAACTTTAGGATTTGATAAAGGTTCAACAACCGAAAGCACCTATCCAGACAGCAGCAGCAGAATTACATTTTATTTTGTTAATAAAGGAACTGGTTTTAACAATTTCAACCATTTTACTTCAGCCTGGGTGGCAGTAGCAGGATTGCTTTCTACATTTACTTGGTTTCCATGCGTGTACTGCCTTTGGTGGTGAGCTCAGTGAATCCTTTTGTTTCTGATCAATATCTGTGGGATCCCTCTAGGACCCTCTGAGATAATCAGCAGTGGTTCCCCCTCGATGTTTGTAGCAGACACCTGCAAAGCCCAAGAGGACGTGTGAAAAGACAGATCCATGCTGGCCTCCAGTGAGGTTGCAGGAGAGGAATCTGACGTAAACACTGAATGACCAACCGAGCTATTACCTGCTTCTAGAGGGATAACCGGGGGGAGGCTGGACAGCTAAAGAATCTGGCCAAGACTTCTTGGCATTCTTCTTATCTAGCAGGAGTATCTCAGGGTTAAGGGATTCTGCCATGGTACCCTGAGCTAACTGTTTAAGCCAATGGTTCTCAATGGATAAATAGCCAGGGAAGGCAAATGGCTTCTGAGTATCTTCTTCTTTCAGCTTTTTCCCAGCCACAGCAGATCATCTGTCCAGTCGTGAGTGGCAGTGGAGTTTTATGGTGTAGAGTTGCCAGCCTGGCAACTTAGGCACAAATACCGTACAGATACAACAAGTGGCATGGCTGTTTGAAGCACACACACAAAAAAAAAGGCACCGTTTGTGATGATCTTTATGGGGAATCTGCCTCCCACACTGACATTTTCCATTCTTGGATGACATGGACTCTAGGTAGTAATATAAAATACAAGACCAAGAAAAGTAAAAAAAACAACCTCAATGGGCACTTATTTGGTGTTGCTAAATATTCGGTACAGCAACAAGGTATTCAAACCAAATGGCAAAAACAGTGTTTGAACTATTGGCAAAAGAAATTCTAGGTAGTTGCATCCATACTTCCCTTTTATTCACTATGTTTTGTGCTGGGGAGCATAAATGTGACGTACTGTGCATACAAGATATTTTTAGACTTTTTCATACTGGCTGAGTGTCAGGCTGCCCATGGTAGGACATACCTTCTATGAAGAATAGTGCAACAGTGATATAGAAGGACATCGGTTAACTTCGAAATACTGGAGTACTGTTAAAGATCCACAAGGACCTAGAGATAACGTACAATATTCACAGAAACAATAACTACAGGTTAGAACTAAACCACAGCCTACAGCTGCAAGGCAGAACTAATTTCTTGCATTTACTTAGCATAGTGGACTAAAAGAAGCCTACATATTGGAATGAGTCATACCAGAGGCACCCATGTATTTACAGTGTTAAAACTGTTAGCAGTAAACTTTCAGTATATACAGTTTACACAGTTCTGAATATACAATTGTGCAGTTACAGTAGAAACATTCAGCGTTAAGTATAAATAGTTAGAAACCTGAATATGTGCATTTATTCCTTCAGTAATTACGGAGCATACTTCAGTTCAGTTAAATAGTGAAAGTACAGAATGACACCTAGCATGAAGTTAGCTGTCTGATCTCACATCTGCTAGTAACCTGTAGTTTTCTGGGCCCAGCCCCTTCCATGTGGCTTTTACAGGGCAGCTTCTTGTAGGGTACTTCATAACCTTGTTATGTGAGGGTTCACGGGCTTGCAGCATAGCAGGTCACAGCATCTGCCACTAGGCCGGCAAACTGAATCAGAATGGGAAGAGTTAAATGGTTGCATGGCTCATGACTTACATCATCGACAGTCCCAGAGGGTTAGGTAATGTTTACACTTTTTTGTAAACATAGTTTCATGATTTGTTCATATGCCTTTGGCTGAAATGACAGACTGCTTCTGTTCTTTCTAACTTCCATCACTGTTCCTATTAATGAGTGACATGAAAAGACTTGCACAGCATTCATCCATGAATTATGACAACCCATTTGTCATGTGGGACTTGTCTAGGCATATGAATTATGAAATGTTACCTCTATCCCATAATAAACTTATCTGGAGTTTTTTTTTTTTTTTAATAGATTTCTTTATTTTGTAGAAATACAGATCATAGATTGCAGATAACTGCCTTTCTCATTCGAAGCATGAAGTGTTTAAGCTGATATTACATGTAGCTGATAATTAATACATTTTCAGGCAGAATTTTAAGTTAATGCCCACTTTGTCTGCTATTTACAATTTATGTTATTGTATACTATGCATATTTTTATACATTTCTTTATTTTGAAGAAATACAGATCACAGAATGTAGATTATCTGCCTTCATCATTTTAAAGATAAGATGTTTAAGCCAATATTAGATATAAGGGATAATTAGTATATTCAAATATAATTTTTATGCCAGCTTTGTCTGCTATTTACAGTTTATAGTTTTTGCATACTGTCTAAATAAGCACATTTTAATTTATGTGCCATAGAGACTTATGGCATGCAAAGAGTTATTTTGTGTACTTCTGAATTCATTCCTCCATGTGTAATGCTTAGAAAATATGCTAAACTTTTCTTTTTGTACTAATCAGGAAAACTGTCCCACCTCTACTTGTCAGGAACTGTGTGTTTCTGAAGACATATAACATACTTGTCAGGAACTACGTGTTTCTGAAGACATATAACATGTAGATGCTTTGTTTTAGGTGAAGACAGAACATGTGCTTGTCTTTTGGGGTTCCTTAGGAGCTTTGGGTGCTTAAGTGATGCATTCATTGTCACTATACACATAAATGTAAGTTATGAGAATCAAATTCAGGTATGCATGACTTCACTCATTTACTGTGTTATCTTAACTGCCAGGATTTACTGACAGTTAGTATGATTCCAGCAGTCAGACACAATGATACATAATGTCATTGTGACAATTACTGGTATAATCCTCCTCATTTATTTTAAGTGTGACCAACATTTAGACTGGAAATAAAAGTAATAGTATTCAGACAGAATAAAAATAACAAAAGATAAATCATCTAAACAAAAAAACAAAACATAAATTTAGGTGAAACAAAATTCACCTTTGTAATATTTGCTGTCTTATTTGGGAAGAATACTGTGATCTTACATCTAACTGTGGTGGTGGTGCTGCGGTAGCGTTGTCGCCTCACAGTAAGATGCTGTCCGGTTCGATTCTCAGCTAGACCGTCTTCTGCATGGAGACATGCGTGAACGGGTGTACCTTTGTTGAAGGTTGTCCGCGAGAGCTGACAACTCGGTATGTAAAAATCAACTGCCAATCATTAGCCAACCGGAGTTCCGCTGTGGCGACCCCTAACCGGGAAAAGCCAAAAGACACAACAACAATAACAACAACTGTGATCTTACATCTACACAAGTTTTTAATTTTGCTCCTTTTAGGATGTTTTGCCTCCAGCACCCCCCATGCACCCCCTTTAATTATAATCAGTTGCATCTTATGCAAAGAGATACAGTCAGTGAGGGATGCTTCTTCTATGACTGATCAACTTCTATGTAAGTGTAACTACTGCTAATGCTAATGGCTCAACAGAAATAGCAGTTTTTGTTGGTAGAGAGCCTTCCCGCACTCCCTTTCACCCCAAAACTCCCCTGCTTACACACACTAATTCTGTGGTTGTGCACCTGTGTCAAAAGAGTAAAGGTGTACACAGTAGCTACACAAAGTTCAATCTCAAAGTCACAGTACGTAACACAGAAAAATAAGGTGAAGAAAAGTAGAACTGAGGTATCAGGGACTGCAAAATAACACCTGACTAAATGACTGTCAATCACATAAGGTAACCTTTGACATATTGATTGCTCACACAAATGGACAAGTCAAAATAGGATTCCCATGGTTGATTCAGCTGTCTGTACTAATCTCAGTGTGCTAAAGTAACAAAAAATGTTTAAAAAGCCATGATATTTGTAATTCTGATGTGATTGGCTTAGTCAGATAAACACTGACCTGAGGCTCTGATTCTAGTACGTGTGAAAAATGATTGCAGGACTCTTGTAGTGACTGATTCATAAAGTTGCATGGACTGATTACTGTTGCAGTACTGGCTGAATGGACACAGTTTTTCTACAGATTCCTAAAGACACAGAGCCTCATATGAAATGCTGGCCTTTCACCTTCTTGTTTTTGTAATGTGATGAATTCCAAACTCTGAAGTATGGATTCATATGTAAATACTAGGTTATCAGTCTGTAGACTATTACAAGCCTAGCTAATAAGCAGAGGTCAGAATTAGAGAAGCTCTGTATCTTGTACCTGTGAGGCTATGGTCTTAACCATTATAACAACCTTCCCCCCTGCCTAACTGGTGCTGCCACTATGAAGTTCTTATTTTTATTTACGTTTTAATTACTACAGTAGAGCACTGATCACAGCATGACCAACTGAAGGCTTATCTTAGGTTACATTTAGTAAAGTGGAGAACAAAGTTAATACAAATTCGTCATAGACAAAAGGGATACTGGGTAAAACCTTTGTACTCTCTTAAGGACTGGGACTGCATGTTATAATCAGAAAAGTGGAATCAGAGGAGTAACAGGGAAGAATGACCAGCAGGTTTAGCCTTAGAAATTGCAGGGGATAACACTTGGTGTTTAAAGAAAAAAGCAAGAGTTAAGTAATAAAACGTCACCAAGTTCTTCCTGCGACCGGTTCAGAAACACCGAATATAAAAGAAAAAAACTGACCAGGAAGCCCAGGATCACACAGGGCCGAACCTTTAATGTGAAAACACAAAGTAAAAATCACCATTAAGCGCTTTCGTCTGTGAGCAAATAAGATTTGATTTATTTTACAGACCTTTACGGTATTTTATAGCATATTTTATTAACTTCATAGGTTAGTACTAGGCTAACTGCCCTTGGGGACCATTTTAAGCCTAGCAAATTATTCATGTGAGAATCAAACCCTGCACCGTATGTCTGTAAGGTAAACAACTTAATCATGCCAATCTCCCTAGTAGCTTTTTTCTTTTCTCGTGTTTCTCTTTGCAAGTTCATATCTCTTTAAAACATTTGCTGGGTTTTCAGGACTTGGAGCATTTAACTGTTTTTTGCTAGGGGTGTGTTTCTAGTTCATTTAAGCTTTCAAACAGCATTGCAGTATTTGTAACTCATGGATCTGAAGACTTCTGTTCACAGATGAAAGCACTTAACAGTGATTTTACTTTGTGTTTTCACATTTAAGGATCGGTTCTGTGTGATCCTGGGCTTCCTGGTCAGTTTTTTGTTTTAAGAGTCAAGTAATTCTAAAGACACAAGTCTAAGGTGACAGAGGGTCTAAGAAAGTTAAATGTAAGATGACAGTAAGTAAGGAGAAAGAGAAGTTATATACATATATAGAGGAAGCAGAAATATTAATAGTCTCTGCCTTATTTATTTATTTTTAGCAGAGATCTGGGTAGAAACACTCCAGTCTAAAGGATAGCCAAATGTACAGTGACATGGTGATACAGAACAGAGGACCTGTATGGTTGCCTTTTGTTGTGGCTAAAACTGGACTTAGGCCACACCCCTCACCCCTCCCATAACAGCCCATGTCCTGCCCACTTTCTGCCCATTTTGTGATGTCACATGAGGGGGAACGCCCTCTTTTTCCAATTGTGATGCCTTTTTTTTCTGCAGATTTACTATGCTTTTGTAAAAAAAGCATAGTAAATCCACCAATTTAACAAAGTCCGATAGTCTGTCTCTTTTTTTGAAAGAGAATACCAGAGTTTGTACAATATTTTGTGGACTATCGGGCAATCAGTTTGATTTCTGGATAGTCCAGAAAAAAAACAGGTGGCAACGTTAAGGACCTGTTATTAGTAACCATAGCCAAAAATTAAAAATAAACTTAGTTCCCACTTTTAGCAATGGACTAACATGCACAACAGATATAACTGAACAACATTGTATAATACACTTAGCTTATCAGTATATGTAGAGGCCCTGTAAAATTGTTGAGCCATTTTTATTAGTGCTGGATAGACATGTAAATCATATAGATTAAATATTTGGTTGAGCCAAATAATGGTTTTCTTCAGAGTTGTAGCTAGCTATTTTTGCATCTGGTGCCATTCCCTGATCTGGCTCCTCACCAAAAGCTCTTCTCTTTTTTTTAAACTGCAGCAATTCTTGCTAGACTTCTAGCAAACAGTTGAAAGTTCTTCATAGTCAGTGTTGTGGTACTGATCCTTGGGTCTTCCTGCCATGCAGAAGCCCGCAACCAGCCCAATTTCCAGAGTCTTTTCATCATTGCCAGTGGATATCCAAGGACTGATGGCCGGATGTCGCAATACAAGAAGGCTGTCAATCAGTACCATATTCTGCTCTTTCTAAACATGCAGTCCAATGCACTTCAGCTTGTATACAATATGCTCACAGTCCATCGGCTGGCTTGTTTTTTCCAGGGTTTCTTCTCTCCTTTGGTCAGATAAGTGTCCACTTCTCATAGGATATTAGGATCATAGGAGGTTACTAGGATGATAGCCCTAGAGCCTTTTTAAGCCTAGCCATTCATGCCCCAATTTTCCCAGTTATCAGTATCCACAGGCTAGAATGGCTTTAGTATATGCCTGTGCCTTAGGGCATCTACAGACTGTTCCTGTCCATAAGGGCCACAGTCAACAAGTCAGGAGTGAATTTGTGATTCCCTATCCACTGCTTCAAATTGCATTTGAATAGGTTTAGGGAAGAGTTGTGTTTCACATGAATTGGGAGGAGGGGGTCTGTTCCAGCAAAGGGATGATCTCTGAGACACATACCTGTCCCTCCAACATGTTTTGTTTATGTCACAGACAAGGTTTAGATCCCTAGATTGGATAATTCTAGTGGTATTTGTTTTGTGGATATGTAGCAGATCATTCAGGGCTGGATTTGAGAATGCCTTGTAGGTTAGGCATAGATTGCCCCTAAGTAGTTTGTAGGAGACTGAGTACAAGGATGGTGTTTTGAGGTGGTCCACATAGAACAAATTATTTACAACCTGTATTCTTTTAGTGAGGAACCTCTGTGGCCACACCAGCTGCTGCTGCAAATGCCTGGTCAGGTACATGCCAAAGAATAAATTGTTCTTGACTATTGGTCTAAACGCTGAGTATTGTGGCACTATGATCTCCTTAGATCTGGACACCATGCCCTTACATATAAGTTATGTCATGTAGAAGATTTTTCTCATTAGCATAGACTCAAGGTAATCAAAGTTGAGGTTACTGTCAACCTGAGTTCCCAAGTCCCTTCCACTGGGTATACTCTTATGGGAGTTTTATCAGTGTTGTAATTTGCAGGGGGAGTCATCTTCCCAAAGTGTGTAATTATGCATTTTCTTTGCATTTAGTTTTAAGCCATGGTTTTGGCACCAGTTATTTGTCTGTGTGGAGGATATCTACATCTTTTGGGGATTCATTGATTGCAAGCAGCTTGTAGTTGTCAGCAGATTTGGTCAGCTAAAGGCCCTGTACATTTGCCTTGACTTCAGAGAAGTATATTCCAAACATGAGAGGTCCCAGTACTGAGCCGTGTTGGACACCACTAGTAACAGGCCCTTTGGTGGAGGTGGATTCCCCACCCTAACTTCATGTGTCCTATCTGTGACACAACTGGCTATACATCAGGTGACATATAGGGATTTATGCCTAAATTTGTGAGTTTGTCTCTAATACCTGAGTGAGGTATTGTATTAAATGACTTTGCCATGTCTAGGTAGGCAATAGGACCATTTTACTCTTGTCCATAGCACTAGTGACCTTCTTGAAGATGTCCACCAAGTTTAGTAGACATGAACTGCCCCTGACAAAACTGGGATGAGTCCAGTGTTCGAATATTTCCTGTGTCTTTGATTATCAATTCCACAGTAATTCTTCCCACGGCCTTGCATATAAGACTACTCACACTTATATGCAGTTCCCTGGGTCTGTTTATGGCCTGATTTTTTGTAGAGGGATTACTGTTGCAGTCCTCCATTTCCTGGGGATGAAGCTTGTCTGGAGGCTGTGGTTGAATAGAAAATCTAGTAGGCCTGTCATGCCATGTTTCAAGCTATTTAGGAGGTATCCTGCAATATTGTCATGATCCACTGATGCAGTGTTTTTAGCTCTGGAGAGTACATTGAGGACTTGTCCTTTAGTGAAAGCTGCAGGAGAAATGTCAGAGGGTATTTCCTGCGGGGAAGTGGGGGTGATAGGGGGGTTGAAATTGGAGCTAAAATATCGGCCTGCAAATTTGCTATATCCCCCAGTTTGGTATAAAAAGTTCCATTTACTTTTATTTCAACACACTGTTAAATGCTCCATTAAGGTTGCACAGATAACTGAAAAATGTTTTATGGTTAGCTTTAGCCTGGGAGGCTATTTTTGCCTTGAAACTGGCTAGTCCCCTGAGTTGCTTGTTGAGACTAATGACAGAGCTTTTTTTGTCTTTTAGACATTGCCCTTCCTATTTTTGGACAGGATTTTCTTCCTTTTGTTGTACAACCTGTTTACACTGGGGGTTCACTGAAGGGGCTTGTTTTGGAGTTTGTCTTAAGTTTATTTTGGTTTGGTACTGTTGTTTCTATGCTGTTATTCATATGCTTTTACATGGTTTTCATAAACGCTTCTGTATAGACCACTGTGTTCTCTAAATTTGGGAGGCTTGTAGTTAACCTTGGAAAAATTCTTAAAGGTTCTGGAGTTTGCTGTGAGTTCTGCCTTTATATCTATTTCAAGGGTTACCACTTTATGATCTGATCTAATCTGATCAGTGAGGACATTACACAAGGGGGTTACAACCTTCCCTCATATTTCTGAGTACCAGATCCAGGATAATTGCACCCCTACTAGATATGCAGACTGGCTGTTCCATAGTGTTTACATTGACAAAATCCAGAAATCTTTGAGTCTGCATATTAGTGGTTGTGTATGTATCTCAGATGATTGGGGGTTAGTTGAAATCAACCATGACTATGGTGTTGGGCTGTATTTTGAATGACTCCAGTACATTTAAGTATGTGTTATGGTTATCCTGGGCCACAGACAGGGACCTACAGCTAGTAAGGATATGGTACTGGACTTTACCTAAGGTTAGTTGGACATGGATTAGCTTAAGTATGTCATATTGTTTGACCAAACTTGAGATGTGCTTAATATTTATGCAGATTCATACACTTCCACCTCTTGGCCCTTCTTGTGTGGTAACTGGTCTAAATGTGTGGAAGGCATTATAGCCTTGTACTGCAGGGGTACCTTCCTTGGCGTTAAACCATATCTCAGTAACATGCCTAAAAGACAAAAAAACTCCCTCATCAGTCTCAACAAGCAACTTAGAGGACTAATTAAATCAACACTGTCCACGGTGAGGGGCACTTCCAGGGAGTGGAGCTTCTTGTTGAGACTCCTAGCAATGAGCAGTAACACCTTCAGTTTATGTTGCATAAAATTTACTATGTTGGAAGGTTTATCAGACTGTCATTGATTAAATAATGCACTATAGGGGTTGATAATGTTCTGGCCAATATCCAAAAGCCTGGTGGGGACAGGTGCAGACCATCCCTAGCAAAGCAGTGTGTTTTGTTGATCATGTCCTCCCAAGCTGACAAATATTGGACCATCTTGGAATAACACCAGTAACTAAGACAGTTGTTAATGTCAATCATTTTCTGTTTCTATTTTGATGTCATCCTTGTAGAAGGTAGAATGCTGCTCAATACTAGGCTCATACCTGCCTGGGACACGTAATCTGAAAACTCTGTCATGTCTCTCATTATATTGTCCAGGGAGGTAAGTGTCAGGTCATTGACACCCACTTGGATAGTGACAGAGTTGTATTTGTGCTTCATTTTCCTGAGTACATATGTGATCTGGCAGATTCTTGCCCCTGAGATGTAACTGGCTGTGACTGTCTCCTTGCTCAGCCTGGTGAAGGGGGCATAAGTGTGTCTCACAATAGTCTCCATTGACCAATATACTGGGTTGTGTGACAGTTTCCCTTAAGGGCTTAGTGGTTGAAATATTGTAAGATGTGGTTGTATGTGTCCTGGGAGTGTTCTCTTTGTAGAATGTTTGTGAGATTGCTGAGGGCAGCATATGGGAGGTCTTTGAGATTTGGGTAGATTGCATTTAAGAGACTGTAATGTACTGTTCAAGGAAACACTCATTTTTTTCTGTCAGTTTTAAAGTAGTGTAAACTGATAACATATTTTCTGTGGAGAAATTGTGTTTAATATTATATTGTGTGGCTCCCATAGTGTTTGAAAGTGCTTTTTACTGTATTTTTTTGATAAAAAGTAACTTCCGTGAACTAGTAGTTTTACCAGCATTTGCTGCTTGTCTTCCTGGGAAAGAGGCATAATTTTCAGCTTGATCATGGAACAAGTTGTTGATCCTATGGTTGGTCCTTCTACCAGTCACAACAAGAAAAAGTTAAGCAAATAGCCTTTGCCACCACAGCAAACTAGCAATTTGCCTCAGCCACAGGTGGGTGACTCTGCTGTGGCCATTTGTTGTACCTCAGACCACACATCTTTTATCCCAACTTCCTCTGGTGTAGCACCTACAACCACTGTGGACTGGGGGTTAGCCATGTCCTCTGTAGCTGTTGGAGTCCCCTCAGTGGGCAAGAGAGAGCTACTATTTTTGTTCCTGGGAGACAGAACAAGGAAGGTTTCCCTGTTATGTCAGACTGCTGTGCCCATTCCTGGGGGAAGCAATGGCTGCCATCAGTAACATGGTTGGCCCCATTCTTCCTGTCAAAAAGAAACAGAAAACCAAACGTATGTACTCTTGAAATTTCTTTGGATAAGAGTAGGTTACTGGGAGTAGATCTGGTTATAATTCAGGCTGTTGATCCTTTTTGTAGAGTATTTTCAGGTAAAAGAGGAATGCCTCTTTTCCTGAAGGAATTCAAGGTTTTTAATCTGAACAGGAAGATGCAGGATGGATTTGGGGTCTTATCCTCAGATTTCTATATCTGGGGTACTTCTGAAGATTCAGAAGGAATCCCCGAAGAACATAGTGGTGACTCCCTTCTGGCCCTTGCAACTGTGTTCCTCCCTTCTTTTGGAAATGGCCAGTGGCAGTTACTGCAAGCTTCCTCCCAGAACTGATCTACTCGCACAAAAACAGGAGTGTGTTTGATACACCCATACAGTGATCTTCAGTTGACTGCCCTGATGATAGCATCTTAATTCCTTTTAGGCACCTGTTTTCTGAGGATGTGCAGCAGGTACTAATAGAAGCAAGAAAGCCTGCTAGTAGTTAATCATATAAAAGCAAATGGAAAAGGTTTTCTAGTCGGTGCCAACAACATAACTAAAACCAATTTAGGGCTAGTTGCTCTCTGGTTTTACAGTATTTTTGTCAGTTACCATTCTATGCCCTTTCTTATTCCTCTGTCAAGGTTCATTTATCATCCATTTCAGCATGTCTGCCCATGGATCCTCCTCTTTCAAGGCATCACATGTCAAAATGTTCTTGAAAGGGGTTTTGCATAAGAGGCCTCCAAGTACACTGCTGACCCTTGCTTGGGATCTTAATTTCAATTTAAACCAGCTAATCTGACTGACTTGAGGTTCTTAACATGGAAAACAGTTTTAATGATTGCTCTGAACTCTGCAAGAAGGGTATCTGTGTTCAAGCTCTTATGGTGAGTCAACCCTACCTCATTTTCCACGAGGACAGGGATTTTTTAAGAACTAATCCATTTTTATGCCTAAAGTGGTATCCTAGTTTACTTAAGACAAACTATCCATCGCCCTGTTTTCTTTCCTGAGCCTAAACGTGAGGGAGAAAGGATACTCCATACCTTGGATGTCCACAGACAACTCTGGTACTATCGTGATAGCACTAAATTCTTCAGATCTTTGGATCAATTGTTTATTTCTTGTGAAGGAAAGAAGAGACAACCTGCTTCAAAACAGACCATTTCAAAATGATTGTTTAAGACTATTACTTTTTGCTATACTCACCATAACAAAAGTATTCCAGGCAGGGTCACGTCCCGCTCTACCAGGGCCTTGGCTTCATCTGTGGCTTCTTGGAAAGTGTTTGGTTCTAGAAGTATTCTTGAAGCTGCTATTTGGTCATCTGTACTTAGTTTTACAAAGCATTATAAGCTGGATTCCTTCTCTAGGTCTAGATCAAGTTTTGCTAGGAACCTTTTCCAGGGGCTCCTGGATCCTTCTCCTTCCACCTCCCAAATATAGTTACTATGGCAATCTACCCATATAGCTAAGGCTACTGCAGCAGCGATCAATATGAAGAACATAGTGCAGTTGTGTAAGCTAAACTTACCGTAAGAGACATTTGAATGATCACTGCTGCAGTAGTTGCTCCCTCCCTCCACCCCCTCCTTGTTTTTTGGTGTGTTTTTATGCCAGGGTGTGGACATTTAATTTTTGTTATTCCTAACTCTGACCTTTCAGAGATCATCCTCCTTTTGTCTAATGGCAGGAAAGCTCTGAAGGGCTTTGCTCCCAAACTAATCTTTTAGTCAGCTCATCGCAAGCTGCTTGGCTCAATTAACTGGAACTGTTCTACGTTTGGCATCCTTTGGCAGAGATCTAGAGTGTTTCTGCTTGAATCCAAGCTAAAAGCAAGGCAGTAAGTATATTTTGACTTTTATCTGCACCTTTCAGCTGCATTTAATTGGATTTCTGCATTATTTTCTGTCTTTTTTACTGTTTTATTGTTTGTGGCTGCTTCATTATCTGCACTTGTTTTGCACTGTACTGTTACTTAGATAGCGCAGACTTAATTCAGACCTGCTGAATCTAGCCTGCAGTTATACACTTGAGCACTAATCCAGCCATTTTACAGTAAGTGAAGCTCCTAATACAACCTCATCTGAGCTGGGGATTGCTGGATGAAGAATCATTATGTGATTTCATATTAGTAGATTAGCTTAAAAGTGTTTAATTTTGCCTGTATTTAAGCCTCGCATTTGCACGTAGCTGTGCACTTCACAACTGGGGCTTAGCGGTGTCCTGTATATATACAAATGCCTAGAAACTATTTTTTCCCTGCACATCTGTCAGTAGAACCCTGTCAAGCTTCCCTGCTGAACGGGCAACTCAGCTGCAATTGCTGCACTACGGGCAGTTCTGCTGAGCACTGAGCAGCATAGCCACAGTTCTTCATCCCTAATCCCCAATAGAATAAGCCCCCTTGTTAATACCAGAGCAGAAACAAATCTAATTTGCCTACTCCTTAATAGTACTGATGGTTTTAACCTGCCACAATAGACAGTCAGTTTCACATTATTTCTCTGGCCAGCCTGATTGACATGGGCATCCAGAGACAATGAATATTTGCCTCATGTATACTGACAACAACTTACTCCTAAAGGAAACAAATATAGTCTGTGAGAGATGTAATTATACCATAAAATTGGAATCAATCCTCTCACATAACAAACAGGACATCAAACAGGTTGTCAGTACATGCACACACACAATTTTCCTCTCAAGCAAGATAAGGTCACGACACATAAACTTACATGCACAGATACACTCACTAAAAGCCCACCAAAAGATCAGAGACCTCCCAAGCGCAAACCACCTGCGCATACTGAAACATGAGTAGAATCCACTACACATAACAACACACATACCCAGTGTCTCACCAAATAAGCCCCTAAGGCAAAACACCTCAAGATCAAATGTCTTGGTCACAGGGGACTCGATAGTGAGACACACAGATGTCCCCCTCACCAGACTGGACAAAGAAAAGGTCATGGTCAGCTAGGTGTCAGGTGCCAGGATCCATCAAACCATGCCTGTACTCAAGTCACTCAACAACAATTGGCGTTATGACTCTGTCATAGATCATGTTTTTTTTTCAAACATCTTTATTGAGTTATCACTTGTGACATAGGAAAACACATCATATCAAAGTAATCAAACTATAAATAACATAGCAAACATTAAACTTCACATATATTGCTATATATCATGTAAACTAAATGACATTACATAAATTATTCAATTCCTGCCTTTTTTCTTTTTTAAACAAGAAACATCTTTATTAAGCCATCACTTACTACATAGTCAGTAATACATTTATATAAATGAAAAGAAACCACACCAACACAACCCTAGTTGCAAGCATTTTACATCTGAATCCATACTGACACTCTCAGTTGCAAACATTATACATCACTTATAATCTACCCAGTCTTTTTCAGTCAAACATTACATAGCTCATTTAAGTCCTGACTCCTTTTAGACCTTATTCCTCCCTTGTATGTATTGTTCCCACAATTCCCATTTTTCTTATGTAGTTTGATCCTACCCTTTTAAAAGATCTCAATTCCAGTTGTTTTATGTCTGCTGCTATATTCACTATTTCTAGTATAATTGGTTTAGATTTTGATTTCCATTTTCTAGTAATTGCTTTTTTGGCAGCCAACATTATTAGACACACTAAGACCTTACCATGCCTAGGCAATTCTGATTCTGTATCATAGCTCAGAAAAATCATCTCCCTCTTCAGACCAGTCTGCCCACCGAGCATCTCTGACAGTGAATACTGCATGGAATCCTTAAAGTCCACCAGTTCACTGCACTCTCAGAAAATATGCTCCCAATTATCTCTTTTTCCCCGTCACATCTCCAACATTTGCTGTCTGCCTAAGGAAAAATTCTCTGGAGTCTACTTGGGGTATATAAATATCTATGTAAACATTTCAGGCAAAAATCCTAAATCTTCTAGATTTTGTTGCATATTTGGAAGACATACATAACCCATTGTTTCTTAGTGTCTTAATTAATTAATTATCCAATTTCTCTTCCCAATCCTTTCTAACCTCCTCTGATTTATTCTTATAGTTATCATGCAATATTTTATATGCTCTACTAATTATTTTTTTTAATGGCAGCTTCTGTTCTAGATTCTACTAAAAACTCTACCAATGATGGTCTTTCATTTTGGATCCCCCATTTCTTTCTCTTTGCCTATACTCTGATGTCAATCCCTGATAGGGAAGGCAATCTCTAACCTGTAGTCCAAATAAATTCTTGGCATCTTCCCATTCTATCATCTTTCCCTCTCTAGTTATTTGCTCCCAATGAAAAGACCAATGGTTAGACCACAGCTGAAGATAAAAATGGAATAATCCACATCAGGAAATAAATCACTTGCAGCTTCACAGTAGTGCCCTTTATAAAACCAAAAGTTGTAACTGAGATGTAGTAGTCAAGGTAGGAAACGGTTCACTTGCAGTTTCACACCACTTTATTAAACAAGAGTAAGTGCTTTCGCGATCTAAGTCAGCTGATCGCTTCTTCAGACTCATAAAAACAGTTAAAACATTGGTATTTAAAATATGGTTCAACCAATGAAAACACATATAGAACTATGACATAGACTAATTAAAATTGCATACATCAGTACATTAATTTGCCTTATATTCTGCATAAGATGAAATAAAATATACATATAACAGACACATTTTATGTAATAATCCATATTACTTAATGTTTTAGTGGTCTGGATTTTAAAAGGTTTCAAGGAAACAGCATTGTTCAATCCAGGAGACCTATCTGCCTGAAGTAGTAAAATCCATCTTTGTTCGGCTTCCTCTACCTTATTCCTTATATCACCTCCCCTTACTTTTATTTATTATTTCTAAAACCATGAAATTAAAAATATGTTTCCTATCTTCTTCTTCCACATGTTTTGCTAAAGCACTTGTGTCTTTTTATTTCTTATATCTCTAAGGTGTTCAAGGATCGTTCCTTTAGACACCTATTGGTTTTCCTATATAAAAGGCATGACAGACAGTGCAGAAGCTGAAATAAACCAAATTTTGTGTTCTGCAGTCAGCATAAAATCTATATCAATTATAAATCCTAGTGTAGGATGTTTATATGTAGATTTATTATATAAATAGTCAAATGCTGTACAATTTCTGCAAGGAAAAGTCCCCTGCCTATCAGATAGGATCATTCTTTCATTGTTTCTGGATTTATAACAGAGTTGCCTTTTTAAGGACCTCTTATTTCTAAAAGAAAAGCTGGGTCTATCTTCTAACAATTCTCTCAAGTCAGGATCCGACAATAAAACATTCCAATTCTTCTCAAAAATATTACAGAACCTTATGATGTCACTTGAATAAGTTATAGGGAATCTAACTTTAAAATCATGACCTTCCTTGCTTTTAACATCTTCTATAGTATTTGAGAAGAGCGGTTTACATCTCCCATCCCTATTTTCAATGGTATATTTAGAGCTTTCATTTATGTCTTTCTTACTATAACCTCTGTTTAAGAAGTCTTTCTCTAATATAGGCATTGTCTTCACAAAGCCTTCATCTGTATTATTATCTCAGTTACAACTTTTGGTTTTATAAAGGGCACTACTGTGAAGCTGCAAGTGATTTATTTCCTGAAGTGGATTATTCCATTTTTATCGTCAGCTGTGGTCTAACCATTGGTCTTTTCATTTTTTTCGCTTGAGATGTATACCAGGCATTTATCCAGCTTTTGTTTTCTTTCACGTGTTATTTGCTCCCAATACCTTGGTTCCTTTGCCACTTTTCTCCAATAAATTCCAGACTCCTCTTGCCTATTGTCTATATCTCTAATTGCAGTCATCCCTATCAGCAGAATCTCCTTTCTCCAATCCTGTGTTGGCTTAGTTCTTAAAATATTTTCTGCTACTTTATGGATATAATATTCTGTATGATTATTGTTATTCTCCTTAAATCCCAGTCTCTCCTTGTTTCTTGAGCTTCCCCCATTCATCATCATACCTTTCCACTTTGGATTATAGTTTTCTGCTTGTGCTATGTATAGGAGTCTTTACTGTGTAGCTCTGAAATACCCCTTTAAATTGGGTAATCCCAATCTGGGCTGTTCTACTGGAAGAATCAGTTTATCCCATTCAACTCTTGCCATCTTCCCCTTGCAGATGAAGTCCTTCAGCTCTTTAACAATTGCTATTTCCTCTAGTTAATAAAAATATGCCTGACAGGTAAGACTATTGGGACTAAATATTTTAACTGCTTGTATGTTACTATCCATATCCATGTAACAAAGCTTCCCTCTGGATCATCAATGTTCTGTTAATGTTGTCAAATCTTTGCTTCCCCTCCATAAAACCACACTGATCCATATCTATCAGTTTTGGCATTACTTTTGCCATTCTTTTAGCCATTATAGACATGAACACTTTATAATCATGGCTTAGGATTGAAATGGACCTGTATGAAGCTGGATCTGATGGATCCTTTACCCTCTTTAGGTATTATAGCTACCACTGCTTTCTTCCAGGACGTTGGCACTTCTCCTCCTCTTAAAATACTGTTAAAACCTTCCAGATATTTATCAATGTTTTCTTCCTCGCTTCCAAACTTCCATAGGAATACCATCTGTTCCTGGGAACTTTCCTGTAGATTGGTTATACATCACAATTTTTATATCATCTCCTCCTATCCTAACCCTTATTATGAGCCTCATTACTTCTAACCTTGGCATATTTAATTCTTCCATAAACATTTCCATTTGTATCTTTCCTTGATTTTCATATTTCTCTGCTTTATAGAGACTCATAGAATTTCCATAATATTTGTAATAGCTCTACAGGATCTCTTGTTACCGTCCTTGTTTTAGGCTACCTAAGTTTGGTGTCAGCCCTTTTTACTTTCTGTTGCCTGAGTCATTATGCTAAAAGTTTTTGAGCTTTAGTGTTATCAAAAAACAGTTGCTTAATAGCAATCTTTCTAAACTCATGCATATTATCAAAGTAATCCCTTATTTTCTGTCTAGCATTCTGTGGTTGATACTCTTCTTGTTCTGTGAGATTCTACCTATTCTGTAATACTTTAACATTTGTCAGTCCCTCTAAATAATTCTTGTTACTTCTTAACCATGGCCCCCTTTCTTTTATTTCCACCCTGTTTCTAAACTCCACATTGATTTTGTCTTACTCCCTAGCTCTACTTTCAGAAGAAATTTATATCCTTTCTAACAGCTCCTGAATAATCTCTGCTACCCATTCCTTAAATTCCTCTCTTTTCAACAGATAGGTGGGAAAGCACCAGTATCTCATTTTTATTTCATTACCCTGTGCTTTTATGTTAGTTATTATTAGTGCATGATCTGAAATAGTTAATGGGTGAGTATCAAGACCTTCAATTAAATGCACATAATCTTGTGAAATGTAAATTCTGTCTATCTAGCCTAGCCCAGTTTTTATATCTTGGGGAATAATATGTAAATTCATTCCGAACTCCTGTTACTGAATTCACATCTTCCATGCCAAATATTTTCATAAATTTCTTACAAAATCTATCCTCTGTTATGTTTTCCCTTCTAGAACCCCCAGACACATCTTTGCTGCTGCAAATCAAATTCCAGTCCCACCTATAAATAATATTCCTTGATGAAAACTGATTATTTCTCCCAGAATTTTCTTAAGCCCCATTATAACAGTTTCAGGTAGAATTTTCTTAAGCCCCATTATAGCAGTTTCAGGTGGAATGTAAATAAGTGCCAGTGTAATCCTCCTCCCTTGCCAGTAGTCCCTTAGCACTACAAATTTGCCATTATTATCTTTTTTATCTTCTTCTATCACCATTGGAGCTCCTCTTGCAATTAACATAAGTACTCCTCTTTCCCTTTGTCCCAGGTATTCTGCTGAATAACCATCCTGAAAACCTTTACTTATCAAATTCACATGTTCATTTCTTTCTAAGTGTGTTTCCTGTAACATAATTTGCACTCAACATTTTTAATATAGTTCAGTACTCTTTCTTTTTTGTATTCATCAGTGAGGCCATTTACATTTAAATACATTACAGAAAGTATCACTGTATTAAAAAGGTATTATTCCCATCTTTTATATGTAATACTTTTTGTTACATATTTAGTTCCAGCTTTTGTGTTACATGCATACACTGTTTGGCAGGTTGAACATTTATACAGTTGATTCTTGTCATATCCATTGAGTCTATGTTATATCTTATAAAACTTTCTGTTTTATTGAAAGCCCTCAAAAAACACACCCACTACCCCCTAAAACCTATTAATACTAACACAAAAACTATATACACCTACAAATATTGTAGTTTTACCCTACTAATAGGAACAAAAGTCCCAAACTGACAGCCACACTCACAAACGTGAGTTAACTTAAAAGAAAGGTTATCCATGCTAAAATGCATGGTGCAGCCTGTGCTTCTACTAAGTGTTGATTGGTTTTGTCTTATCTTTATAGCTGTCCCAGCTGGGAAAACCCACAAATGCTTTCAGAGAACTACCTTGGGAAAGCCCCTGAATGCTTTCAGAGAACATTATCTACCTTGAGAAAACCCCTGAATGCCTTCAGAGAACATTATCTCCTAGTCAAATTCTCTTTTCTTTTTTTCCACAGCCAATCACTCTCCACCAGACTGTAGCCATTTTCTCTTTATCAGATTGTCTCCATGGAAACATGAGAACCAGGCAGCCAGTTTTTCTTTATCAGATTGTTTCCATGGAAACATGAAGACCAGCTGCAGAATTGTTGCTGAGCAAGTATGTATTTGCTAGAAAAAAGCCTCATAATATTCAGTGTTCTTTTTCATTTACTTGCTTTTGCTTAAAACTTGCTGCTAAATCAATCTAAGATCTTTAATCCAGTCTTTCCCCATGCAAGAATGAGAAAAGCACTGACCCTTTCCCTATCATGCCTTTCTAACCAGGCCTTCCTTTTTTCCCCTTTACATTGCAGTACCCATGCCCACACCTCCCAAAATTGAGCAAAAAGAAAGAGAGAATAAGGGAGAAAGAAAAGAAAAAAAGAATAGCAGCACCCATTTACAATCCCCACCACTACCCAAAACAACCAAAAAAACCCCCTCCACTCCATAGCATGCAAAGAAAACCACACACCACAAAACCAATACTATTTAAGAAAAACATCTTTACTAACAGTTAACTTTCTCCTTCCTTTTCCCCTCCCCAAAGCACTTTTCTGAACATTAATGACATGAAGTAAGGCACATGCTTTAGAGTCCCCCACAAGTCCAATTCTAAAAAAGTCCAATATTTCCAGATTTTCTTGTTCTGTCATATTTCTCAAATATAATTATTGCATTGTAATCTCACATTGTTACTGGTTTTATTGCTGTTCATCTCCAAAAGCCTGTCTCTGCTTCATTTCCAATGTACTCAATTCTTTTAGTCAACTCTTGTGCTTCCTACCTTCTTTCCTACATTTTCCATTGAAAATCTTGAAAAGGTTTCACAAGTACAGTTCTTCAGTGTTCTTTATTACCAGAAGAACAAGAAGCAGAATCTCTTTCTGTTTCACAGGTTACTTTTTGTTGTCCACACTTTTGTATTCCTCCTTAGCATGTACTTCATCAAAAAATGATTTTGTCCCTCTAGTGAAGAATAACTTGAAGACAGCTGGGTATAGCTGTTTGAATCTCACACCTGCATCTCAACATTCCATGAATAGTGGAATAAATTTGCTCATCTTCTGTCTGGTGTACAATGAATAATCATTCTCAACAAACACTCTGCTGTCTCCCTCTTTAAGTACTCTGTCCTTTTGCCACAGTTTTGTCAAAATCATCTCCTTCTGCCAGTAGAATTGCTTCTTTATTATTAAAGGTCTAGGTTGCTTTCTATATTCAAGTTTGGAGCATACACATGATGTGCCCTTTCAACTGCGGTGGAATACCAGTCCATTTGATTATTTGTGCTTTCATAAAATTAATGCAGTCTGTTCCTTTCAGCTTCTCTGGTATAACTGAAAATCTCACATTTTCCCTACATGCTCTGTCCTTTTATTCTATTATTTTTTGAAACATGTCTTCCTGAGCAGTCTCATATTCAGCCAGCCTTTTCTTCATTTTGAGCTCTGATTTTGCAGCTTTATCAGCTCTCTGAATATCTGTTTAAAGCTTCTTCCATTTTATTCCAGCCTTTTGTTGTTTGTGTTGATATGCTCCATTAGTGTTTTATTTTAAGCAGGTCTGTATGCAGTTGTCTTATATATTTCTGTAAGTTACTGGAAGTCATGTCTGGAGATTGCATTGCTTTTTGCTGAACAGCTGCAGTACTCTCCCTAGTTAGTGTTTTCCACATCTGTATTTCTTTATTTATGGCATCCAGGCAGTGCACTTACTAGCCAGTTACCAAAATGTACCCATAAACACAAGTCTACTGGCCTTCTCTACTGAGTTTCTGTTTTCACACTGGGAAAACTTGAAATAAGCTGTTACTCAATGTGCAGCCATCTTGGAAGTGCTCTGTTATAGTTCATGTTGGGGTGAATGACATGAGTTGTACCTCTCTGGACTTTATGAAGAGAGACATGACTGAACTCTTGGATTATGTGTCTTTGGCAAGTATAACTCTAGCCCCAAGTAGCATTCTACCTTAACCCAGGATGATGCCACAATATAGACAAAATGATAGACTTCAACAATATAGACAAAAAAGATAGACCTCAACAATTGGCTTAGCTTCTGATATCAGTCCAGGGGGATCCAATATCTGTCAGCTTGGGAGGACATGGTTGGCAGACCATGCTGCTTTGCCAGAAATGACCTGCGCCTGTCTCCTCATGGCTTTTGGATACTGGCAAAAATTCTTGCCTCTGCCATTGTGCCTTTTTTAGGCAATGTCAAAAAAATAAAATTTACAACATAACAAAATCCACTCGTGACAAACTCAAGGTTATGTTGCTTAATGCTAGGAGCCTAAATAGGAAACTGCACTCATAGGAAGCACTGCTTGGAGGATGATGACGTCTGTACAGTAACAGAGACATGGTTCAGGGTTGCAGGGAGCACCCCATCCATGCAAGGTTACACTGCCTTCCACATGTTCAGACCTCGATATGAGAATGAGCGTGAAAGGGACCAAAGGCAGAGGTGTATCCATCTTCATTAAAGCTAAGTACACCTTGACACTGGTTAAACAGTATGACTCTCTTGAGCCACTCCAGGTCCAACTAACAATAGGAAAAGTACTCTACCACATCATTGTTAGCTGTAGGTCCCTCAACATGAGCCAACAGAAGCATATCGCCTACTTGGACCTGCTGGAGTCACTCACCATACAGCCAAACACCTTGGCCATGGGAGATTTCATCTATACTTCCATTGACTGGGTGACATACGTGGGCACAAACATGATTACCCAGAGGTTCTTCAAATTTGTCAATACAAATGCACTGGAACAGATAGTATTTACCCCCACAAGGGGTTCAAATATCCTAGACTTAGTACTCACCAACATGAGGTTTTACTGCAGCCTCCCCCCTGTGTGGAACCCTCCCTGGTAAGGTCAGACCATAAATTGGTCTCATTAGAAGTAACTAGTGGACCTGATATCCCCACTGGAGCAATAAAACAGAAAAAATGTTTCCAGAGCTAACTACAGCCTATTAATGGCAGTATAAAAAGTTTCAAAACCCCTGCAAACACAGACAGCAATGACGCCTTTGCAGAGGTGTACACAAATGCCTGGTATAAACACCTAAATAACTCTAGAGACTCGGCAGTACCTGACCAGATCAAAACCAGGTCTTCCCGAAAAAACAAGGTACACTGGTGGACCTAAATTATAAATAAGTTATATAACAAGAGGAAGATATTGATGTCTAATAGCAAGAGGGAATTGACTCAGCAGAGAAAAAAATCCCTCCACAACTTGAACAAGCAAATCAGATATCTTGTGAGGTCCTCTAAACCTAATTATGAAGCTAAAATATCATCCTTAGCTAAGGATAACCACAAGGCATTCTTTAACTACATCAGAAATCTAAAAGGGAATGGTTAGCTATGTGCTGAACTAGTTGAGGATGGTGTCACTCATACGGTACCTGAGGAAATGGTTAAATTGCTAGCCAACAGGATTGGCACAAATTTTACCCCCTGTCCCCACCAGCCTTAGCCCAAACTATTTCTGGCACTAGTCCCCTACCTAGTATCTCTAGAGAGCAAGTCATATCTGCACTGTCCAAGGCCAAAAACATGGCCTCATTGGGACCAAACAAAATCCCAGGCTGCTTACTTAGGAATCTAAAACAAGACCTAGTGGAACCACTTGGCACACTCTTTAACCATAGCCTGAGAAATGGTTGTGTTCCAGCAGAGTGGAGAACAGCTACAGTAATCTCCTTGCATAAAGTGGGCCCATCAACCAACCCTGGGAACTATAGACCCATAAGCCTAACCAGCCTCATTTGCAAGGCCATGGAAAGAATCATCATGGACCTATCAAGAACAACGTAGGCAACCTTCATACTATTGACCCAACCCAGTTTGGCTTCATTAAGGGTAGATCATGCTTGTTAAACCTGGTAGACTTCTTTGAGAATGTCACTAAAGCTCTGGATGAAGGTAATACAGTGCATACCTCCTGTCTTGATCCAGCCAAGGCTTTTGACATAATTCCTCACTCAGGCATCATTGAGAAACTCGCCCAGCTGGGGATTAACCCTTACATCACTAGATGGGTAGCCAACTGGCTCACAGACAGAACTCACATTGTTAAAGTCAGGGACTCCCCCTCTTCCAGTAGATCAGTCACCAGTGGAATATCACAAGGAACTGTACTGTGCCCATTACTATTTGGAAGCCTGCAGCTTACCAAGTTCGCAGATGATTACAAACTGAGTGCAATCATTGAGTCACCCAACTATGTTAACATATTGCAGAAGGGGCTAACACAGACAAACCATTGGTGCCAAAGTCACAGACTAAAACAAAATGCAAAAAAGTTAATTATTATCACCCTTTGGCAAAGAGAAATACCCTGCCAGTTACAGTATTGACAGCACCCCCTTAAGCTAAACCCAGTGGTGTGAGACTTGTGAACTTAGGTTGATAAAAATCTAAACTTCATTAACCATCTCTCCACAGTGGTAAGGAAAGCCTTCTATATTGTGCACCTCATAAGTAAGAACACAGTATCCAGGTCTAAGGATGTTATAACTCCATTGTACTCAGCCCTCATTAGATGACTAATTTAGTACAATCCCCTTTTTTCATGTACTTCACCAGACACCTGCAGCAGATGGAGAGACTACAGAGGTTTCGCACAAGGAAGGTTCAAGGCCTTCACACTATGTCTTATGTGGATAGACTGAAAGCTCTGTCACTGTACTCTGTATCTTATAGGCTGCTGAGAGGTGACTTGTGCCTTGCCTGCAGGCAGTCTCTGACCCCTCCCTAATGGAAATGCTGTACATCTGCAAATCAAATGGGACAAGAGTCACTCACTCCAGGGATCTTAACCTAGCCTGTGACATCAACAGAACATGCTGGAAAGGCAGATATGTCTCCCAAAGATTGCCTTTCCTTTGGAATAGACTCCAATTCATGCTAAGCAGAGATCCTCACTGACCATGTTCAAGTGCAACCTGGACAGTTGGATGGGGGACCACAAATTCACCCCAGGGGTGTCGACCATGTTCTTTATGGACAGAGGTAGTCGGTGCTGACCTTAGACTAGCTCTGCAAATAACACCCATCTATCCAAGGTCATTTGGGGCACCTAGGGTATAATATGGCTAAAACGGTAAGGCTAGCTTGGGTATAACATGGCAAGGCTTATAAGAGCTCTATGAACCTATGACAGTTTGGGTGCATGGAAGGTGCCCTAAAGCTTTGGAAGTTGGCCGGTCATTACACCCTTGGCAGGATATAACCCATATCGCTAAGGCTACTGCAGCATTGATCATTCTAACATCTACTGTTATGGTAAGTTCAACTTAAACAACTGTACTTTCTCTCACTAAAACTAATGTATTTTGGCTTTTCCGGGTTAGGGGTCGCCACAGTGGAACTCCAATCTGCTAATGATTGGCAGTGGATTTTTTACGGTGCCAAGTTGCCAGCCCAATGCCCGACCTTCAAAAAAGGCACACCCATTCATGCATGTACCTACCTGCCTGTCTTTAAATGTCACTCGACCATGGGGAGGGCATGCAGGCTCCACACAGAAGGCGCTCCAGCCGAGAATTGAATGGGAGAACCTCTTGCTGTGAGGTGACAAACTGTACTTTCTCTCATTATTGTGAGATATACTACAAGACTAAGGCCCCCAAAGTAAAATACAAACAGTAAAAACAGTATAAATAAAATAATTGAGGCTCAGACTCTGCAGCAACTCACACTTCTCCCACTACTGTGAGGGATACTGCAGACTAAGGTCCCAGATCAAGTTAAAAATGCAAGCATTTGACTTTTGGATAAAACAATGAAAAATGCAGAAAGAACACTACATAATTCAGATCATCAGTCTGAATGTTGCAGTGTGCACTAGTTGAAATGGGATTATGTAAAACAGAGGTAACTCAAGCTTTAAGAGTCTAATGGGAATGTTTTATCAGTTTGAGCTATGAGTGCCCACTAGAAACAGAACTGGAAGGACTTGCAAACTCTAATTTACAATAGAGGCAGGCAGCTAAAAAGCCTCCAAGTTTAAATGCACAATAATTGGACAGGTGAGTGGTAAAAAAATCTAAAAATCAGTGCAGTCATACAACAGTTTTAAACTCAGAACTCTTACAGCTGAATAGGAATGTAGATGGATACCTCAGATAAGAAAACTGTTTCTCAGCTCCTCCGCTGATTAGCTAGATCCAATCCCTATTCAATCAATGAATGCAAAAGGAATGGTTCCTAACTGACTCCAGCCAACAACTTTTAAGACCTCAAGAATGGACACTACTGGCTATAGCATGCAAAACCATTACTACAAATTGGAAAAGTGAGACTTTACCCACATTTAAAGAATACAGAAACATTGTATTTTACTTGGTGACAGCTTTGGTGCCCTCGGACACTGCATGTTTAGCCAGCTCACCAGGCAACAAAAGCTGCACAGCTGTCTGAATCTGCAGTGAACCAATTGCTGAGTGCTTGTTGTAGTGAGTCAGATGAGAAGCTTCTCCTGCGATCTGCTCAAAAATATCATTCACAAAAGAGTTCATGATATTCATGGCTTTAGAAGATATCCCTGTATCAGGATGAACCTGTTTCAAAACCTTTGACACATAAATGGAATAGCTTTCTTTATGACTCCTGTGGTGCTTCTTTCCATCTTTCTTAGCTGGTTTCTTCACAGCCTTTTTTGAACCCTTCTTAGGGGCAGCGGGTTTTGCTGATTAAGGAGTCTTCGATAAAAGTTTTGTTAAATACCCTCGGGAATGGAAATGAGAACCATTAGAATGAGACCAGGAAGAACCACATCTTATTACAACTCATGGAAGAAAGTGAAAGAAATATTGGAGAGAGAGGACTATAATACCTCATGAAGTGAAGGTTTAAATGTAAAAATGTGTAATATCTTTTAAACTTAGACACCTTTGTGAATAGTTTGTTAAGATGTTATAGTTGTTAACTATATATAGTTGTTAACCTGTGTAAATTATGTTATATATGGCAAAGTTATGAAATTACATTCATTTTGTAAAATCAATAAAAAGCAAAAACTTTGCAGTAAAACAAAATTTTGAATACAACAAACTGTAATATGATGAGACCCAAATCACAAAGTAATGTAAATATCCAAACCTTGAATGTAGAAAATCCAAAAATCAGTGCAGTCAAGCAATAGTTTTAAATTCAGAGTTCTTGTAGCTGAAGAGGAAAGTAGGTGAACACCTTCTATAAGAAAGCTGTTTCTCAGCTCCTCCCACTAATTAGCTAGATCTAATTCCTATTCTATCTATGAATACAAAAGAAATGTGTACTAACTGACCCTAGCCAACAACTTTTAAGACTTCAGAAAAAAACACAACAGTAAAACAAAATTTAAAATAGAGCAAACTGTAATATAGTAAAACCAAAATCAAAAAGTAATGCAAATATCCAAACCTTAAATGTAGAAAATCCAAAAATCAATGCAGTCAAACAGCAGTTTTAAACTTAGTTTTAATTTGATGTTTAAAGTTAACAATTTCTTAAGTATGGGAAACAATTCATGCATGAAGATTTTCACTCACTGTGTCTTTTCTGTTTGGGGTGTCAGCACAACGCCTGTACTGAAAAGAACTTCTTTAAGACAGTCACCAAAGCCATGCATGAGGGAAAGATGGTGCACACCACCTACCTTGACCTGACCAAAGCCTACTGCATTATTCCCCACTCAGGCATAATAGATAAACTCTCTCAACTAGGCATCATTCCATATGTTATTAGATGGGTAACAAACTGGCTCACTGATAGAATCCACTTAATCAAAATAGGGGAAGCCACCTCAAGCAGTAGACCTGTAACGAGTGGCATACCCCAGGAATCAGTCTCTGTTATTTGGGATGTACTTCTCTGAGATGTAGGCCAAAACCAGTGGGCTATGGCTGATCAAGTTTGCAGATGACTGCAAGATGGGCATGGTTATCAATTCCCCATGTGATGTGGACGTCCTGTAAGAGGGTCTCATCCAAACAAATGACTGGTGCTAGAAACATGGCCTCAACCTGAATACAAAAAAATGCATCTTCATCCCCTTTGGGGAGTATTTTGGCCCCACATATTATCACATTAATAGCAATGTCCTAAGCATGCAATCAGTCATGAGGGATTTGGGCACCCAGGTTGATAGCAACCTGACTTTTGACCACCATATTACTTCCATTGTATGGAAAGCTTTCTACATGCCCCACCTTATAAGTAAGGGTATCTCATCCAGGGACAATCAATTCATAACAAGCCTGTATTCTTACCTTATAAGGCCAATTATTGAGTACAATGGCCCCTTTGGTATGTACCTCGCAAAGCACATGCAGCAGCTGGAGAGAACACAGAGGTTCCTCATCAGAAGACTCCAAGGCCTCAAACATCTACCCTGCACAGATAGACTAAAAGCCCTGTCCCTCTACTCAGTTTCATACAGACTCCTCAGAGGTGACCTCTGTCTGGCATACAAAGCAATCTCAGACCCCACCTTGATCGGACTGCTGCATATCCGCAAGTCAAGCTCCACTCGAGTAGCCTCCATACACGACCTCAACCTGGTCTGTGACATCAATAGGACTTGGTGGTGGGACAGATTTGTCCCCCAGTGACTCCCCCATCTGTGGAATAGACTCCCTCTCCACGTCAAGCAGAGTACCTCATTATCCCTTTTCAAGTGCAACCTGGATAACCGGATGGGAAAAAAAATACACCCCTGGGATTCCACATGTGTCCCTGCTGGACAGGGGCTTTGGATGCTGACTTGTCTAAACATGGGCTAAACTCTTGGTTAGGCTTATAAGGGCCTCAGGGCCAATATCCTAGTAACTTCCTATGATCCTATGAACCATCAGCCTTCCTATTCTGTTTTGTCAGCTGTCTGTCACTTTATCTCAAACTGATGCCCAAAACATCCTGAAAATCACCCAGGAGCTCATAGCTTTTGTGAAATCCAGGGAACTCAGCCATACCCAGACCACTACCCATGAAGTTTCCTCATTCAAGAGACCTAGGGAGTTGTCTTTTCAAGAAGACTCACAATCCTCAGACTCTGAGGACGAAGATGAATTATCCTGCTCTGAGCACCTTACAGCCCTTTCTTAAATGGACTCAGATGCAGATGATACCCTCTGTGATGACCAATCACTGGCCCAGTAATCAAGGAGCCTCAATCCTCACCACTGGCAATAGTGGAGGATGTTCACTGGGAGGATAACAGGTACCTATACAATATTTCCACATGCAGCTCTCTGCATTAAGTGCAATTTCCCTTAAGAGCACACAGAGACCACAGTCAGTCCGGGGCTGTTTTTTTCCTCTTTCTCCATATCCCTAATAAGATGCCCCACTGGCACAACTATAGAGTTGAGTCCTTAGCCAGGGTTCCAAGCCAAGTCGTCCAACACTCTCTCTGTCCCACCAGTGCTTTGTGTCCCAGCCCAAGTAGCTGACAAATACACTCTTGGAGATTTGTTTTACACACACACACACACACACACACACACACACACACACACACACACACACACACACACACACACACACACACCTTAGAAAGGCTGGCACAGGTTTACTAGCTATGCTCCCTTCTGCCTAGACTATAACATAGTTACCACTGCCACCAGAACCCCTTATCAGCTACTTTAAGACCCTTAAAAAGGGTGCCCAATGTTACTGTATAATATTAATAGTAATACAAATGGTAGTTTGACCAAGAGGAAGGCTATTAGGAGTGGCCCACACAGTGTCACCAAATAAATATGCAAGTACTCTCAAAACTTAAATATCTCTATACCGATCAGCCACAATGAAAGATTTAAATATATTTAATAATAAATAAGAAAAGAACAAGATAGTACTAAATATATATTCACAGTGACATCAGAGTTCAAAACCACAGGAAATATTTAAAACAACATTGCCGGACAGTCTCAAATAAATAAAGAAAAATATCTAAACTAAGCTTCACTATTTTCCTGACTGAATGTAAGAGATATATACTATAACCTAAGAACTTACCAGAAGAGCAAGGAAGATGTGGTGAATTGTTCTTGTCAGGTCCAAGACCGAATACAAAATGCTCTGTCTCACTAAGAGACTTCTCAAATTATTATTTAAACTATTACTGCTGGGATACCTTGCAGAATGACATAATTTCTGGTGATCTGACTTCTAGTTCCCAGACCCAAACCTCCATTGCCAGAAGCTTTCAGCATTTAGCATCTACCTGTAAAAATATACAGACAAGGGCTTTTCCTCAGATCTTTGGCAAATGCTGGAAGTTATAAAACAATTGCATTCCTTCATGCTTCAAAAGTAGCAATTAGTTCACTCCAAGGACGATACAGAATGCTTCCTAGTACAGACTTTATTTCTCTAGCTGCATTAAAACTTGGGAGATAACCTCTTTATCGAGTAGCCTATAAAGTAATTTAACTTCAGATATTTTTCTAAAGTTTGCTGGACTGACGTTCACCCTCCAGTATTCCAGTTTCCATTGTTAAAATATATACATTTAAACAGTTACAATAATGCATGTACATTTCTGTTCTCTTCTAGTAGGGCACACTGTGGTTGCTTTTCAAACACAGCACTTAGCAAATACCTTTTCAGCACACACATCTGTACAAGCAGTTTGATATACACATGACATACAGTTCTAATACATTTGTAACACAAGCATCTTATATAATGTAAACCATTTCAATATTCACCAATCACATATAATTATTTGCAAAATTCCAGCTAGCTGTGCTGACAGAATCTCCTTTCGTCACACCCTCTCATCTGCGTCTACCCCAGAAAACCTCTCTTTCAGGGATATCTTTCATAATATAAAGGTGGCTTTTAATTGGAAAAGAAAACAATTCTCACACGCTCGGGCTCACTATAGGGAATTACTGAATCTGTCTTCACCTACACCACTAGCCATTCTCCCAGTGCATATGGTGCTTGATGACATTTTTGAAGATATCCCCTTACACCCAAATTCCCTGCCACCTACACCCAGAAAAACCTGACCAGTTTTGGGTAATTGACACACAAGCACCTTTACTAAAATCCTAAAACAGATCCTTCAGTAGTTTCTACTGAATCCACCACTTAAGGGATGCCAAAGGGTGCAACTAGACTCCCCTAGGCTAATGACAGGGAAAGCAGACTTTAGACAGGTATGGCAAGAAGGCATATACCTCAGCTACCCTTTTCATGAGGACACAATTGCCAATTCCATATGCTGGAGTACTTAGAATCCCTTCAGGACCAATTTATTACTAAGGCAGAGAGTGTTACTGACAAAGCCTCATCTAAGGAAATTCAGGAGATAGCTAGAGCAGCCTTACAGGTTTCCAGGCACTCCTTATCATGCGGATATGATGTTCTAGATGCTTCATGTATTGCAGCTGCCACTGGCTCAATCATTTGCACACATGCATGAATCAGGATGCAACCACTCTCAGATCAGGTCAAGGCAGGGCTACTGGATGCTCTTCTAGACAAAGGGCTCCTGTTCATACCCCCAGCTGAAAAGATGTTCAAAAGGCTGGGCAAAAAAAGGAAAAGAAAACAGAGGTTCATAGGAGATTACTAGGGTGTCAAGAGCCCTTACAAGCCTAGACAGTTTTAGCCAGATTTTACCCAATTTTCTATGCCCAGAGGAAAGATAACAAGGGTCAGCAAGTGGGGCTTTGACAATTTTTACAGACAGCCTCTGTCCATAAAGAACAAAGGCACCAGTCCAGGAATGAATTTGTGATTTCCCCTCCATTGGTCCAGACTGTGCTTGAAGTTGGTCATGGAAGGGCTCTGCTTCATATGAATATGAAGCCTATTCCAGAGGAGGGGCAATCTTATGAATACATATTTGTCTCTCCAACATGAACTATTTCTGTCAGAGATCAGGTTTAGATCCCTAGAACAGGTATCCCTCATGCAGTTAGTTTTGCAAATATGCAACATTTTCATCAGATCTGGGTCAGAGACTGCCTTGCAGGTCAGGCTTAGATCACTCCTCAGTTATCACTTCTTCGCATTTAGTTTGAGGCCATGACTGTGACACCAGTCATTAGTCGGTGTCAGTCCTTTCTGTGAGATATCAACATCATTTGGGGAGTCAATGATTTCCCCCAGCTTGCAGTCATCAGCAAACCTGGTCAGCTAAAGGCCATCTCCTTGGCATCTGAGAAGTATATCGCAAACAGAAGTGAGCCCAGCACTGGGCCCTATGGTACCCAGCTGGTGACTGGCCTCTTGCTGAATGTGGATTTTCCCACTCAGATAACATGTGCCCTATCCATAAAACATTTGGCTATCCAACTTGTGACATAGAGGTTTATGCCCAATATTTTGAGTTTATCTATAATACCCAGTGAGATATTGTCAAATGCCTTGGCCAGGTCAAGTTTGGTGGTATGCACTGACCTACTCTCATCCATGGCCTTGGTGACCTTCTCAAAAATGTCTGTCACATTGAGCAGGCAGGACCTACCCTTGACAAAGCCAAACTGGGTTGGGTCTAGAGTCCTACGATTTCCTATGTCATTGTTAATCAGGTCTATGAGTATCCCTAACATAGTCTTGCATATAAGACTAGTCAGACTTATGGGTTAGTAGTTTCCTGTGTCCGTTGATGGTCCCCCTTTGTCAGAGGGATGGCTGTTGTTTTTCTCCACTCTAATGTGGCAAAGCCTGTCTGGAGACTGTGGTTAAAAAAAGAGATCTGAGCAGGCAGCTAGGTCATGTTTCAGGCTATTTAATAGGCACCCTGGGATTCCATCAGGACCCATTGATGCCGTGTTTCTAGCTTTGGAGAGCGCAGTGATGACCTGCTCTTTTGTGATAAGAGACAAAGGAATGGTAGGGGATATTTCATGGGGAGTGACCAGAGGAGATGGTGGGCTAAAATTTGAGCTGAATTTATCTGCCAGCAGGTTTGGTATTTCTTCTGGCTGAGTATAGGTAGTGGCATCTACAGCCAACTCAGCACATTGTTGAGTGTTTCCCTTAAGATTTTGGACATAACTAAAAATGCTTTGTGGTTATCCTTTGCTTGGGAGGCTATTTTAGTCTCTTATTTAGCTTTGAAGATGACTAGTTCCATGATTTGCCTGTTGAGGCTAATGAGGATTTTTTTCTCTGTTTTGCATCCTCGTTCTTACTTCTAGACAGGAATGTCTTCCTTCTGTGTATAGGCCATTTATACCAGAGGTCCACCAGGGTGACTTGTTTTTCTGGCTAGACCTGGGTTTAGTTTTGGTCAGTTACGGCTGTTTTTATGCAGTTAAGTGGTTGTAGGGGGCATTCATATGTACATCTGCATAGGCATCCGTGTTTTTGGGGGTTAGCAGGAGCTTTAAAATTACCACTGCTAGCATTTAATAGAAGGTAATTTGCATTGGAAAAATTCTTTAGGGTTTTAGGGTTTACATTTATTGCAAAGGAAGCCAATTTATGATCCAATCTTAACCCATGAGGAAATTATGATGGGGGGGGGGTGCAATGCTCCCCCATGTTTGTGAGTATTATGTCAAGGATATTTGAGGCACTATGGGAGTGCAGACCAGCTGTTCCAGAGCATTTTTATTAACAAAGTCCAGAAATTTCTAAGCCTGCGTATTGGTTGTGCATGCTTCCCAGTTTAAGAAGGGGTTGTTAAAATCCCCCATTAAATTTGTGGGCTGAATAGTAAGTGATTCTAATAACTTCAGGTATGTGGAGTGGTTTTCATGGTTCATGGTTGAGGACCTCGAGCTAGTAATGATATGGTGAGGGATTTTGCCCATGGTCACCTCGACATAGAGTAGCTCAACCGTGTCATCCTGTTTTACCAATCTTGAGGTGTGATTGTTTTTTATGTAAATGGAGACACCTCCTCCTTGCATTTTTTCCTTTTCAGAGGGTGGTCTAAATGTGAGATAGTCATTGTAGCCTTGCACTGCCAGGGTGCTTTCCGCAGCCTTGAGGCATGTCTCTGTAACTGCATTCTCTAGAGTGAGAAGACCTTCCAGGAAGTACAGTTTCTTGTTAAGACTCCTAGAATTTAGCAGTAGTACCTTCAGCTTGGCATTAGAAGAATTTGTTACATTAGTAGGTCTGTTGGTTTGGCACTACTTAAAAAAGGCACTATGGGGTGGCTAATGCCTTGGCCAGTATTTGAAAGCCTAGCAGTGACACATGCAGACCATCTCTGGCAAAGCAGTATGGTCTATAGACCATGTCGTCCCAGGCAGACAAATGCTGGATCCCCTTAGAATGACACCAGTAGCTAAGCCAATTATTGAAGTCAATCATTTTCTATTTGTATTGTGGTATAATTCTTGGTGAGGGTAGAATGTTGCTCAATGCAATGCTCATACCTAACTGCAAAACATATTCATCATGTGTCTCTTCATATTGTCCATGGAGGTATATCTCAGGTCATTCACACCCATGTGGACTATGATTGAGTCATACTAGTACTTGTGGTTGAGTGATCTGAGTGCTTGTATGATATGGTGAATCCTGGTCCCTGACATTCAACTGACTGTAACCCTTTCCTTATCCAACCTGTTGGGGGGGTGTCCGTGTGTCTCACAATGGAGTGTTGTGCCTTAGGGGCTTGCTTATAGAGACACTGTGATGTGTATTTTTATGTGCAGAGGTTGGTGTTGACTTGGTTTTGTTTGTGTGTGGTTTCTGATGGCAGAGTATGTGTGGCCTCTAAGGTTTTGGTAAGTTACTTATGAGTACCTCTGCATATGTGGGTTTATGTGTCAAGACCTTATTTTGTGGGCAGAATGATGTGCATGTGCTGACAACCTGTTTGTCATTTAATTTGTCAGTATGTGAGAGCTGTGTCTCAATTTTCAGTGTAACTCCATCTCTCACATACTGTGTTTGTTTCAGGATTATGTTGTTGTCAGTATACGATTACTACATTGTCTCAGGATGCCCATGTCTACCAGGCTGGCCACAGAGATAGCAGGAAAGTGCGAGTCTATATTAAAAGACTGAAGAGGTGTTTCATCGACCACCTCTTGGTCGACACATAAAGAACAAATGCACTAAAGCGTGAATGCTCAAAACAGCGATTTCTTTCCCTGGGAAAGAAATCACTAGCATAAACACACACACACACACACACACACACACACACACACACATGCACACACAGTTTCAAACATAACAATGTGGGGGGCTTTGCCCTCCACACCCTCCTAACTACATATACCAACTCTGAGATTGCACTACAGTGAGGAAAGGGGCAAACACACGGGGATGGCCAAGCAATTTCTTTCCCAGGGAAAGAAATCGCTGTTTTGAGCGTTAGCGCTTTAGTGCATTTGCTCTTTATGTGTCGACCAAGAGGTGTTTGATGAAGCACCTCTTCAGTCTTATAGACCCAGAAAGTTCCTATCCATGGTTTCAGGTTTTTTACTGTGGGTTTAACCAGGGAGAAGAGTGGAGAGATTTAACTGGGCTGGGGTGATAGTACATGGATGAAGAGTGGGTGCTATACTCAGTGTGAACTGCAGCGATCCAACAAGGCAATGGTGCTCTTTGTGCAACTCAGATGCTCCTAGAGCAGAAGGGGAACTGGGTAACTTTGCAGAGATAGTTATTCTAAGGGAAATTTTAACTTGAAAGCATCTGCATCTGTACAGGGCACTGCTAACCTCTGTTGTGCATAGAGCAGCCTAGAGCAAGCACTGGGCTTATATAAAATCAAAGTACAAGTTTTACAACAGCAAGGCCTAGAGACCAGTCAGGAAGACACACAATAAGTTTTCAGCCAGTCTCCAACTCATATAGGTTTGCTACAGCATACTTCTGCCACAAGAGTGCAGTCAGAAAACCCTCTTGAATGTAAAAATGCTGGATTTAGAGCTCAAGTGCAGGGAAACCACACAATCTAAATATTAGAGTCCTGCAAAACTAGCAGACCCAATGTAATTAAGTACTACAGCAGTAGTGGAAACAGTTCAGCTTTGAAACACTACTGAAGTGTGAGAAATGTAATAAATACAGGATTCTTATGAAATTCAATAAAAAATTATACTTATTTTCATTTTTTAGCAGCAGATGGTTATAGATGCAGCAGTTTCTCTGTAACTCTCAGGCGAAGTAGCCAAACCAAGAACAGCTCTGAGGACTTGAGTTAATAGCAACTACCCTTCCAAACTATGGCTTCCCCCCACACAGGGCAAAGGGAGGCCTCCTCATGCTAAGAAAGCCAGACAATCCAGAAGGTGGCAACTGGAACAAACACAGAGACCAGGGAGTTCCAAAGACACCACCCAGCACAGAGACCAACTGTGACCATCCTCAACCTCTGCACCCTCTTCCCCTACCCACTCCCTATCCTCTGTCAGGAAGACCCTCCTCCTTTCTACAAGAATGGAAAACCATTACTAACAGCTGGTGGGTCCCTCAAATCATAAAAAGGAGGGTCTACTCTATTCAGTTCAGAGTAATTCCCCCCTCTCTAAGCATACCAACACCACCAAAAAACAGGAGAGTCTCTTACCAACTATCCTTTGCAAATGGCTACAACAAGGATTGATTCAACTTGTTCCCCCTGGTTATGAAGGAAAAGGTTTGTTAAAAGTTTTTTTTCTAGTCCAAAGAACAGAAGGTACCTGGAAGCCTATCTTGGACCTGTCAACACTAAACAAATTCTTTTTGTTCCAAAATTCAAAATCCTAACCATACAAAAATTACTCCCATCATCTTTCAGGATGCATACATGGTTACACTTGACCTAAAGGATGCTTACTTTCATGTCCTTAGTACACACTGCCACCAAAAGTAACTGTGTTTGTAGAAGCAGGCTTGCATATCCAATTCTGTGCTTTATCCTTCAGTTTGTTCATAGGTTCTTAGGTTTATATGTGTTTACTAGGCTAATGACCACAGGGGCCTTTTTAAATCTAGAACATGCATCCCAAATCTTTGACAAGTTCTGGTACCCTTGATAAATGTAAGCAGGGGCTTGGGAGATGAAACATTTACAGGTTGCCTGTGCCCATTAGAGACATAGGTGCCAAACCAGGGATGAATTTCCTGTTCCCCACCTAATTGTCCAAGTTACACTTGAAATGGGTTAGGGAGGAACTCTGCTTCACATGGATGGGGAGCCTGTTCCAGATACAGGGTAGTCATTGGGACACATACCTGTCTCTCCAGCAAGACCTATTTATATCACAGGCAAGGTTTAAGTCTGTAGAGTTGGTAATGTGGTGCTGTTTGTTTTGTAGTTATGCAGGGGTTCCATCAGAGTGGGGTCTGCCAATGCCCTGTATGCCAGGCATAGATCTCCCTCAATAGCGTGTAGGAGACAGAATACAGGGATTGGTCTGCATAGGACATTTTACTTATACCCTGTATTCTTTTAGTGAGCAACCTCCAATTCTTGGATATTCCTGGCTAGGTACATACTAAAGGGGGCATTCTACACAATGATAGCTCTGATAAATAGCAGATACAGTGGAACAATGACTACCTTGGACCTAGATGCCATACCTTTGTTTATAAGTTGCACAACATAGAATGATTTCCTCACAACTATAGACACGTGATGGTCAAAGGCTAGATTACTGTCTATGTGTGCCCCTATGTTCTTGACTATTGGGTCAACTCCAAGGGCAGTGTTGTCAATACGATAGTTTCTAGGGGATGGATGACTTCCCTGAAGGATACTATTATGCATTTCTTGGCACTTAGTTTTTGTCCATGGCTCTGATACCAGTTGCTTGTTTGTGCCAGCACTTCCTGGAGAACATTTGTGTCAGTGTAGGATTCAATGACAGCTCCAAATTTGCAATCATCTGCAAATTTAGTCAGCCAGAGACCGCTGAAATTGGACTTGAGTTCAGAGAAGTAAATGCCAAAAAGGAGCAGTCCAAGGGCTGATGACTGAAGGACTCCATTTGTGACTGGCCTCTTTGTAGAGGTGGACTCCCCAATTCTAACTTCCTGGGTCCTGTCTGTGAACCAGCTGCTCTCCACAGGGTGACATAAAAGTTTGTACCTAATCTCTTGAGTTTGTCAATAATGCCTGAGTGGACTATTGTGTCAAATGCGTTGACCAGGTTAAGGTAGGTAGTGTGAACCATTTTTCCCTCATCCATTGCTTTGGTGACCTTCTCAAAGAAGTCCACCAGGTTGAATAGGTATGACCTGCTCTTGATGAAAAAAACTGGGTTGAGTCCAGTGTCTGGAGGTTTACTATATCATTATTGATAATTTCCATGGTAATTCTTTCCATAACTTTGCATATAGGATTAGTGAGACTTATGGGTCTGTAGTTTCCAGGGTCTGTAGATGGCCCAGCTTTGTGCAGAGAGATGACTGTTGCTGTTCTCCAGTCATGAGGCACAAAGTCTGTTTGGAGGCTATGGTTAAATTTAAATTCCAGAGGGCCTGGTAGGTCATGTTTCATACTATTTAGAAGGCATCCTGGTATATTGTCTGGGTCCACTGATGCAGTGTTCTTGACCTTAAAGAGACCATTAAGGACCTGTTGCCTAATGATAGCAGGGGGAGTTATATTTAAAAGTCTTTTGGGTTTCTATTATCATGATAGGACTCAATCCCATTCCTAAGTCAAAGTATGATTAAAGTTCATGAAATTAGTATTGTTTCAATCTTTGATCTCAGCCAGAAGTGCTCTTCGCAGCAGCTGTAGTGTGCCCAGTAATGACTCCTTCTGCAATTCGTATGGAGTTACATGTATTGGTAACATATTTAAATATGACTGTAGATTCTTTTTTCATAAGACCCATTGCTCCTACTACTATTGGAACTGTCTGGATATCTTTCTTCCACATTGCTCTTGTTTCTGCCTTCAAATCATGGTATTTTATGACTTTGTGTCTCTCTGTATGCAAAACACTGTAGTCACTGGGTATCAATGATCAATGCTACTTTTGTCTTCTTTTCATGGACTACTATATCTGGTTTTCTCACATCTGTCTTTTGAACTGTCGGTAATGGGTGATCCCATATGATGTAGACTTCATCATTTTCTGTGACGCTGTATGGCTCATGTTTCCAGTGTTTTCCAGCTACTTCAGTACCATAATGTTTATACAATCCCCAGTGCAACAGTCTTGCCACATTATTATGCCTTTCAGTATATAGTCCTTCTGCCATTAGTATGTCACAACCGGTAATGAGGTGTGCAACTGTTTACAATTCTGTTTTACAAAACCTACATTTGTCTATATCTCCCACATATTCGGTGGACTTTGTAAACCAATGTGTGCATAGCCCACTATCTTGGGCCACCAATATTAATCTTTCATCTTTTGGTTTGAATTCGCCTCTCTTTAACCATTCCTGCATGCGATCTTGATCATCATGAGGTTCTTCCAGAAGTTTTCTGTGCTTGCAACTGTATTTATGCATTTTCCACATTTCGTGCCTTCTCATCTGATTCTTCACCTTACCTTATATTCTTTCTTTTGTTTTTGGCAAATTCAGTTGCTGCCTGAGTTTTATCTACTTCTGGTTTGATTTCCATTCCTGCTTAACGTTGATATGCTTAAGTCATCTTAAATTTTCCTGTGAGGTCAGCAGATTGCAGATCTATACATGTAATCAATTTCAAGGAGGCCCATACCTCCTTCAGAACGGGGAATATATAATCTTGCTAAGCACTGATTTTTATAAATCATTTGGTGAGCATGAAGCATCCTTCTTGCTTTCTATTTAATCTGTCCAACACATTTTGGGGCCGGTCAATCACTTCAAAACTGTAAGTTGGACAGGAAGAGCAGATTGGTTTATAACTTGAAGTTTGTTCCTAGATGTCAGTGCTGTTTTCAGGATTAATTTAGGTCTTCTAAAATATTCCTTATTAATTTTTATCCACATTTGTTCATGTTTTATTGTTGATCCTTCATCAATTCCCAAATATTTATACACTCCCTCTTACTCAAGTTCTTTTATATCACATTCATGTCCCAAACTGATGTTTTCTTGGTGCTGCAGTTTTCCTGCTTTAAATGTTGCTTTTGCATATTAATCAAGACCAAATGACATTCTTATATCATCTGAAAAAGTTTGACTACTTGCAGTTGTGCTTTCAGTTCCTCATCTGATGAGCTATACAGTTTTAAAGCATTGACAAAGAGAAGATGAGAAGTCTTTACACTTTGTTGTTTTCTAGGAGCCAAATTGTAGCTATGGCCTAATCTGTTAAGTAGACAGCTTAATGGGTTAAGGGCAAGACAGAATAACAGAGGTGACAGGGAGTCACCCTGGAATATCCCTTTTGCATGTTTATCCCTGGAATAATAATTTGTCCTTTATCATGGCTTAATTACAAAGTAACCTGCCACTGTTTCATGCTTACTGTAATGTAGTTGATCAGTGCAACATGTATCTTGTACATTCTTAAGCATCCTTTTTACCCATGAATGTTGGATACTATCAAATGCTTTTTTGTAGTCAATCCATGCCATACTTGGATTCTTTCCCCTTTTTACAGTTCTCCATTATGACTTTATTTAGCAACAGTTGATCCTTTGTTCCATATGACTTTCTTTTATTACCTTTTGTTCTATTGCCATGATTGAATTTTCTTCTAAATAACTATAAACTCTGTTGGCATCAGTTCCGGTGTATAGTTTATATGTAGTTGGAAGGCAAGTTATTGGTCTATAATTTGCAGGGCAGATTGCAGGTTCACTCTTAGTAGGAGCATTGTTTTTCCTGTTGTTAGCCAGGTTGGCATCTGTTTGGGGTATGCATATGAATAGTTCTTACTCATGGCTAAATCTTCATGCAAGGATGTTAATACTTTTAACCAGAAGTTAGGTACTGCATCTGGGCCTGGGGTTTTCCAATTAGAGGACTTTCTTAACTTTGTTTTAATCTCTGTGGCCATTACTTCATCCCATTTCATATCCTGTACCTTTAAATTTCTTATACTTTTTTTTACTTCTTCAAACCATTTAGCATCTTTGTTATGTTCCACAGGATCTATTTCTTTTTTTTTGGTGGTCTTTCAATTCCTTTTACCTTGTTTCCCAATTCTCTATAAAACTTTTTGGAGTCATCAATAAATTGCTTATTTTGTACTTTTCCTTTATATTTATCTGTGTAGCTTCTAAGTTTTTCTGCCTCTGCTGATATTTTTAGTTTATTATTCGTGATAGTGCATGATAGATCCTGATCCATTATATTATTGCACATTGCTTTTATCACATCCATCTTTCTGAGTATTTTTTTTATCTGTTCCCTCTTCTATACTTCGTCTAACAGTGACATTTTTGCCTTAACTGCTTTATAGTTTTCTCTGTTTGATACTTCCTCCTCCTTACTACCCTGCGTTCTTCTAGAAGAATTTTATCTGTTATTAATTTAGCTGCACAATAATATATCCTGTTTACTTCTGTTATATTGCTTGGATCTCTATGGACAGTCCTAATTACTGTATTCATTTGTTTTGTCAAACTTCTGACTTTTTGGGTTTTACTGACCTTCTTCAGTCTATTTCTTTCATTGATCTTAATATGTCTATCTGTCTCTAGTAAATCAAGCAACTCTTCTCTTAGATAATTTTCGTCTAAACTGAGGGAACATTTTTTGCTTTCCATTTTCTGCGTGCATTCTGTAGAAAATTTTATAGGATTTTCCTGTGGCACATTCTCTTCAATTTCATCCTGTGTCATACGTTGCTCTGTCATATGGGAGTCAGTGGCCTATCACTCCTCAACATTGACTGCTCCAGAGTTGCCAGTTTCCTGTTCCTTCCCTTGCTGTCCAGTTTCAAGTGAATGTTTTTACTGGTTTCATGTGGAAGGCTGTAAAATATCTTCATATGGCAACTGACCAGTTGCTTCCTGTTCCACTGGTTTCTCCTTAATTTGGATATCTATTGCTCTATCCTGCTGTTATGCTTTTTGAGTTAGATTTTCTACACTGAATCCTTCATGTCTCAGGTGCTCCATAACCTCAGTGTCTATTGCTTTAGCCTCTCCATTACTGATCTTCTTTCCTACTTTTCCTCTTTGTCTTCTTATTTCCTCTATTGTAAAGTTTTCCATGTCCGGATTCCTTTGCCTGTGTTTCTCTTTTGCTTTCTCCTTTGCATAAATATTAAACCATATTAAATCTCTTTTTTTCCCATGTCCATATTTCTTCTTCATATGTCACCTGATCTTCCTGTTTCTCCTTACTTTGGGAACTCGTTCGATCATGCTGTGATGTAACCTTTGTTAGAACTTCTAAACCAAATCCTTCACTTTGCAGACATTCCATAACTTCAGCTTCTATTTTTTTAATTTCTACTTTTATTAATATTAGTTACAGTGGATGTGCAGTCTCTTTAAACATGCATCCCCCATGCAATGGGTTTGGATTGGGTAGGTAATATGCTAATCAATAGTCAACATTTTGAAGTGGGGGAGAGCAAGTTTATAATGGAATGTATAGACCATATTCTGTCTTATAATTATTTTGTATTTGAGAAAGAGTTTTTCTTACAAACCAGCGGTGTTGCTATGGGTGCAAGGATGGCTCCCAATTATGCCAATTTAGTTATGGCTTTTTGGGAAACCAATCTCTTGCCCCATGTAGTAGGGTATAGTAATGTATTATGTTACTATAGATTTATTGACGGTTTGTTTTTTGTGTGGAGGAGTTCAGTTATGGAATTGAAGGAGTTTATGACAAAAATTAAGAATAGTACATTTTTTTAATTTTCTTTTGATTATAGTATATCCAAGATAAGTTATTTGGATTTAGATATTTTTAAGAAAGAAGGGGAAAACAAATTAGGTTCAGTAATTAGCTACAAAAATGTAACAAGTAATAGTTTACTTCATTATTCTGGTATGCACCCCACATACCTTAAGCACAATATTGTTAAAGGGCAGTTAGTAAGGCTTAAAAGGTTAATGAGTGATGTGAGCAAGATGGATTATTTGGTGAGAGAATTACATCTAAGATTTAAGAATAGAGGGTATCCTGCTAGGGTATTAAGAAAATTATTGGAAGTTGATTGTCAAGAGGCAGAAGTTGGCGGGAAAAACAGGCATACAAGAAGGCTAGAAATTGGCAAGTTGTCATGCCTTTAGTTTTTACAGTGGATAGTAAAGCCATCAAAGGAGTTATTAGTAATAACTGGAGGATTTTGGTGGGAAACAAAGAAGTTAAGGCAGTGGTGGGGGATAAGCCCACATTTGTGAATAAAAGAGCCAAAAATGTTAATGAAATTATGGAAGGGGCATTGAAAGGTAATAACCATGGTGTAAATGGCATGTACAAATGTTTGAACTGCAATGTATGTACATAAATAGCTGGGGGCCCTTATGTGGAAGTATGCACTCATGAAAAAATCTTGACAGTACCAGGTAGATTTACATGTAGTTCAGTGTTTGTAGTGTATTTGCCTAAGTGCTCAGCATGTGACTCCTTCTATATAGGAAAAAACAATAAACCCCTTAGAAGGAGAATTTATGAACATTATTATGGGATCAAAAAGAGAGACCATAATAATGTCTTATTTAAGCACACTTTAGAATGTTCCAATTGTAAAAATCGTTTGTTCTCTGTAGTTGACCATGTTCCCCTTGACTTCTATGGTGATAAAGAAGGGGAATTGGAATTTAGAGAATTAAAATGGTAGATTCTGCTCAATGCTTATAATAAACCTGGTTTGAATAGTGGAGTCAATTATAAAGTTCTTTTGTATAGAAAAGCATATTATAACAAGCGTAAGTAATTTCAAAATAAAAATATTTTTTAGGTGTTTTAATATAGCTTGCTGATTGGGTATTTTATAATGAGGGTAGGGTATTTAAGAGTGGTGTGTTAGTTTTATGGTAGTTCTGACGAAGGCCACAATTGTTGTTAGTGGCCAAAACTGCTAAACTTGTTTAATAAAGGAGTTTATAAGTCATCTTCGGCAGTGGTTTTCAGTTTTTGCATGTCATCTTGCAAGTGTTTTTGTATTTTAACTTCTACTTTACTAATCTTCTTTTCTACATTCCCTCTGTGATATTATTTTCTTTATTATGAAATTTTTCATATCTGGATGCCTTTGCCCATGTTTCTCTTTGAATAGCTTTGGGGCTGCCTTTTTTGTATTGATTAATTTGGCTTTCATCTTTGCATTAATATTGCGCCATATCAAATCTCTTTTTCTTTCTCATGTCCATATTTCTTTTTTATACTTTTCAAAACTCTCTAGGTTTTGTTGTTTATATTTTTGCACTTCCTCAGATGCATCTTTTTCCAAGCAGATTAAAGTTTCATGGTCTATATAATGTTTTTCACAAATCTGTTGTATTAATGAACGCAAATTTTTATTTGAGGCTTTTGACAGTTTTTCTTGTGGAAGTATTTTTCTTTCCTCTAATTTCTCTCTTAATCTTTTTGTGTATCTTGAATCTGGAAATTCTGGACTTGTTGCTTAATAGTAACAATACATAATTTATTTCTTACCCTCAATAGTGCAATCTGTCATCTTTATGGCTCTTCTTTGGCCTATCAGGTTTTATGATTTTTGAGGACTGCTACTTCCTTCTACAACAGGTGGGCCATCCTCCCCCTGAGCCTGGTCTAGCCCCATTGTAGAAATGTTTTCGTATTCTGAGGATTCTACACTGTCATTTTTTCCAGTCCTGACACCAGTGTGCCTACAAGGATTGGGCACTTTTCTATCCTGGGTCTTATGCACCCAGCTATTTTTTTTTCATTTTGACCTACTCCTGTCCATGATATATGCTACATAAAATACAGTCGAAATATCAATGTCTTCTTGATGAGATTTTGTGAAAAACAGGGTCTGCTTCATGAAGGTACTCACCAAGACTTTAAGATGAATTTCTTTTCAGCAATACCACTCTCCATTGCTTGCTGAATTATCTCTCCATTCAGACCCCTCTTCTGTCTCTGTCTCTTTTTTATCTTCTGGCTCAGTATAGGTGTCTCTGCACACAATTGTGTATTGCTTTTGATATTGCGGATATAGCTAAAGGATGCCTTGTGGTTGTCCTTGGCCTCAGAGGCCAAATTTACTTCAAATTTGGCATTAGTAGACTTTATTTGTGCTCTGAGTTGTTTGTTTAGTTTGATGAGAGTGCTTTTATCCTGCTGGGTGCTGCACCTCCTAATTTTTGCCATGATTTTCTTCCTTCTGCTGTTTCAGGAGTTTTCAGCAAGTTTTTATCTCCACTGATAGCCCACTGCAGAACCCTAGGAGTTCATTGACTCATCTAGGGAAAATCTTTAGAACAGACTCTAAAAGCTTTATAGGTCACAATGGACTGTTTCTAGAAGGTAGGTCTCACCATAAAACCTCTGCAAGTCTCAAACTCTTCAATAAACAAAGATTCTCTTTCTTGGAATCCTCATAGACTGTGCAGCAAAAAGCCTTTCTTCAAGAAGAAAAAATTTTCCTGGCAAACTACATGATCGACTTGCTGCAAAAGCAACGGATCTCAGCAAGAGAGTTTCTCAGGATTTTGGGGTACATGGCTTCTTGCATACTCATGGTTCCCCCTTGCAAAGCCAGACATGGGAAAGCTGCAATCGTTCCTAAAATATGCATGGGAACAGAATTTTTAGCCACTGCAAACACTCCTGCTTATCCTTCCAAACCTAAGAAAGAAGCTGCTATGGTGGAAAAAACACCATTTTCCATGATTCAGGAACAAACTTTTCTCTGCCAGAGGCAAACAAGACCATCACTACTGAAAGCTCAGACAGCCTCGAGGGCTCACCTGAGGACCATGTAGGTGCAGGGCATCTGCACCTCTGATCAGATGAAGCTACATACCAATGAAAAAGAGTTGCTATCTGTCTACTAGCAATGAAAGCCTTTCAACAGAGTCTAACACCAGGAACGTTATGGACAGACAACACCACAGTCATATGGTACATAAACAAACAAGGAGACACCCTTTCCTACAACTTGTGCAGTCTTGCCATGAAAATTTGGCTGTTAGTACAAGATCTATAGCATCCTACATTCTGGGGCAGAACATTACTCTGGCAGACTCCTTAAGCAGGGATCTTCTGTGTCAAGCAAAAATTGGGCAGCTACATGTAAAGGTAACCAAGAATAAAAATGTGCAGACTGGATCGTGGAAGGATCAAATAAACAAAAATAAAAATGTCTCAACCATTATGTGCAAACTCCTTATTAAAAGTTAGTTAATTGCCTTCATCCCCAGTAAATAATAAGGACTTCACATCTAGAACTGACTATATGTGAAAGATGCACATTCTTTTAAGTGATAACTTGGTGCACAGATTAGTTCACTAAACGAGGTCAATATAGCATACAACAAATAGACTGTACAGAAGCTTTACTGAATGGGGTGATTTCTAAAGAGATTTATGACTGTTCATGTATGGAAACATTCTATTCTGGATTTATTTGGAATACCTAAGATGCATAAGAAATATTTTGATGTGGAATGTGAGAATAAGTCGATAACTCTTTAGCTGAGAGCTGATCCATTGAAGTAAAACAACTAAAACAACTTTCACCAGGAGTGGAGTTTTTTCCTCCAATGTTATGTGACCTCAGAGTCAGAGGGGTATGAGGGGTGTCTTCCCTCACAGGGCTGCAGGGTGGCTTGCCCCCCAGTAAAAATTGCTTGCCTTTAACGTTCACTGAAATTTGTTTCAACCATCTTTTTCAACGGATTCACACTCAGTTAAATTGTTGTCAGTCTATCAACATGAGTCCTTGGATGTTCCATTCAGACCCATTATATCAGCAGCTGGTTCAAGACCCTTTAGCTCTTTTGGGGGGCAAAAAAATAAACAAGGTTTAACATTTATTTCCATATGTACTAGAGGACTTATGGCATTTTGCACATATTAAGAAATTATGAGTAACATCAGCATTGTATACAAGTTACAGCAAATATGAAAGAGTTGTATACATTAATCAATTAATACAGTAGGACTTGATTTCTACAGAGAATGTTTATTGAGGGATGAAACTTTATCTGGAAATGACACTAAGCTATTGAATTTATTCATGGAATTGGTTTTAATTAACAAATCAATGTATTTGAAAATGAATACTATCTTAACAGGATTGTGATGGGAACAGCAGCTGTTCTTGTATATGCAAATCTTGCACTATGCTTGTGGAAAAAAATGTGTTTAACAGTGAATTTTTAATCATATAACATTTTATGTAAGATTTTTATGACATTTTTTCATGCAGAGTGCATCTGAAGAATTGTTGGGTAATTGCTTTTAATACCTTAATTCCACTGCTCAGTTTTACATTTAACTTATCATAGCTCTACATATGGGATAATAATAACAATAATAATAATATTATTATTATTACTCGACTCACCATCCATGTAAAACAAAGCTCATCCCTATTCATATTCAAGCACAATTTGGATCTATGGATGAGAAACAGAGGATTTACTCCAAGACTCCCCCTGAACTACTACTGGACAGATGCAGCTCCTAAATGCTTTCTCTCCTACATGGGCCCCCCCTCAAATTATCTTTGGTATGATCCCAGTTATTCTAATTATGGGTAATATATAATTATCATCCATAGGATGAGTAAGGCTAATCTCTAACTGAATGAGATATGTCAATTCAGTTACCAAAAGGGAAACTGGTTTGGCATAAAATGGCCTGCAAGGGCAGCTAGCCTGTTTTTTACTTATTAGCAGTAGTAAAGAAAATACATTTTCTACTACTATTTCTAGAAAGAAAACCGTTTCAAATTATTATTTACACTTTAGCAGCTGCCACTCTTTCAAGCTGAAAAAGAATGTAATAAATGGCCAAATGATAAGACTTTCATGTGTCATCTCAGAAGATGGCACTTTTTAATGAACCGAGGACACTGGCACAAATGTTTAGCAATAGGGGATATCCTGATACATTATTAAAATCAATAGAGAAAGAAGGAAGTATTAGGTGGTTTACAGATGTTAAACCAATTTTAAAGTCTTTTTAAAGATATCACAGAATGAAGAATGATTTTTACGATACAATAGTGGTAATGTTTTTATTGTGAGCTGCTCAGTAGCTAGCAAGTTTATTCTGGAGATACTTATTAAAAACTTACCTTTTTTACTAAGTCAATTGGAATGTAGTAAGATGTTGCATTCACACTCCTCACCTTTGTATTGAAAAAATAATTTGAAAATGTTATTTGTAAAATAACAAGTAGGCAACACAAACACAAATTACATTAAAAAATGTGGCAGATGCAAACAATTCAATTTCATTTTGGAAGCGCCCAAAATAATAGTGAACGTTTATGGCCAAAGTGATAAAGGCATGGGAGAGATGCAATTGTAATACAAGTGGAGTAAATTGTTTATATTGCATGCTGCCGGACATGATGCCTACTGTGTAGGTAAAACTGAGGCAGGACTCCAACACAGGCTATGTGAACCTGTCTATAGTAGAGAGACATGATTGTACCAACAATTTATTTAAACACTCTTTGATATGTTCCAGCTTTAGGAGATTTGAGTTTGTTATTGTTGAGAGAGAGTTTTAAAATCAGTAAAGGGCAGAAAATGAGAAGTCACACTGGAATATTAGCAATTATTGTGGCAGCTGAGACTGAATGCGAAATAATTCCTGGGATTGTATGCATTCCCAGTGTTCTGAAATTAAGAGCTGCAAAATTTTAACTGTATATTTAAACATGTACAAGGATTGTGAAAATTTCAATTCACTGGGTTTTTCTAGAGTGTACCTTAGTTTGTTCATTATGACATTACTTCTTGTTTGGTATTTTGGGAAGTGTGAAGGTTGCACACATTTATTTATTACTCTGAGTAACTCCATGTAAATGAGAAGACAAAGGTACTCAATAAACTTCAGGTATTTGTTTTCTGTGAAGATAGTGTGTGTGGGGGGGTCATGGGGTTACTGCAAAAGGATATACTTCCATGTACACTTCATGATGTACATGTAATGGTACCTTTTTTCTATTCATAAACTAACACAGTGCTTGCGTGATGCTGTATAATGATGACATGCAGCACTCTATTCGGCTGGCTCCATGGTCATGCTGAATGCTAATGAGGAATTTCAGGGGAGAGGCATATGTTAATTAGCCACTTGCTTTCCCCCACAGAACCACCTCCAAGAAGGCATTTACATACCAAGTGATTCAAGAAATCACTTGGTGATGTACATCAGCATGCCCATACCCACCACTTAGCAGTATTGAACTCGTTCAAAAGGGATGTGTTCAGCCACCTTTCTTGAGTGTGGTATGGGAAATCAGGGGTGGAGGGAGCAACTAGACACCAGGGGTATATTCAACTTATGCACCTCAATGACACTGGCAAGGGTACAGGGATCGGGATGGGGAAACACTAAACATCAGGGTTTATTTTGGATGTAAGTGCCTTAACTGCATCAGCTTTAGTACAATTAACAGCACTTGTCACCTGGGATTACTCTAAATGTATGTATGTTAATTGCATTGAATCAGAATGGGGATGGGGGGGGAGGGATTACTCTAATTGTAAGTGCCTTAATGGTATCAGCATTAGAACAGGAATTGGGGTGGGGGAAATACTAGCTATAGGACAGTGCCACAACAGCACTTGCAACATTATGGTGATTGGGGGTGGGGGACACACCAGCCACCAAGGCATACTAGAAACGATATTGTCTTTTCCATCTGGATTTAACCTGTGGCTATTGGATCCAGCTTGGAGCCAAGGCTGACAGTGACTTAATTCCAAGAGACTTCAGACCATTGTGCTCTGCTTCCTCTACCTATAATCCCTCACTCCATACGAATCCCTGAGACCTTATTTGCCGCCATTCCTGGGTAGCAGTATGGTCGAGTGCTCTGGATTTTTTGTATCCTTTTTGAGTATTTAACCTAGTTTTTTCTCCTCTACTCTATTATTGCTTATACTGTAGTGTGTAAATGTCATAATCTGTTGTGTAGTTTTTAGATTGTGGGATAAGATTGTTAGATTTGTAGGTTGGAGGGGGTTCCTCACTCCTTGTTATTGTAGGCTCTTAGTGTATAGTTTTTCGATAGCTGTTTGTGGTTGTTTTTTTGAGTAACTGTAGGCTAGGTTAGGTAAATGATTTATTAATGTTTACAGTGTTATTGTGTTTATTGATATGGATAAAGGATTTAAAAAGTGTTCAGACTGTTGGCATAAGCTTCCCTTCCAGGATGTGCATGATTTATGCATTTATTGTTTAGGGGATGCCCACTTGGACTACCCTTGTGCCATATGTGAATTATTTGACTCATGTGCCATTAATGAGAGGAGAGCCAAGTTGGTTCTTAATTGGCTTCTGCTGGCTGACAAGTCCTCTCTCTCCTTAAAGCTCCAAGGACCCCAAGACTGCTAAGGGGGACCAAAAGTGCTTGGCTCCCCCTTTGGCTTCATCTGCTCCAATGGAATGGTAGGTCTCAAGGCCATCAGCTTCCCCAATGGCTTCAGCTCCATTGTTGGCTCCAACCCCTCAGAACCCATCTCCTTTGCTACCAGTTTCAGGGAAGGCTTTGTCTCCTGCCTTCAGTGTCCTGAACCCCCTTCCTTTCAAAGGAAGCCCCATCAGACAGAAACTTTTCACACTTTTCTTCACCTTGTGGGCATCCTTGTTGGAGTCTTCCACTTCTCCACCCTGGATCCAAGCTTTTCCATTATGGGTCCAGTTGGCAAAGCCTCCATCTGGTAAGCTGGTATCCAAGCCTCCTTCAGTGGCTTCTTCAGCTTGGTTGTCCTGGTGGGTTGGGAGTTTAGGACCTACTGAGATGGAACAGTTGATAAAGTCCTTTTTACAAGTGCAAATACAGTTAGGACCCATTCCCTCTGCTTTGGGTCCTCATCCTGAAGCTTCAGCTCCATTATCATGGTTTCTTCCCTTGGGCCCATCGACTCTGAGGTTGTTGGAACTGGCTACATTCTCTCATGTAGGGTCATATTAGACACCTTGGCAAATTTCAGGGCTGACCCATACCTTGTTTTTTCAACTCTGGCTGCATCGGAGCTGAGTGGTGTCCTGGTTGTGTTCAATGTTTCCAGTTTAGGGGTAATCCCTAACACTCAGGGTTTCTACTCTGGATAGTTCCAGTCTGGTCTTGGAGTTGGGGTTGGCTGGAGTAGCCACTGGGTCTGGTGCATCCTCAGGGTCTTCGGATCCTAGGTCCATCAACTCCAGTAGGCCTGAGTTGATCTCCACCTTCAAATTCATGGAAAGGATGTTCTCCTATCAGGAGAAAGAGTAGTCAGGTTCAGCTAGTGTCCTCCCTCTTTGAAATCTATGCGTGTGGACATGATTCCACCTGTTCCAGGACAGCTTACCCCATGTGGTCTCCAGTCTACTGTTCCTTTAGAGCCCCTGTCCTCTGCTGTTTCCCCCAGATGCCCCAGGGTGGGAGATTTCTGTCAAGAGGTGGTGCAGGAGGAAGCACTTGGACTCCCTAGAGGAGTCATTCACTAGGGACACTTATCTCGTGAGATCCCCAAAATCTCTCTGTAAGAATGCATCTTATGACAATCTTTTGGAGCTGCTTTACCAGTTGAGGGGATGGACTACCGAAGCCCTATCTCCTGAGTAGTCAGTTTTTCTGGAGGCTTTCTGGGTGGGCTCATCCACATCCTGATTGGCTCCTTCTCTGGATGCTCTTACTGACCTGGTGTCCCAGAGGGCGTGGAAGGAGCCTGATACAGTGGAACCAATCCCCAAGAAGCCAGATAAGATTCTGGCCCATCTCCCCAAGGACCAGCAACACTGGAGTAAGGGTCTAGCCATGGATTCTATCATGGTAGCAGCAGCCACTAAAGAGGAGATGTCAGAAGCGAGCTCCTTGGTATATCCCCTAAATAGGGAGTCTTGGGCATTGGACTGACTGGGGACATGTTCTTACTCCTCAGTCACTTTTGAGCTGAGGGCTTTGAACTGTTAGGCCCACTTGACCACACTTCAATGGGATATCATCTCAGAAATATCATGGTAATTAATACTCAGCAGACTCCAGAGTTTCAGAAGATGTTGAAGGCTCACATGTCCTTGTTACAGTCCTTTACCAACATGTCCATGTGTCTGCTGTCCAATGTAGCTGATGGCATGTCTCAAGCCACTGGTGCTGGAATCACCATACATTGCCATGTTTGAATAAGATGGTGTAACTTTGCAGGCTGCTTCAAGGCATCCTTTACTAATGCCCCCCTTTGGCAGCTCCTCTCTTTTTAGGCCTAAGGTTAAGGACACATTTACCAGGAGCACAACAGTTGTTACTTTCTGCCATAGGATGGTGTTTGCTACACCTCAATGAACCTTTTCTAGGAACCAGAATGTGGGAAAACATCTCTCTTTTTTTTTAAAGCAAAAGAGTAGCAGTCATTCCAGGAAGCTCCTCCTGAGGGCCCCCCACCGCAGAGGGGATAATCACAATTTACACCGTCCACATAGCAGGGGTGGTCTACAAAATCATGGGTTTCATGGAAGTTTCTCTGGAAAGCCTTTTCAACATTCCTGAAGGGTTGCCTGACTGTTCATCTCTAGAGGCAATTTGTGGTCACATGACTGCACCCAAAAGCTTGGGGGGGGGGCATCACCTAGGATACTTGGGTGTTGAGAGTCATTTCCAGAAGCTATACTATTGGATTTTTTATGTACTCCAGATTTAAAATCAAAACACCTCTCAGATGTTCCAACCTGTCATAGGGTGTGGCCATCGAATTCCAAAAGTTGTTAGAAAATTGAGTCATCCAAAAGATCCCACCAGACCAACAAGGATCTGGGATATATTCAAGATTCTTTTTGGTTCCAAAGAAGAACAAGGACCTGAAGCCAGTTTTGGATATGACCAGGATGAATCACTTTATCAAGCAGACCAAATTCCAGATGGTCACAGTGCAGCCCATTCTACCTCTCTAGAGGCAGGGTGACTGGATGTGCTTGATCAACTTCAAGAACATCTGCCATCATATAAAGATATTGAGGCAATCCACAACATTTCTATGCTTCCTTCTGGGAGACGATCACTGTCAGTTCTAGCACTACCCTTTGAGCTCATCACTGCCCCAGGTAGTCACAGAGTGTATGGCAGTAGTGGCAGCCTGGCTCAGGCTGTAGGAGTTTCAGGTCTTTCTTTACCCATATGATTGGCTTCTAACTGCTGACATGAGAGAGGTCAGGGCCAGGGGCACCTTACTTCAGCTGTACAGCTCCTTGGGAATCACAGTCAGCTATCAGAAATCCAGTCTTCTTTATGTGCAGTCGATAGAGTTTATAGGTTGCCACAGAGACACAGTTTCTCAAGTCACAAGGCTACCAGTTTCTAGTTTCAGCCCTGTGGAGTTTTGCATTTGCATTCCTATCATGTCTGAACCCCCCAGCTCATAAGTTTCTCATGCTATTGGGACACCAGGCAGATGTTATTTGTTTGCTTCCCCTCATCAGGTACTACATTAGGGTTCTGCAGTGGACATTATTGGTGCAATGGTCTTATCTAACACAGCCAGTGGAGTTTGCAGTTGTATTGGCAGAGATTTGTTGAAAGCAAATCAGATGGTGGTTGGAGTCTCCCTTGTTATCTGCCGGTAAACTGTTTGTTCTTCCACCACCTTTAGGCAAGGTCAACATGGACACCTATCTTCTAGGTTGGGGGCATTTTGAGGGGAGGATGGTACAAGGAACCTGATCTGGTACCAAGGTCAGTCTTCACATGAATGTCCTGGAAATGATGGTGGTCTTCTTTGCACTGCAGGCCTTTCAGGATGTTCTTCCCTTGGGTATGATTTCAGTTCAGACTGACAGACAAACAAGAGGGAACCAGTTCATATTCTCTTTGTCAGGAGGTCATGAGGGTTTGGCAGTAGGTTATTTCATTTCAGTGGTTCCTGGTTGTAATGCTCATTCTAGGGAGACACAACATATTATCAGACAATTTAAGCAGGAATATTCTTTTCCACACAAGTGGTCCCTGAATCCAAGACTTGCCACTCAGATTTTTCAGCACTGGGGCACTCTGTGTTGTGATCTGTTTGCATCCCCTTACAACACCAAGTACAACAGCTATTATGCTTTAGTCCCTCCAAAAGGACAGTTACCCAGGGATGCTCTTTTGTATGCTTGACCCCTGGGTCTCCTTTATGCCTATCCCCTGACTCCACTGATAATAAAATTTCTTCAGAAGGCAGCCCATTACAGAGCAACTGTAATACTCATTGCACCCTTTTGGCCCCATCTGTTATGGTTCTCCTTCATGTCTCTTCTGAAGTACCCTCCTTGTGTCTTGGAGTCCATTCTGGATCTGTTTCCTAACCCGATGAGCCTGGGCCCACCCAACCTTCAATCCCTAAAGTTGACCACATGGATCTTCCAATTCCCTTAATGGCCAGAAATTCCAAGATTTCCGATAGAGTGATGCATATTTTGTCTTCCTCTCACAAGTTATCTACATGTAAGATGTATGCTAGTAAGTGGAAATGTTTTGCTTGTTGGGCTACCTCTAAGGGGTTGGATCCTTTTCAGCTCCATAGAGATTATTTTTGACTTCTTTGCATATTTGTTTGTTTGGGCTCTATTTAATCTACTATTAAGGTGGCATTGGCAGCCATTTCCCATTTCCACATCTGCAGAGACAATTTGCCTTTTGCGTCACTCAGAATTTCCAGGACTTTCCTCAAGGGTATATTTTTGTTATGACCTCTGACTAGAGACCCTGTCACTCCATGGGATGTATCCCTCATGCTTCAAGGTTTGGCTGTTCCTTCCTTTGAGCCTATTGCTATGTTGATTTTATGTTTTTATCCTGGAAGACCTTGTTCTTGGTAACAGTTACTTCTGGCAAGCAAGTAGCAGAGTTGCAAGCCTTAGCAGTACCTCTGTACTGCATTTTTCATAAAGACAGGATTTCTCTGCACAAGGCCCTGTCTTTTCTTCCTAAGGTTGCTGTGGAGAACAATCTGACTCACTCCATTCATTTACCTATGTTTTTTTCCTGAGTTGTTTTAACAAGGGGGTGTACTTGCTGCATCATCTTGATGTCCACAGGCAATTGAGGTTTTATTTGCATAGAACAAAATCTTTCAGAAAGTCTAATCAGATGTTTGGTTCATTTTCAAAAGCCTAGTTGGGCATGCCAGTGTCTAAAATTACTCTTTCTAAATGACCGTCTGATTGCATCTCTTTTGGGTATAGTTCGAAAGGCAAGTCCTTGTGCTATAAACCATAAGGCCATTATTTTAGAGCTATTGCTGCTTCTACAGCATTTTTGAAGAGCTGCATTGGACAAGATTTGTGCAGCTGCTACCTGGGTGAGTCCTCACACCTTTATGTCCCACTGCAAACTGGATGTTCAATCTAGGTCCAGGGCTTCCTTAGGTGCCACCATATTGAGCAATATCCATCCATAAGACTTCCCAGGGTTCACGTGACTGGTGATTCTATCCTGTAGTTTGAATTTAGATGGAAAAGACAACATCAATATGAAAATGATGTACTTATCATAATCATAATGATAGATCCATGTTGCCTCTTTCCATCATGTTCAAAGTTCTGTCCCTCCAACCCTTGCCTTTTTTGGTGAGTATCTTAACTGTGGGATGACTGAGTTGAGGAGATCTTCCACTTTTTTCCTTGCATTATGAGAACCTTCATATCTTTTGCCCATGGAGTTTTGAACATTGTCAGGTATGGGTAGTACGGGCAAAATCAATCTGAGGTAGTCCTAAGGAGTGAGGGATTGTGAGTAGAGGAGGTGGAGGTCAATGGGCTGAAGTCTTTGGAATGTGGCTGCCCTCAGTTCCGAGTCAGATCTGATACCATAGGTTGAACCAGACAGAAAGAGACAACACAGATCTATTGTTATGGTAAGTACATAACTTTTGTATGTGTGCTGTAATAACACTTTAAACTGTTCTAGGAATTGGGGGTGTGAAGGACCAATAGACACCAGTGATTCTGCAAATGTGTCATAACAGCCCATAGACTATTATAATGATTGGGGGGTGGGAACCATCGGAGGGAAGACAAGTTAGGGGTACTGATAGAGGGACTGTGATATGTGTGCCTTTGTGTGGGAGGGTGACTACTGGGGGGAGTGTTAATGCCTAATCAAAAAGTAGTTTACTACCGTGAAGTGCAGATCGGCAATGTTTTGCACATCATCATAATAACTGCAGTTCACAGACATGTAACTCAGCCAATAATTAGGTCTTAACTCATCATGACTAACAGGTCTCTGTATCACATTAGCTTGTCAGGGTAGCAGGGCCTCATGCTCGAACCTTTAATGAATCCCTGGTAGTTTTATTGTTATCCTGGATTTACAACACTAACATTATCAGTACTGCGGTGCTGGCTTGGTTGTCCCAAGAAAGTGAAGGTAGCCCTCATTAGCATATGTGTCAAAACTTGCACAAATAGAGTTGGAGAATGTAAGATGCCTCTTGGTGGTGATGGTGTTCACATTAGCTATTGGGCAGGTCTAGGACCTAAACTTAAATGCCCTCATTGCCAGGCTACTGGCAAGGCAGGCCAGGCACAAGACACCTGGATGATGGCCCCTACTGGTGGCTGTCACTGTTATGAGGGGAGACTCCGTGGCAAAGAGAGAGCAAATGTACTTGCAACATTTTGGACAGTAGTTACATAGACAAAGAGAATGCAGAAAAAAGACAAGCCATGAAACCTTTGATTTTTTTATTCATGAATCTTTGTAACTTCTTCCATTGCACCAGATGTCATGTGAGTAGATTACAAAACAGGGTACAGTATTGTATAATTCGTCTGGTAAGTGATGTATAAAGAGAGAGAGATAACTGCCTCTCTGGCATGGTTTTCAATCCCATATAAAGTCATGTGAGAAACTCCATATTCTTTTTGGATGGTAGCAGCTTTACTATATAGATGTCAAATGGAAGGTCATCATTTACAACAACCTCAAAATCTTTTATTATTTTGTCAGGTTTTTTTTTTTTTTTGCCAAATGAGAGAATATTGCAGCTTTTACTTTAAAGCAGGGTTAATACTACTGCACCATTTGTGTGTGTAATGCTAAGTGCCGTTTGAAGGGAGCAAGTTTAAGGATGATGCTCCCATGTTTGAAGTCATCTGCACTTTTAGGGAGCCAGACAGCAGTCTCAGAATTAACATCTGAGAAAGGGATGCAAAAAAGGAATTGCCCCAGGACAGAGTCTGTTGGTGATAGGGGATGATTACAATAGGAGTCCTCCTGTCCTTATCTGTTATTTGTGACTATGTTGCCAGTTCTGGACCCATATTATCATGGCTTCATTTAACTTCATTTCCCATAGTTTATATATGATTCCATGCTAGGATATAGTGCTGAATGCTTTACCCAGGCAGAGACAGGCTGCACGAATAGATAAACCTTCATCTAGAATAATGGCAGCACTCTCACAAAAATTACAAGATTAATCTTTTAAGAAACAATACTGGGTTAAGTCATAGCCAACTGCAGTGACACATGGAAATTTATCTTATTCAAACACAGATGCAGAATTAAGCTAGTGACAGTTGAAGAGGTATAGAGGTGCCCATATTATTTTATAGAGCATTAGTAGTGGTACATAGTTTTACATTGTGAAAACAGAAGTGACAGGGATGGGGGCTGAGATGAGAATACCTTATGTCCATTATAAGACTTAATACAAGTAGAACAAAAGGCAGAAATGTTAAAGGGACTGAAAGTGAAATAAGGTTATGGGTGAGCAAAGGCAAAGGTGGATGTGATTAAGCACAATAAAAAAGGGAAAGATTGAGAGAACGAGAAACAGATCAACATTAAAAACTGTGATGCTACATACTTCTGCTCAGTATTCATGAAAAAACGGAATGACTATTTGCCCAAACCAGTCTGCAGTAGGGCCTATTATACAGGGTTGATGCCAGACACAAACCAGTCTGCAGTAAGGCCTATGATACAGGGTTGATGCCAGACACAAACCAGTCTGCAGTAGGGCCTATGATACAGGGTTGATGCCAGACCCAAACCAGTCTGCAGTAGGGCCTATGATACAGGGTTGATGCCAGACCCAAACCAGTTTGCAGTAGGGCCTATGATACAGGGTTGATGCCAGGCCCAAACCAGTCTGCAGTAGGGCCTATGATACAGTGTTGATGCCAGACCCAAACCAGTCTGCAGTAAGGCCTATGATACAGGGTTGATGGCAGACCCAAACCAATCTGCAGTAAGGCCTATGATACAGGGTTGATGCCAGACCCAAACCAGTCTGCAGTAGGGCCTATGAAACAGGGTTGATGCCAGTCATACTGGAGAAGGTGCTACAAGAAATCAGAAATTAAAAGTGCTGGAGGAATGGACCCTGTTAGGGTTTACCAGATAATTCTTAGGGAATTAAAAATGACAGTATGCAACGTTTTTAATAAATCACCTTTTTAATAAATCATAGGGTGAAGATAATGTTCCTGATGAGTGCATTCTTCTTCCTGAGCAAGGCCAATTTTTGGCTAGATGGCGCCCCAGGGCATAGACTGCGGAAGAATCCACCCCGAATAACTCTATAAGTCTCCTTTATGCAGCTGGTAGTCTGGGCTTAGCAAGCCCCCAGAATCTCAGTGGGGACTAGATATTTTTTTATTTTATGTCTTACTTTTGAAAGCTAAATAGTTGATAACTATTTTTTAATGGCAGTAAGTAAGTTTATGCAAGTACCCCTCAATACATTTGTGTGCATGATACACACACACACACACACACACACACACACACACACACACACACACACACACACACACACACACACACACACACACACACACACACACACACACACACACACACACACACACACACACACACACACACACACACACACACACACACACACACACACACACACTTTACACATAAAGAACCACTGCCAAGAACCAAACCAGAGAACCAAGTACTGTGAGGTGGTAATGCTATTCAATTTGCCAGTGATCTGTTGCTTTCTTGTACATCTGCCCATACTAACAAAGATAGCTTCTAACTGTGAAACACTGAAGAAGGGTTCATAGCTATTTCAAGGCTACTGAGTTTTATGAATCTTCATGCCTTGTCTGCACCCTCCCTCATGCTAAACCTTTCTCCTGGAGGACCATACCAGTCAAACTGGAAGTAAATTTGTGAATACCAATTCAGTCATCTAAATTATGTTTAAAGGGAAACAGTGTGTTGGAAAGCTTAACATGCAGGGGAAGTTTATTCCAGAGGTTTGGGAGGTACTAGGTTATAAACCTGTCTCTCCACTTTGATTTATTTGACTAATTAATGGATATTTTTGTATAAAAGGGTCTGTTGTTGACCAATGTAATTGTTCTGATGAAGTCCCAGAATGTTTATTAGGGAAGAAAGTGCTTAATATATTTTAACTATTTTGTTACAATAATCGCTTTTGGTTTTAAGAGTCGTGGACTGGCTGTCTCACCTTTCAGGTATGGAGCTTATGGTGTGATATAACTCTGGTGATAACTTTTATTTTATTTGGTTTTGTTTTTGGTGCCTTCCAGTGTTTTTTGGAATTAAACCTAAAAGTTTGAATATTGGAGTCTCATGAAACTACAAAATTTTTCCACGATCACACAGTGATTCTTAGCCTGGTTTTTTTTGGATTATCTGCAGTTTAACCAAGGCGAGCAGGAAGCATTTTAATTAAAATAATCCATAAAAAGGAGAAGTAGGGCAAGGAGCTAGAATATTTGTACCCATTTGTCAAAACAAGAATGCCCAATGCACAAAAATAAGACGTTATGTTCAAGAACTTTATACAGATAATCAGGAAGGATAGCATATAAATAATTTTAGTAAAGATATAATTACCTTGTTATTTAATAACACTGGAAGCCTTCGAAAAAATAGCATGTCGCATGAATGTTTAAGCTCCGAAATATTGTAAAAAGAGCATATTAACAGTTAAGTCAGTGGAACTAGTGTTAAATCAATACTAGAAGACATTCACTTGTATTGTGCTGCTCAGCTCATAATGACACTCAACAAACCTGACAGGAGCAATCTACATGAATATGCTCACTATAAGGTATTAACTGTAGAAACTAATTTCAAAGAATGGAAAATAAATCTCTGTCGGCTTTCTGTGCTTGGGGAATTGCAAAATGAAAAAAAATATGGGTTAAAATGAATGAAAGTATCTGGTCCAAAGGGCCTAGACTTCCATATCCCAGAATGCAACATTAGATACAGTTTTCTAGAAACCTCCAAGACTTAGCAGAGTATTCATCATATAGACAATTATCCTTGTGCCATATAAACTGAAAAATGTATGCTTATTTTGGCAGACAGATTACACCTCTTATTGACTTATTGGCTAGCCTTATTCATGGATACCAGTATGATTTTTTTTTCACAGCATTAGACACAAAAATAATACAGAGTTAGCTCAGAAATTATCCCATCTCTTATCTTCTTCTTCTTTCAGCTGTTCCCATTAGGGGTCGCCACAGTGGATCACCTGTTTCCATTTCTTCCTGTCCTCTGCATCTTGCTCTGTCATACCAACCACCTGCATGTCCTCTCTCACTACATCCATAAACCTTATCTTAGGCCTTCATCTTTTCCTGTTACCTGGTAGCTTCATCCTTAGCATCTTTTTCCCAATATACTCCACATCCCTTCTCAGCACATGTCCAAACCAACGTAATCTTGCCTCTCTGGCTTTGTCTCCAAACCTTCCAAACTGGGCTGACCCTCTAATATACTTATTTATAATCCTGTCCACCCTCGTCACACCCAGTGCAAATCTTAACATCTTTAACTCTGCCGCATCCAGCTCAAACTCCTGCCCTTTTGTCAATGCCACTGTCTCCAACCCATATAATATAGCTGGTCTCACTACCCTCTTGTAGACCTTCCCTTTCACTCATACAGGTACTCGTCTGTCACAAATCACTCCTGACACTCTTCTTCACCCACTCCATCCTGCCTGTACTCTCTTCTTCACCTCTCTGCCACACTCACCGTTACTCTGACCTATTGACCCCAAGTATTTAAACTCATCCACCTTCGCCACCTCTACTCCTTGCATCCTCACCATTCCTCTATCCTCCCTCTCATTCACACACATATATTCTGTCTTAGTCCTGCTGACCTTCATTCCTCTTCTCTCTAGAGCAAATCTCCATCTCTCCAGGGTCTCCTCCACCTGTTCCCTACTCTCACTACAGATCACAATGTCATCTGCAAACATCATAGTCCATGGGACTCCTGTCTGATCTCGTCTGTCAACCTGTCCATCACCATTGCAAATAAGAAAGGGCTCAGAGCTGATCCTTGATGTAACCCCACCTCCACCTTAAACGCATCCGTCACTCCCACCGCAGACCTCACTGCTGTCACACTACCCTCGTACATATCCTGTACCACTCTTACATACTTTTCTGACACTCCTGACTTCCTCATACAATACCACAACTCCTCTCTAGGCACCCTGTCATATGCTTTCTCCAAGTCTACAAAAACACAATGCAACTCCTTCTGACATTCTCTGTACTTCTCCATCAACACTCTCAGAGCAAACATCGCATCTGTAGTGCTCTTTCCCGGCATGAAACCATACTGCTGTTCACTAATCATCACATCCCTTCTTAACCTAGCTTCCACTACTCTTTCCCATAACTTCATGCTGTGACTGATCAATTTAATCCCTCTGTAGTTACTACAGCTCTGCATATCACCCTTATTCTTAAAAATCAGTACCAAAACACTTTTTCTCCATTCCTCAGGCATCCTCACACTTTCCAAGATTTCATTAAACAATCTGGTTAAAAACTCGACTGCCATTTCACCTAAACACCTCCATGCTTCCACAGGTATGTCATCTGGGCCATCAGCCTTTCCATTCTTCATTCTCTTCATAGCTATCCTTACTTCCTCCTTGTTAATCCATTGTACTTCATGATTCACTATCCCTACATCATCCAACCTTCTCTCCCTCTCATTCTCTTCATTCATCAACCCCTCAAAGTACTCTTTCCATCTCCTCAACACACACTCCTTGCTTGTGAGTATATTTCCCTAATTATCCTTTATCACCTTTACCTGCTGCACATCTTTCCTAGCTCGGTCCCTCTGTCTAGCCAATTGGTACAGGTCCTTTTCTCCCTCCTTAGTGTCCAACCTTTCATACAACTCTTCATATGCCTTATCCTTAGCCTTCACCACCTCTCTCTTTGCCATGCACCTCATCTCCTTATACTGCTGTCTACTTTCTTCATCTCTCTGACAATCCCACTTCTTCTTTGCCAACCTCTTTGCCTGTATACTCTTCTGTACTTCCTCATTCCACCACCATGTCTTCTTGTCGTCCTTCCTCTGTCCTGATGTGATGCCAAGCACCTTTCTAGCAGTCTCCCTTACTAGCTCTGCTGTAGTTACCCAGCTATTTGGTAACTCTTCACTGCCATCCAGTGCCTGTCTTAACTCATCCCTGAACTCCACCTCACAATTACCCTTTTTCAATTTCCACCATTTGATCCTTGGTGCTGCCCTTACACTCCTCCTCCTCTTCTTGATCACCAATGTCATCCTACAAACCACCATCCTATGCTGCCTAACTACACTTTCTCCTGCCACCACTTTACAGTCTCCAATCTCCTTCAAACTGGCCCTCCTACATAAGATATAATCCACCTGTGTGCATCTTCCTCCACTCATGTATGTCACCCTATGCTCCTCCCTCTTGTTAAAATACGTATTCACCACAGCCATATTCATCCTTTTCGTAAAATCCACTACCATCTGACCTTCTGCATTTCTTTGTTTAACATCATACCTACCCATCACTTCCTCATCCCCACTGTTCCATTCACCAACATGCCCATTTAAATCTGCTCCAATCACCACTCTCTCACCCTTGGGTACAGTCATCACCACTTCATCCAATTCACTCCAAAATTTTTCTTTCTCATCCATTGCACACCCAACTTGTGGAGCTTATGCACTAACAACATTAATCATTACACCATCAATTTCCAGCTTCATAAACATCACTCTATCCAACACCCTTTTCACCTCCAAAACACTCTTCTCATACTGTTCCTTCAGAATAACTCCTACGCCAGTTCTCCTCCCATCCACACCACGATAAATCAATTTGAACCCACCTCCGATACACCTAGCCTTACTCCCCTTCTATCTGTTCTCTTGCACACACAATATACCAACCTTCCTTCTGTCCATCATATCAGCTATCTCTTTCCCTATACCAGTCATACTGCCAACATTCAAAGTTCCGACCCTCACTACCACAGTCCTAGCCTTTCTCCTCTCTTCCTGCCTTTGACCATGCCTTCCGCCTCTTCTCCTCCTTCGGCCAACAGTAGCCCAATTTCCGCCAGCACCCTGTTGGCTAACAGTACTGGTGGCGGTCGTTGTTAACCCAGGCCTCGACTGATCCGGTATGGAAATATTAACTGGTGACTGCATGAAAAGATTTGGCAAAGTTTTATGCCGGATGCCCTTCCTGACGCAACCCTCCCCATTTATCTGGGCTTGGGACCGGCACAAAGAAATGCACTGGCTTGTGCATCCCCAGTGGCTGGGTTATCCCATCTCTTATCTAATTAGTTTAAATGCATCAGTAAAATCAGACTTTTTTTTATATCAGGACTGTTGCTAATTACTTGGGAAAGTAATCAAAGGTTTCTATTGTCTCAATAGTTTTTTGTAATTGTAACTAATTAAGGATTTCTGCATCTACAGATATCGTTATTTGAAGATGATATTTTGTTCTTTTTATGATTTCAAGGAGTCCATTCACGCATGTCTCCACACAGAAGACGCTTTAGTTGAGAATCAAACAGGACAACGTCTTACTGTGAGGTGACAATGCTACCGCAGCACCACCACCGCAGCTCTACATGTATTAATACTTAAATTAATGTATTTACATTATAGTGTACACTTTCCTTTGCTTGCTGAACAACATTTCAGAGAGGGTAATGCATTTTGATGCAACATTTTCTAATAGTATGGTAAAGATTTGTCTTGAAAATAATATTTCTGCTACAATTCCGCAAAACTAAAATACTTGTGTGTAAAATGCACTCCAGAATGCATGTGATCATATCCAACATGAGCAAAGCATGAATCACCTAAAAAGCACATCAGAAACAAGGCACTGCTCACCCATACCCTCTTACATAAAACTATATGAGACTGTGAAACCCAAGGTCTGTTGTGTGGCAGGAAGACAGATTTAGCATATCATTAAATATATTTTTGGGCTACCTTGGTGTTGAACTTTTGATGTTTTCCATGATGCTTAGTTCACAGCTATACACTACAGAATTGTCCCAATTTACTCTACAACTTCTAAAAATAGTTTTGCAAAATAATGTATTTTATTTCCAAGACAGATGTTATTGCAGTCAAAGGATACAATGATAGGTACTACATTTTCCCCTATATTTTTTTTTAAACTTAAACAGATAAATGATGCTAAGAATTATATTTTCTTATATCATACGGACCATTGGAGAAGATACTTGGATGACTGTTTTTTGGTATGGAAAGCAGCTCTGCATACACTTAAAAATGTTCGTAGAATACCTCAATAGTGTTTTTGAAATTCAACTCAGGAGTACATTTGACTTATTTGTAATTTTCTTGATGTCACTGTAATTAAGCTAATTAATGCCAGTGTTTGTGCATCTATTTATAGGAAATTATTTCATCATAATTCTTTATTAGTGACCAGTTGCCATCCACCCCATACTATTAGAGATATTTCTTCTTCCCAGTTTTCAAAATTAAGACATATTTGTAGCAATGAAGTTGAATTTTAGTAGAAAATTGTAATATGATTTTGATAATGACATGAGAACACTTCAGCAAGAACTCACAGTACTATTATATCTGTTATTTACTAGGTCATTTAAATATGGGGAGATTCCTTAAGATTGGAGACATGCATTTATTAAACCTATCTTTAAGGGAAAGGGGAGTAGGACAAATACAGAGTTATACAGATGCTTAAGTCTACTTTCATGTTGTGGAAAAATAATGGAGGAGGTAATACTGGATAAGTTGTCAGAAGTGGAAAGGTTGGGACTTGAAACCATATATCAGCATGCATATGTTGAAAATAGATCTATTACCACCTATAACATGTTGTTCTATAACAATATAATAACATCTATGAATGAAAAATTGTGCTGTGATGTGACTTATATAGATTTAAGTTCAGCATTTGACAGGGTCATACACAAAACATTGAACAATAAATTAGAACAACTAGGCATTGATGTGCTGTTGATAAGATGGATAGCTGCATGACTTACAAATAGGCCACTGCAAGTATCATACAGCAGTTGGGCAGGTAGAATTATTGGTTATAGTTAAGGTGTCCCACAGGGTTCTGTCCTAGGCCCATACTTGTTTAGATTGTATCTTTCAGCTCTATCTTTTTCATCCGAGGTGTTCTACAGCCTGTATGTAGATGACTTGAAACTGGGAAAACTGATTACATGTGTTACAGTCAGAGCATGTCTGCAAAATAACTTGACTAAAACTGACCACATGGGCACAGGAGAGTAATATGTTGATAAATACATCAAAAAGCAAGCATATGAGATTTGGGAGACATAAATTGAAAGGTTAATATTTAATACAGTACATAGTGACTGAAAATGCAGATTCATTTAAAGACCTGCGTATATGGGTTAGATCCAACTTTGAGTTTTTCTAATCATATCAACTAATTGGTTAATAATAGTTCATAGGATATTAGGATCATGGGATCATTGGAAGTTACTAGGTCACTGGCCCTGAGGCTCTGACAAGCCTAGCCAAGAATTTAGCCCATGTCAGTTATAGAACAATTAGGTTGTATAAAAAGATTTGTCAAGATTAGGAAATAAGAAATGATGAAGTCATATTTATTAATTACATTGGACCCAAACTTGAGTATGGAATAACAGTCTTGAAACTTTACAAGAAAACAAGCATGAGTAAACTGTTCACATTTGGATCTGTAATGGAGTTGAACCAATGGTTCATATTTATGAGGCTGTAGGAAGACAAGTTTCGATCAAGGTCATAACAAACTGGATATAATACTGACAAAAGCACACCCACTGTTTTCAAGATTAAAAGACATCAGATTGTGAATTTGTCTCAGAAAGCCCTCATCTGCCTAATCTAGCTTGAATAAAATGACATTACTAAACTAAACCTTCTCCAGTCTCAGTGCTGAAATAGTCTTAAATCCAGGAAACCAGCACAGAGGGAAGGCTGGGTTGGTAGGAGGGGGGTCCGCAGTGGGGCCACACCAAATTGTCTAAATTATACCCTGTAATTAATAAGGTCAACCATGAATGCCACTTTTATTAGGCATACCCACCAGTTTTACAATAGCCATTACATTCAGTATTCATTAGTGAAAGCATGTTTAAATACATTTAAAAGTTCAGCCCTTAATACTAAGTTGTAGTAAATATTGTTCATTACTTTAGACCACCTGGTGGTATATGCGGTAGCATTGTTACCTCACAGCAAGAGGTTCTCCCGTTCGATTCTCAGCTGGAGTGTGGGGAGTGCCTTCTGTGTGGAGTCTGCATGTCCTCCCCACGGTTGGGTGGGCATTCGAAAGACATGTGTAAATAGGCATGCCTTAGTTGAAGGTTGAACGTCGAGCTGGCACCTCGGCGTCCGTCAAAATCTACTGCCAATCATTAGCGGACCAGAGTTCCGCTGTGGCGACCCCTAACCGGGAAAAGCCGAAAGACAACAACACTTTAGACCACCTGCAATGTCTCTTACAGTATAATAAAATAACGTAAAAAAATCACACTGGACCAACTAACTTCACTTTAAAATAAAATAAAACCACCTTGTGACAAAAGCAAAAATTACTTTTATCACACGGTGGTTTTATTTTATTTTAAAGTGCTGTTCATCTGGTGCAATTTTGTTACGTTATTTAGTTGACTTACATTGCATTTGCAATGTTATTTGTCTTACAGTATAATGTTTGATACAGGTTCATAGGTAGGTAGGTACTAGGCTATCAGCCCTAGGGCCCATAGAAGCCTAGCCAAAAAATGTACCCTGGATTTCGCCACCCAAGAAAATTATTTTCCTGTGCCCCTGTCGAGCAGAGCCACAGAAGTGATCCCCGGGGTGAATTTCCTTTTTCCCATCCAATCATCAAGATTTTTCTTGAAGAGTGCTAATGAGGAGCTCTGTTTGACATAGATAGCTAGTCTGTTCCAGAGTATGGGAAGTCTCTGGGACAGGAATCTATCACTCCAGCATGTTCTGTTGATTGTGGTGACAAGGTTAAGGTCCCTAGAGTGTGTAGCTCGGAGGGATTGGGATTTCTTTAAGTGGAGCATGTCCAACAGCTCTGGGTTTGACATAGCTTTGTATGTTAGGCAGAGATCGCCCCTGAGTAGGTGATATGCAATGGAGTAAAGCTGTAGTTTTTTGAGACGGGCTGCATAGGGCATCTGTTTGAGGCCAGTAATCCTCTTTGTGAAGTATTTCTGTGGTCTTTCCAGTTGTTGTAGATGTCTTGTGAGGTACATACCAAAAGGGGCATTGTACTCTATAATGGGTCTAATGAGTGATGAGTAGAGGGGAACAATGACCTCTTTTTTCTGGATGAGAATCCTTTTGTGATGAGATGAGCCACATAGAAGGATTTCCTGACCACTGTGGCGATGTGATTATCAAAGGAGAGACTACTGTCCACCTGTGTCCCAAGGTCTCATCACATTTTCGGCATTAAGTAGACTGCCAGCTATGTGGTAGTTCATGGGTACAGAGTTTTTACCAAAGGGGATGACAATACACTTTTTGGCATTGAGCTTCAGGCCATGGCTTTGACACTAGATATCTGTCTCAGTGAGGCCCTTTTGTAGTTTGTCCACATCGTTAGGAGTTTCAATTATGGCTCCTAGTTTGCAGTCATCTGCAAACTTTGTTAATAAAGACCTTCTGTGTTGGCCTGCACTTCAGAGAAGTAGATACCAAACAGGAGAGGACCCAGGACTGAACCCTGTGGTACTCCACTTGTCACTAGTCTGATGTCGGATTTGGAATCCGCTACTTTCACATTGTGGGTTCTGTCCGTGAGCCAGTTGGCAACCCATCTTGTGACATAGGGATTTATACCTAGTTTAGTGAGCTTATCTATAATTCCAGAGTGAGGGATAGTGTTGAAAGCCTTGGCGAGATCTAGATAAGCTGTGTGAACCATTTTACCCTCATCTATGGCTTTGGTGACTGCTTCAAAGAAGTCAATCAGGTTTAGGAGACATGATCTGCCTTTTACAAATCCAAACTGAGTAGGGTCCAGAGTTTGGAGATTATCAATGTCTTTGTTTATGAGTTCCACGATGATACGTTCCATGGCCTTGCAGACCAGGCTCATCAGGCTAATGGGGCGGTAGTTCCCGGGGTCCGTCGTGGCTCCCCCTTTGTGGAGTGGGATAACTGTTGTGGTGCGCCATTCAGTGGGTACAAAGCCTGAGGTGAGGCTATGATTGAACATGGTACTTAGGTAGGGTGCCAGTTCATTCTGTAGTTCGTGTAGAACGCAGCCTGGAATATTGTCAGGTCCCATGGATGCTGTGTTCTTGGCTGTGGAGAGTGTGTTTTTTACCTGTGCAGCCGTGATTATAGGAACTTTGCATTCTTCCGGTATAGAGACGGGCCCTCTAGGGGGTAAAGTTAGCACTGAACCTATCTGCTAGGATGTTGGCAATATCAGTTGGTTCTGTATATTTAGTGCCATTATGCTGTAACTCAGAGCAGATCTGAGTGTTCCCATTTAGATTCTTGACATAGCTATAGAATGCTTTGTGGTTGTCTTTAGAGTCGGTGGCAATTTTGTTTTCGTAACTAGCTTTGGAGGATTTTATGAGGGATCTCAGCTTCTTACTGAGGTTGACCAGGGAGTTCCTCCAGTCATGGGATTTTACTCTTTTTTGCAACAGTTTCTTTCTTCTGTTGTAGAGTTTGTTTATGGCAGAGGACCACCAAATTGGCTTCCTTTTTTTGGAGGATAACATCTTGGTTCTATTAGGGATAGCATGATCCATGCACTCGTGTAAGTGCTTATAAAGTGCATTTGTGTAGGATTCGGCAGTTATACCTCTATTGTCCGTCTGCATGGGTGTCATGAAGTTTGCCACTTCTGTCTTAAGAAGTGTGAAGTTGGCTTTTGAGAAGTTTTTTACGATGGTTTCCTTAATTGGGACTGGGTTTTAATAAAGTCAGAATTACCAAGCTGTAGCCAAATGGGGGTAGTATGAAATATTTTCCTCATACTGACATCAGTCATAAGTGCAGTTATGCTCATATCACCTACTTTGGAAATCTGATTAAAAATATATATATATATTGAATTTTTGCATATGACAGACTACTTCCACATTTCAGTGGTAACCACAAACAGAGGCACTGATGTATTTTAGAGAACACAGTGACTATGGAATCCTGACTCAAAATGATACAGAGACAGAAATTTTTAAAGTGAGCATTCTGAAGCAAAGATATTCTTAAGGTTATAACACTAGTATTTAATATCCTGACTCAGCACTAAAAAGTTCATCGAAATGTCATTCTTTAGTTGGTAAGTATTACACTTCTAAAGTTACTAAACTGAATTCATAGCTAACCTGAATGGAAATATTTCTCTTTCTCCAGCATTATACAGCTACAAACTTAGAATGAACTTGTGGCAGGAGGGTGGGAGGTGGGGTACATTCTCCTGCCTGAGGGCTACAGGAAATTTAGCTAGATGACAGAAATGTGATATAACATATTACAGAATGGGCAACCTGAAGATTGGCACCCTGACTGGAGAACAAATAAATCCAGCAGGGTGTTAAACTACAGGTAATGCCCACTGAAAAACGAGTCCGCCACTTCATGGCAGCATATTATGCTGCCGTGGAGCTCGGAGTGAAAGTAACTTAGCACTCACCATTATTTTACACTTGCTAAGCAGTGCTTTTTCTCTTTAGCGACTGTAAAATAAAAAAAAAAGAAAAGAAAAGACAAAAGCGTGTGTTTATGTCTGTGTATGAGAGTGTATGTATGCATGCATGACACTGAGAGTGAGATCGATCGAGCTATTATTTTATAGTTGCTAAGCTGTTTAGTGAGTATAAGAAGTAAATGAAACAGAAATAAAGTGTGTGTGTGTGTGTGTGTGTGTGTGTGTGTGTGTGTGTGTGTGTGTGTGTGTGTGTGTGTGTGTGTGTGTGTGTGTTACAGCATGGAGGAAATACTGCAGGATACTGTAGTCACATTTATGCTGCAGTATGCGTTTTGGGTAATGTTCCCTAGACACTGTGAGGGGGGCAATGGCCCACACACTCCAATTATAAAGGAATTGCTCATTGTGCACTGCATTTTTACTGACACTGACATGCCCTCTGGCCATCCTGCTGCTGATGCCTGCCATATTGCCTGCTGTCTCATGTTCCCTTGGGGACCATGGACATTGTTTTCCCCCTGTGCATTTGGTTATTAAAGCCATGGGCATGGCAGTGTGTGCTTCTCTTTGCTCACAGGGAATTTGCAAACAGCCATATTTCTCTGCATCTGAATGTCACTTCAGCCATGTGTCTCCAGTCAAATGTACCACAGGGAAATGTCTCGCTGCCTAGGCGCCTGAACCCGTGAGAGACAGACTGTGAAGTGTGAGAGCGATCAAACTAGCATTTGGAGCAGCAACAATTAAGAGGTTTGTATATCTCTCAATTTCTTAGCTCAAGATAGATGGATACAACTTAAAATAAAGGGAAGTTACTTGAATAATAGGATTTGTGTTACAATGTATTTTCTGATGCGCAAGTTTGTGCTTGTGACAGAGAGAGAGAGAGAGAGTGAGATTAGTCGACCATTGGCAGCAGTAAAGAGGTTTGCATACCTCTTGACCTTTTAGCTTAAGAAATCTGTATAAAGCCTAAAATAAAGGGGGACAAAGGCTCGAAAATAGGAACATATTTTAAATATTGCTCTTATAAAATTAGAGTTGCTTAAATAAGAGGGTTTGTGTTAGCATGAATTTTCTGAAGGAGATAAAGTCTGAAACTCAAATGTATGTCATTATTCATTGACTTCAGTCCCCTATGACTGACAACAAACTGCTCATTTTAGGAGTAAGGACAAAAAATAAGGTAAATATCTGTATTTGTTTAAACAGGTTATATTTTAGATGTAAAATGCTTCCTCCAGCACCATTTACATATACTAAAGCCAATTTGAAACATTAGGCGAAGGGACTATTTTATATCAAAATATAAAAAAAAATAATATAGTAATAAAAAGATAAGTAAAATACAACAATTTTACAGACAGCTCATTCTCAGAGCATAATAATGCCCTCCAGAGTATGTGTGTTACTGTGTAGATAATGACCTTCCAGGGGTGTAGAGGCCGGTTGCCTGCGGTGTTGGGCCTCATAAAACCCCTGGGTGGGTGTTATTTACACAATAGAGAATGGGCGACCTGTACACCAGAGCCCTGATTGGAGAACGAATGTTCTCCAACAGGTTGTTAATCTACAGGTAATACTCACTGAAAAATGAGTCTGCCGCTTCACAGCAGGGTATTAAGCTGCCATTGAGTTCAGACTAAAGGAAAGTTAACAGTCACCATTGTTTTACACTTGCTAAGCAGCACATTTGCTCTTTAGAGAGTATAAAATAAACAAAGAAGAAAATAAAATAAAAAAAAGATAAAAGTGTGTATGTGTGTGTGTGTGTGTGTGTGTGTGTGTGTGTGTGTGTGTGTGTGTGTGTGTGTGTGTGTGTGTGTGTTTATTTCTGTCTGAGGGAGCCACGACGGACCCCGGGAACTACCGCCCCATTAGCCTGACGAGCCTGGTCTGCAAGGCCATGGAACGTATCATCATGGAACTCATAAACAAAGACATTGGTAATCTCCAAACTCTGGACCTTACTCAGTTTGGATTTGTAAAAGGCAGATCATGTCTCCTAAACCTGATTGACTTGTTTGAAGCAGTCACCAAAGCCATAGATGAGGGTAAAATGGTTCACACAGCTTATCTAGATCTCACCAAGGCTTTCGACACCATCCCCCACTCTGGAATTATAGATAAGCTCACTAAGCTAGGTATAAATCCCTATGTCACAAGATGGGTTGCCAACTGGCTCACAGACAGAACCCACACTGTGAAAGTAGCGGATTCCAAATCCGACATCAGACCAGTGACAAGTGGAGTACCACAGGGTTCAGTCCTAGGTCCTCTCCTGTTTGGTATCTGCTTCTCTGAAGTGCAGGCCAACACAGAAGGTCTTTGGCTAACAAAGTTTGCAGATGACTGCAAACTAGGAGCCATAATTGAAACTCCTACCGATGTGGACAAACTACAAAAGGGCTTCACTGAGACAGATACCTGGTGCCAAAGCCATGGCCTGAAGCTCAATGCCAAAAAGTGTATTGTCATCCCCTTTGGTAAAAACTCTGTACCCATGAACTACCACATAGCTGGTAGTCTACTTAATGCCGAAAATGTGGTAAGAGACCTTGGGACACAGGTGGACAGTAGTCTCTCCTTTGATAATCACATCGCCACAGTGGTCAGGAAATCCTTCTATGTGGCTCATCTCATCACAAATGGATTCTCATCCAGAAAAAAAGAGGTCATTGTTCCCCTCTACTCATCACTCATTAGACCCATTATAGAGTACAACACCCCTTTTGGTATGTACCTCACAAGACATCTACAACAACTGGAAAGACCACAGAAATAACAGATGCCCTATGCAGACCGTCTCAAAAAGCTACAGCTTTACTCCATCGCATATCGCCTACTCAGGGGCAATCTCTGCCTAACATACAAAGCTATGTCAAACCCAGAGCTGTTGGACATGCTCCACTTAAAGAAATCCCAATCCCTCCGAGCTACACGCTCTAGGGACCTTAACCTTGTCACCACAATAAACAGAACATGCTGGAGGGATAGATTCCTGTCCCAGATACTTCCCATACTCTGGAACAGACTACCTATCTATGTCAAACAGAGCTCCTCATTAGCACTCTTCAAGAAAAATCTTGATGATTGGAATGGAAATGGGAAATCCCCCCCCGGGGATCACTTCTGTGGCTCTGCTCGACAGGGGCACAGGAAAATAATTTTCTTGGGTGGCGAAAGCCAGTGTACATTTTTTGGCTAGGCTTGTATGGGCCCTAGGGCCGATAGCCTAGTACCTACCTATGAACCTATGAATATCTAGATAGAGCCTAAAATACAAGAGGCACAAAGGTTAAAAAATAAGAACAGATATTACTGTTATAAAATTGCAAAGTTGCTTGAATAACAGGATTTGTGTTAGCATGCATTTTCTGAACCACAACTGTGTTTCTGTTGGGGAGTGGGTAAGATCGATTGAGCAGTGGCAGCAGCAGTTAAGAGGTTTGCATACCTCTCCACCTTTTAGCTCAAGAAATCTGAATAAAGCTTAAAATAAAAGGAGCACAAAGGCTCAAAAACAGGAACAGATTTTAAATATTGCTCTTATAAAATTACAAAGTTGCTTGAATAACAGGATTTGTTTTAGTTTGCATTTTCTGTAGGAAATAAAGTCTGAAACTCAAATGTATGTCATTACATAGTGACTTCAATCCCCAATGACTGGCAACAAACCACACATTTTAGAATTAAGGGACCAAAAAAATGAAGTAAATATCTGGATATTTTTTTGAAAACGTTATATTTTGGATGTAAAATACTTCCTCAAACACCATTTACATATACTACAGCAAATTTGAAATATTAAGTGAAGGAAGTACTTTACATCAAAAATATATAAAAAAATAATATAGTAATAAAAAAAAAAATAAGTAAGTAAAACACAACAATTTCACATACAGCCCATTTCCTAAGCACAATAATGCCCGCCAGGGTGTGTACTTCTGTGAAAATATTGCCCTTCCAGGGATTTATTTATTTTATTTTATTTTACATTTGTTTACCGGGAAAGTCCAACTGGGCTGAAACTCATTTTCTGCAGAGCTCCACACAGTGAAATTACACAAAGGCACAGCATACAATGAGAGATACATGACAAAGATATAACATTGTAAAAAAGTGATGCTTAATATTCTGTTGTATTAATACACAAATAATAGAGTAGGTTGAATATGCAGAATTTATCTGTTTTTAAACTAGTATAACTAGAGAATTCTGATCTAAGATAAGCCATGATATACGTTATAACTCTGGTTTCCAGTTGGTAAAGGAATAGTGTGTACGTTTCCAGATTAGAAAGTAAAGCAAGAGTTGGAGTAGATAAATAATTTTCTATAAACAGTACCTATACAGTAACTATAGAGAAGAGAGTGGGGGGAGTAAGTCAGGGAGAGAGAGATTGGGATGAGAACTGATTTGGGGAGGAGAGAGAGAGAGAGAATTGGAGGCGAGCTAATTAAGGGAGGGGAGATAGTAGATGGGACAGCAAGTGAAAAAAGAAGGACATAATGTTATGCATGAGCAGGGATGCAAGGTGTGTAAAATTAGGTTAAAAAGTTAGTTTTATGAAAAGGGGATAAGTGGCAATATTTGGTCTCACTCAACCTGGACTGTTACATGAGCAAAGCCATGTGTCTGCTAGGTGACATTTAAGTCATTTTTTAAAATGATTGAAGTTATGAGTGGTTCTAATCGAGGGAGGAAGCGTGTTCCAGGTTTTTGCTACATGGGAGGAATATAGACATGTAGATTTGGTAACCTGTAGTAGTGATTTGTGTTGAACGAAGGATACACTTATTGGAATAGGGTTGTAAAATGTTTAGGAGTGCTGGAATTTTCTCGGGCTGGAAAATTAGTTGTGGGCCATGGTTAACTGATTGTAAGCTAAGAGTTTTGGTAGCTCTAACCAGGAGAGTTTTTTTTAACACATAACAATGGTGAGTCCTATGAGCAGAATCTGTAGCAAATTTTGCTATTTTGTTATAGCATGTTTCTAGTTTGTTCATGGATTCTGGCTATAGCTACCCTAGTGGTTTCTACCCAAAATGTTTTTGTTTCTGTATAATGTGCCCATCTTTTGTGTATTTTCTTGATTGCTTGTGATATGTGGAGGTCAAAACTCAACTTATTATCAGTTATGACTCCCAGTAGTTTTGTTCGTGGTCCAGGATCAGGAGTAATTTTTGTATTATTACTAGCAGTGATATAAAAGGTAGATAAGGAGTCTGTGAGTCTGGTGTCATGAAAGATCATAAGTCTGTTTTTTTAGGGTTAAGTATGAGCTACGAATTGGTTAACCATGATTCAGTTTGGGTGAAGGATTCTTGTGTTATGTCTTGGAGCTCTTGGATGGTAGATGCTGCACATACAAGTGTAGAGTTATCTCCATATTGGATTGTGGAAGCTAGGGAGGTGGCAGTACTGCGATCATTACTAAATATACTAAACAGACTGGAACCCTGTGGGACTCCTAATGTGACTAGGAGTAAGAGACGTAAGTCTTGGAGCCATTTTACTGCTTGTTTAAGATCTGGTAAGTAACTTTGAAACCAGCTGAGTGCTGTGGGGCTGAGATGGCGGTTGGTGAGAGTACTCAGTAGTTTATTGTGGGAGACTGTATCAAAAGCTTTGGACATATCTAGGAAAACTGATGAAACTATTTTCCCTTCATTTCTAAATTGGTTGATGCTGTTGGTAAAGTTAAGGAGGGCAGCTTTCTGGTCGTGAAGCAGTGGATGTCATATTTCTTGTTCAGCACTTACCACGTTGGTGAATTGTTTAGTTCAAAGTGGATGGGGAATTAACATTTTGACCAGGGAAGAATTACCTTGGAATTGCTTTGGTTTACATGCGGATAAGCTTGGGGGCCTAAAATCAAGTATGGTGGTTCATTCTACTACTTTGTGGCATCTGTTTAACAACTCCTTTCTGTGCAAATTGGTGTTCAGAGATTCATCCATGGCATTCAACATTTTATGGATCAGAAGCCTATAAACCCAGGAACAACAGGAATAACTCAGGTACTGTGACTAGTGGCAGGACATAAATCTAAATTTTCAGCTTCATTATATATTAACCGTTTTTGTACATTTCGCGATCTTTTTTGCATTTGTGCTGTTAGAGGTCGGCAATACTGGTGGATTACAGGCTGATAAATCGGAAATTAATGGAAGGCATTTGGACTATCGTTGATGGATTAGAACTGGTGAAAACATCATATTGACTTTAACTTTTGAGATTTATTTGATCTTGAAATGTATTAGTAAATGGTTGACTCTAAATGCTATATTCTTTAAATATCTGATATACATACAACAACATCAGCTATATGTTGTGATAGGTTTGTCAACCAAGTGGGATACATTCTTTGTTACAAAATTTTATATCATATTGAAGTGTCTCATTCACCACAGTTACTTAGTATGCATGTATATTGACAAACTATTCATGCCATAGTAGGTCTAGGATATATAACAACAGGAATTGATCCATAACAGCACAGTTGACTTGGGTGAATGATAAGTGAATCATATTTATAACAGCTTAATGTAAGTGTAGGAGGGAATAACACCTTTATTTTCATTTTTATCTTGTGTATGAACAACTATATGTGTTGTAATCAATTTATGTGTGCAAAACCACCGCTTGAAAATTGTATTGTCAGTTCACAGTTGGACTAGGTTGCTACATGTACTACGAGGGCAACCCAGTGTTGAAATCTTTGGCAAAGGCAATATGTGCTAAGGGGTTTCAAAAGTTTTATTGCCAGATATCATGAAACAGATAATAATACATCTTTGTATATTCTTTAACAAGAACTACAAGCCTTTTCAGCATTGCATTTTGAATATAAAGTATATATTGTGTTCACAAATATATATGTGCCAAGCATAATACAGATATACTGACAGACACATATATAGACAAGTGTGGATGTCAGGGTTCATGAGCAAGGTTTTTTCTAAGTGATGTTCTTTGACCAAATATATTATAGTTTAACTGTTGAAAAATATTTATATATTTTTTATTGACACCTAGGTTCTCAGTGCAGTCCCTGTTGAACTATTACTAATTTGGACATATTGATTGAAACAGATTTGGTCTCTAGTTGGTCAAAATTCATAAATACATTGGAAAAATGGATTTGGAGCAACTACTAATGGGATTATGTGCTGATCGACATGATATTGGGGTGTTTGGTATGAATAACATGTAATCCGAGTGGCTCAAATATTAACATTAACAATGGCTGTGAAATGGCCTTCAACCAATTCAACAAGGATCTTAAAAACTTACGTGCCAATATATGGCACCTCAGACTTTTTAATGCATATATTAATAAGGATATCACACCAAGAGGACTTAGAGTTAAGTTACAGCCTTTGGTCAGTAGGTCGGAGGACAGGCTGACCAAAGAATGGAACCAAGCTCTCCAACAATCATCAATGACTTTTGTCAAGATCCTTGCATCCTGTTATGAGAGAATGGTGGACATTTGTTTAATGGAAGTTAAAGCTTCATGTGAAGAATGTAAGAGATATGAATCACAACCAACATATGCCACTTTGGTCAGTAAATTATCCAAAGATCTGGCTAATTTTGACCAACGAACTAAAGATAGGAAAATACGTAAGTTCAATAGGGACTGTACTGATTACCAAAGAGGCCGTCCTTTTGACACATTAAAAACTGTGAGATTCTATGATTTTGGTCAAAAAACACCAGGAAACAAACCCAAGAAAAGGCCTAGGTCTATTCTAAAATCCTCTGACAAGACTTTAGCTAGTACCTCAGGGGATGACTCATCTTGCACAGACAATGACTGTAATAACTATCGAGAATCACTCAGAAGCAAAAACTAATGTTCACTACCCTTTAGACATACAAACAAGCGGCAGGGGTCGCAAGCACAAATATAGGAATAAGATCCAATTCCATGGAAGGGCTGTTACAAACAATGTTGAGTTGACGGAATTTGAGTTTCATAATGTTTTGAACCTTTCTAATGTTCAACTGACAGATGTACAAACTAAACTGCTTAATAAAGGACTTGGTTTTATCCCTAGTTTTTTTATTAATGAACATAGCATTGTTAAGGACGTTTTGTCTTTCTGTCGTAACCTGAATTTGAAATTATTCTTTTCAGACAACACCTCCCAAAGATCACTTGATTTCAAATTTTTGAAATCAGACTTTCAACCGCCCATGAACAAACATGTCTCTATTTTCCAACAATCTGTTCTCAGGGATTTACATTTTCATCATAATGAATCATACATTCTGGGCCAGAATATGTCCCCCATGGAAAAGGCAGCCTTGGAGGAATTAAGGCATAATCGCGACATTGCCATTCTACCTGCAGACAAGGGTGGTGCCATGGTGGTTATGAACATTGGGGAATACCTTGATGAGGGGAAAAGACAGTTAGCTGATACTAGATGTTATATGCAAATGTACATTGACCCGACTGGGGTTTTTAAAAAAGAAATAGATTCTTTTCTGAAACTAGCTGAGGATGAGGGTATCATAACAAAAAATACTGTTAAACATCTTACTGTCAAAGACCCACAGAAACAAATCTTGTATCTTCTCCCAAAAATATATAAGTCCATTTCAAACCCCCCAGGTAGACCCATTGTATCAGGGATAGGGTCCTTGACGGAACCACTATCAGCATTTCTAACACAGTATCTCAAACCCCTTTTAACATCAGTTAGGGCCCGACTACAGGACACCACGCACTTTTTACAAATTTTGGAGGGTACACAGCTAGAACCAGACTGGTTAATGTGCACGCTGGATGTTAAATCTTTATACACAAGCATTCCACACTGGGCAGGATTACAATCCCTGCAATACTGGCTTGAGAGAACAAACTTATATCCTCCGGGCTTCAACACCTTACTTGTCTGCATGGCGGAACATGTATTAAACAAAAATGTCTTTTATTTCCATGGAGAATGCTTTTGGCAGCTACAAGGGACAGCAATGGGAGCTTCCTTTGCACCCATTTATGCTGACTTATTCATGGCCTATTTTGAAAAATGTATGATATATGACAAATCACACAATATTTACATGGTGGAAATCGATATCTGGCGACGATATTTGGATGATTGCTGGATGGTGTGGAAGACGGATGAAGCATATCTAAAGGAATTTATGGAGTACCTGAATGGTAACATTTGGGGTATTGAGTTTATGGTTACATGTAACAGGAGTACCATAGATTTTTTGGATGTTACTGTTTACCGTAACGCAGACGATACTCTAAGTACCAAAACATTTAGAAAATACCCTCAATACAATACCTTGTTACACACCTCCAGTATGCACCCGAACCACACCATCCGCAACATCCCTAAGTCTCAATTTATGCGTATCAGACGCATTTGTTCATCTCATGATGAATTTGAACATGCCAGACTTGATTTATACCATAGATTTCAGGACAGAGGATATAGAGACATAGATATATATCAAGCTAGTTCATGGAGCAAAACCATAGACAGGAAAACATTGTTACAATACAAAAAATCAGAGCATGCTCATCAGGATTCTATCTTGAGATTTGTCACCACATATGGCAGGAACCAACCTATTGTCAGAGATATACTTAATTGCAACTGGAAAATTATTTTGGCTAATGACACTTTAACGTCAATACTAGGCCCTCAATGTCAAATGTCATACAGAAGAGGCAAGAATTTGGGAGGGCTATTTTCACATTACAAAAACAGAGAAGGGGAGGTGCGATATATCATCAGACCACTATCAGTGGTGATAAACTAATTGGTACTTTTCCATGTGGTCACTGCTGCTCCTGTTTACAAGTTAGTACACTAAAAGAATTCACCAGTGCCAACACCAATCGGGTATTTAAAACCAGGGTGTTTGGTAATTGCAGCAGTACATGGGTTATTTACTTAGCTACCTGCCAATGTAAAGCTTTTTATGTTGGTCAAACCTCTAGGTCTCTGAGAATAAGGATAACAGAACATCGTAGTGACATGAGGAACAAAAAAGAAACAAATGCTTTATACAGACACACGATTCAACATCCCAATGCCCAGTTTATGTTCATGATCATTGACAAAATTCAGGGAGATAGGAACAACCAACAGGGTTGGCACACCATTTTAAACCACAAGGAACAATATTGGATAACCAACCTTGGATGTTTATTCCCCCCAGGTCTGAATGACCATCTGTGAGTTTCACTGAACACCGGAGGATTTCATAATCATGGTTACAACAACAAACATTCATATAGATCAAGAATTAGTACGAACCATTCAATGGTGATTAGGCCTACCAACGCTCATATTATACTCTACAAAGCATGATAAAAAAATTGTTCAGGATACGAATATGTATATGTATGGTTTGGTATTCGTATCTGGTATGTTGGCGTTAAACATTGAGTATTGTACAATTACAATGTTGAACTTGTATTATCTACAAGCATATTATTTCAATTTATTATAATCTATAATATAGCTGAGAATGAGGCCACTATACCCTTTTTGCCTTATTTTGTAATATATTATATGATCAGTACTTGGTTCATTATTATTCAGTTCTTTTGAACTTGTGGTTATCACCCTTCAAAATATATATATACTAGTGGTATATATTTTCTGCTTTTTTACACTATGATATGCATTCACAAATAGTGACTATGATATTGGTCTATTACCTTGTAATATGTATGTCATATAATGGCTTACTTCCAGAGCTTTGATTTTTATCATTAAAAATATGACTTAATATCTACACCTCTGGCATTTTTGTATCACTGGTCATATGCTTTAATCAAGAATGGAACATGCACTTTGTTACTTCAGCCACTGGGTGGTGCTGTAATATTGCTTCCAGGTAATCAGAGACTAGTATAAATGCAGGCTGCTTTATTTCATTCAAAAAAACTTTATTGTATTCACTGATAAAGGCTGAATAGCCGAAACTGGTCTGGATTTGAAGGAATTATAAATAAATAATCATTATTTCTTCATTACTGCGTGTTCACTATCATTTTTTGCTGGTCGTTGGTGAATTTGAAGTTTCCCATCCAATCATCCAAGTTGCACTTAAAAAGGCTTAAGGAGAGGCTGTGTTTATTCCAGAGGACAGGCATCCTCTGGAAGACATATCTGTCTCTCCACCAAGTCCTGTTGATGTTACATGCTAGGTTAAGGTCCCTAGTGTGAGTGAATCATATGCCATTTGACTTACGAATGTGCAGAATTTCCATTAAGGCAGGATCATAGGTTGCTCTATATGCAAGGCACAGGTCACCTCTGAGTAGTCTATACTATACAGAGTATAGTGACAGTGATTTCAGTCTGTCAGCGTAAGATATATGCTGAAGACCCTGAATTTTCTTTGTGAGGAACCTTTGAGGTCTCTCCAGTTCCTCCAGTGCATGTTTAGGTACATACCAAAGGGAGCATTATACCCTATTATTCACCTGATGAGGGAAGAGTATGGGGGGGGTGTAACCTCTTTTGTTCTGGAAGCTATACCCTTGCTTATGACATTGGTAATGTAGAAGGTCTCTTCATTGCCATTGTGAAGACATGGTGATCAAAAGTAAGGTTGCTGTCAACCAGAGTGCCAAATCGCTCACCACTGATTTAGAGCTTAGAGTGTTGTTATTAAGATGGTAATCTGCAGGGATATCACCTTTGCCAAAGGAGACAATAAATTAAGGGAAATAAATTAGATATTAAAACAAAAAGGATGCTTCATGCTCACCAAATGATTTATAAAAATCAGTGCATACCAAGATTATATATTCCCTATTCCAAAGGAGGGATGGGCCTCTTTGAAATTGATTACATGCATAGATCTGCAATTGTGAGACTCCACACATATCTGCTGACCTCACAAGACCCAAATATAGTGGAAGTTTTGAAACATGAGGAGAATAAATCTAAGATGACTTCCCTGCTTAGTTTAGCACAAGCATATTGTCATCAAGCAGGAATGGAAATCAAATCAGAAGTAGATAAAAATCAGGCAGCAACTGAATGTGCCAAAAAAACAAAAGAAAGAATATAAGATGAAGGATCAGATGAAAAAGGCAAGAAATGTGGAAAATGCATAAATATAGTTGCAAGTATAGAAAACTACTGGAAGAACCTCATGTTGATCAGGAACAAATGCGGGAATGGTTAAGGAGAGTGAATTAAAAAAAAAAGATGAAAGGTTAATATTGGCGGCACAAGATAGTGGGCTATGTAAACATTGGTTTACAAAATCCATTGAACATGTGGGAGAAACAGACAAATGTAGGTTTTGTAAAACAGAATTGGAAACTGTCACACAGCTAGTTGCTGGCTGTGACATACTAATGGCAGAAGGACTGTATACTGAAAGGCATAATAATGTGGCAAGATCGCTGCACTGGGGATTGTGCAAACATTATGGTGTTGAAGTGGCTGAAAAACACTGGAAACATGAGCACAAAGCGTCACAGAAATGATGAAGTCTACATCACATGGGATCATCCATTGCCAACAGTTCAAAAGATAGATGCTAGAAAACCAGATGTAGTGATCTAGGAAAACAAGACAAAATTAGCATTGATCATTGAAATCGCCACATCCAGTGACTACAGTGTCCTGCATACAGAGAGAGACACAAAATTATAGAATATCAGGATCTGCAAGCATAAACTAGAGCAATGTGGAAGAAGGAAACCCAGATAGTTCCAATAATAGATGGAGCAATGGGTCTTATAGAAAAGAGTCTACAATCATATTTAGATATGCTGCCAATACACGTAACTCCATATGAATTACAGAAAGAGTCATTACTGGGCACATTGTGGGTGCTGCGAAAAGTACTTTTGGCTGATATCAAAGAATAAAACAATATTAATTTCATTAACTTTAATTGTACTTTGACTTAGTAATGGGGTCCATTCCTGTCATGGTATTAGAAACCCAAAAGATTTGGAGAAATTAAAAAAGGGAGAGACAGTAATGTATTTTTTACATTGAGTTTAAGACTATGACTTTGGTATCAATCATTGGTTTGTGTTAAGTCCTTCTAGAATGTTGACATCATTTGGGGGCTCAGTAACTGCTCCCAGTTTGCAGTCACCAGCAAACTTTGTCAGCCACAGACTTTTTGTTTTTGTCTGTACTTCTGAGAGTAGATTCCAACAATAGGGGTCCCGACATTGATCCCTGTGGAACACCACTGGTAATGGTTCTGTGGTGGAGGTGGCTCGTGGACTTCTCCTTCCATTTTTTTGTTTTTAGTAGCTATTTTAATCTTTTTAGTGTCTTGTTTTTTTTTTTTTTTTTTGGAGTTTCAGTTTTGATGGTTGGAATATGCCTGCAGGTTCTGCCACTGGGTCACAGACTCTATTTCCAGAGATTAATTTGCATAATCTGGCTGCATCAGTAGGGAATCTAAGCTTAGAGGGTTTAACTTCTGGTTCACAAAGGACTAATAGTGCTGATAACATGAATGACAACTCTGTCTTACCACTAGGTCAATGAACAAAAAGAATTGTAACTGACAGCATTTCTTACGTTGATAATGGAAAAGGCAACTCGGATATTCCCTGTCCTGTTTCCACTATGACTATTAGTGGTAAGAACTTACCTAATCTTAATGACTGGCTACAAAATAAAGTGGAGTTTAATCATGATAATAATAATAATCAAAGGGGAATCATGTTAAAAGAGAACTTGGACATTTTCTAGTAAAAATTAGTAAAGGTACATACATTACAAGTCGAGAATGAGTACCTTACTGAATTTATTAAGACCAATGAAATGCCAAAAGGTCTCTGGAGCTGGAGATATCCTATGGGGCTTATAAAGAATTCACCCCTACATAAAGAATTGCTAACACTCTTTGACAAACAAGGGTGTGAATATATGGAGGTACTTGTCAGACATAATTATAAGCTTATTGATGAACTAGTAAAATAACTTAATGAACTTGGTAACATTATTACTTCTGATTTGAATTTTGACCAGTATCACTCAGATTATTCCACTATTTTTTTTCAAAATGTACCAAGAGATCAATAAAATTAGGGGGAAAAAAGCAAAGAAACTGGAGCGGGACATTCCCGAATATGCTGAGAATATAGCCTACCCTAATCCTCCTATATCCCAAGAGTGGGGACATAAGTTTGATTCTAAATTTGACTCTTTTGGGGGCACCAATAATAAGGATGAGTTGGAAAATGATGAAGAGCGAGAATATTATTCTGATGTGTCCCCCTATTTGGAAGTACAACCTTTGTGCCGGTCCAAAAGGATCAAGGTGAAACATCAGAACCTGAACAACCAATGAGCGGACAGAAACAGGTCTACTCCTTCCTTTTAATGGCATGCCATGAGATACCAACAGAACAACAATAGAACAGCATGGAGCCATCACTGAATACAGTTGCAATGATTAAGGTAGCACCATAAGTTATCCCAGCTTGTAACATTTTCACCAACTCCCTTGGAGATTTTAGAATGTACAATTTTAGTTCATAAATTTTTGACCACACTATTGCTGACTTATTTTCAAAAGGGTTTACTTTTATTCCTTCCAGAAGATCAAACATTGCAAGGATGCTGATGGAATTTAAATTGTTTGTAAGAAAGTTAAATTTATCTATTCTATTCAAAGACAGTAATAACTTGTTTTATTCCGGGCCACATATTGCTAGTATTTGTAATCCACCTCTCCATCTGACACTAGCTTTATTTGATAACGTCTGTGAATTAGATTTTAGACATTTATTTGATCATTTTAGTATGCATTGCCACTTTAATCTAAGCCAAGAAGAACAGGATGTGCTAGAACATTAGATGTCAGGTTCATAAAACTTGGCAAAGGGGTCAGCTTGATCATTATGGGTAAACAGGATTATATCAATAGAATTTACTTGGTACTATTTGATAATGTATATAGCCAAACCTCTGTAAATGAGCTGAATGTTGCTTATAGTAGGATAAGAGCTCAACTCAGAGATATGTTTTTGGAGCAAAGGATCTCACTAGGTGAGTACAAATTTTTAAATCTTCTTAACATTATGGTCCCCACTATTTTGGGATTGCCAAAGATTCATAAAGATATATGTAATCCACCTATGTGCCCTATAGTGGATGCTCATAACTCTGTTACTATGCCCTTTGCTAAGATGTTGGATGCTAGTGTAAAGCAATATGTTTTAATGATCCACATATTTGTATTGATTCCTGGGATTTTTTAAAGAAATGTAGTTATCTGGCTTTTAATGAAAATTATTTATTTCTTGCGATTGATGTTTAAGATTTATATTCAGTAACCCCTCACAATTTGGGTATTTTATGGTTCACTGAATATCTTTTTAACAAAGGGCTTTCACAAGAGAAAACAAATCTTTATGAAGAATTTTTAGAAATTGTGCTTAAGAATAACTTCATATTTTTTGAGAATCAGTATTTTCTACAAATGAAAGAAATAGTTATGGGCGCTGCATGTTGCTCCATTTTTGCCAATATTGTACTGTTAGATTAGGAAAATAGTTTTTTGTTTAATAACGACTGGTTTAAAGGATGCATTTTATATGTTAGATACTTTGATGATATTTTTATTGTTTTGGATCAAGGTAGGGAAAGAATGCCTGGTTTTATTGAATATCTTAATCAAACTACTGATTTTTTAAATATTTTCATGTGAGGTAGGGTATGATCGGATCAATTATCTTGATGCCCCTTTTGGAGAGAGATCTAACTAATAAGAGGTTTATATCAAAAATATATAGGAAACCCACCTACTCTAACAATATTTTGCATTATACGAGATGCCATCTTATTTCTGAGAAAAACATCTGTAATTAAGGGGCAATTTGTTAGGGCACCATGCATGATATCAGTTTTTGATGACTTTTTAAATGAATGTTACAATTTGAAATCTATGTTTCTTAAAAGGGGTTATCCTAAGGGATTTGTAGATAATCCCATGAATGAAGTTATTCATAAAAGAAACAACAATGTTTTACCTATTTGGACATTTTAAGTAGGGAGATAATATGTTTAGGGAGACAGGAATTAGGTGGTCAAGTAGGAAATACTAATAATCGAAATAACAATTTTGGACTGTCTTTTATTACTACTTTCAGTACTGATAGTTTTTTGGTTAGGCAGATTGTTTATAAGAATTGGACTATTATAAAAGAGGATATGAGCATTAAAGATAAGTTAGGTGATAAACCTCTTATTACTTATAAGAAAGGCCTTAATTTTAAAAATCTGTTGGAACAATCTGGTAGGATAAGTGGTGGCAATGGTTATATGGGTAAATATGGTAGTTGTAATTTATGTAAATATATTGATGCAGGTGAATTTTTTTGAAATTAATGGACATCATTTTAAAATAAAGAGTAAATATAATGTAACAGCAATAGTATTGTTTATGAAGCCCTTTGCGAAAAATGCCCTGCATTTTATATAGGAAAATCAGAGAGAATACTAAAAGATAGAATATATGAACACCAGTATGAAATTCTAAAAGGGAAGACAAACAATGCATTATATAAGTATATTTTGAATGAGTCAGGGCATTTTTTAAGTTTATAATTATTGAACAAATTAAGCATGATATGAGAGGTAGCCCATGGTCTTTATATTTAGAAAAATGTGAACTATTTTGGATTATTTATTTTAATGCAGTGGGTTGGCCTGGATTGAATGAGCTAGCTTCTATAGGCTGTCTTTTGAAGGCAAAAGCTCTAGTTAGATGAATGAATTTTATTTTGACCATGAATGTTGCTATGATTTTATTGGTTAATTATTTTATTAGAGTTAATTATATCATGTGATTATTCTTGATGGATATATTAAGGCTGTTTTGTATTGGATTCAGTCTGATGAAGTCTCACATTGTTGTAGACGAAAGTGCTTATTTCATGTATTTATCTTTTTATTAATAAATTGTGGTGGTTCGTGGACTTCTCCTTCCATTTTTTTGTTTTTAGTAGCTAGTTTGTCTTGTTCATTTTTTTTTTGGTATATCCTAGAATGGCGGTATGAGTAAAATATTAGACAGACAATAGGACAAAGAGGGCTGCAGAAAATGAAGCCATGTTTCTCAGATAAAATTATATTATGGTGGAGTTCCACATAAAAAATGCTAGCAGTTGTCCCTGATAAGTAATCATGTGGAATGCCCTGAAGGTACAGCTATGCTACAGAAATGGTACAAAAGTAAGATTCAGAAAAGATAACAGACTAGGCAGGCTGCAGAAATTGTTTAAAACAATTGCTTAAAAGCATTCTATAGCTATGTCAAGAATCTCAATGGCAACACTCAGATCTGCTCTGAGTTACAGCACAATGACACTAAATATACAGTACCAACTGATATTGCCAACATCCTGACAGATAGGTTCAGTGCTAACTTTACCCCCCTCTCACCCCCTAAAGGGCCCATCTTTATACCAGAAGAATGCAAAGTTCCTGTAATCACGGCTGCACAGGTAAAAACCTCACTCTCCAAAGCCAAGAACACAGCATCCATGGGACCTGACAACATTCCAAGCTGCCTTCTACACAAACTACAAAATGAACTGGCACCCCACCTAAGTACCATGTTCAATCATAGCCTCACCTCAGGCTTTGTGCCCATTGAATGGCGCACCATGATGGTTATCCCACTCCACAAAGGGGGGGGGGGCACAACAGACCCCAGGAACTATCGCCCCATTAGCCTGACAAGCCTGGTCTGCAGGCCATGGAACGTATCACCATGGAACTCATAAACAAAGACATTGGAGATCTCCAAACTCTGGACCCCACACAGTTTGGGTTTGTAAAAGGCAGATCATGTCTCCTAAACCTGATAGACTTCTTTGAAGCAGTCACCAAAGCCATAGATGAGGATAAGGTTGTTCACACAGCCTATCTAGATCTCGCCAAGGCGTTCAACACCATCCCCCATGCTGGAATTATAGATAAACTCACTAAACTAGGTATAAATCCGTATGTCACAAGATGGGTTGCTAACTGGCTTACTGACAGAACCCACACTGTGAAAGTAGCAGACTCCAAATCAGACTTCAGACCAGTGACAAGTGGAGTACCACAGGGTTCAGTCCTGGGATCCTCTCCTGTTTGGTATCTACTTCTCTGAAGTACAGGCTAACACAGAAGATCTTTGGCTAACTAAATTCGCAGATGACTGCAAACTAGCAGCCATAATTGAAACTCCTAATGATGTGGACATCCTACAAATGGGCAATGCCTGGTGTCAAAGCCATGGTCTCAAGCTCAATGCCAAAAAGTGCATTGTCATCCCCTTTGTTAAAAACTCTGTACCCATGAACTACCACATAGGTGGTAGTCTACTTAACACTAAAAGTGTGATAAGAGACCTTGGGCCACAGGTGGACAGTAGTCTCTCCTTTGATAATCACATTGCCATAGTGGTCAGGAAATCCTTCTATGTGGCACACCTCATCCAGATAAATAGAGGTCATTGTTCCCCTCTACTCATCACTCATTAGACCCATTATAGAGTACAATGCCCCTTTTGGTATGTACCTCACAAGACATCTACAACAACTGGAAAGGCCGCAAAAATACCTCACAAAGAGGATTACTGGCCTCAAACAGATGCCTTACGCAGACCAACTCAAAAAACTCAGAGGCGATCTCTGCCTAACATACAAAGCTATGTCAAACCCAGAGCTGTTGGACATGCTGCACTTAAAGAAATCCCAATCCCTCTGAGCTACACACTCTAGGGACCTAAACCTTGTCACCACAATAAACAGAACATGCTGGAGGGATAGATTCCTGTCCCAGAGACTTCCCAAACTCTGGAACAGACTACCTATCTATGTCAAACAGAGATCCTCATTAGCACTCTTCAAGAAAAATCTTGATGATTGGATGGGTAATAGGAAATTCACCCCTGGGATCACTTCTGTGGTTCTGCTTGACAGGGGCACAGGAAAATAATTTTCTTGGGTGGTGAAAGCCAGGGTACCTTTTTGGCTAGGCTTGTATAGGCCCTAGGGCCAATAGCCTAGTACCTACCTATGAACCTATGAACACTGCAGCTAAATTCAGTGCAAAAATGTAAAATGGTGCTTCTGCAAAGCATTGTTCCAGGGAAAGGCTACTTTAAAACAGAATATGAATGGAAATAGTAGAAATACAAGAAAAAAAATGAAAAGTTATTTCCCCTTAACAGATCATTGGAAAGGTTATTCTAGGAACTGTATTAATTTCTGGAAACCTTATTAGAACGACAACATAGGCAGAAAGGCTGTTTCCCATCTACTGCCCTTTCTGTGGAAAAAAATCCTCTTATTTTCTTTGAGACTACCATAAGTTCATAGGTTTATAGGTGTTTACTAGACTATTGACCACAAGGACCTTTTTAAGCCTAGCCATGCATCCCAAATCTCTGACAAGTTCTGGTACCCTTGATAATTGTAAGCAGGGACTTGGGAGGTGAAACATTTAAATGCAGGGGCATGGGAGATGAGCCATTTACTGGCTGCATGTGTCGATTAGTGGCATAGGTGCTAAACCAGGGATGGATTTCCTGTTCCCCATCCAATTGTCCAAATAAAACTTGAATTGAGTTAGGGAGGAAGTTTGCTTCACATGGATGGGGAACTATTCCAGAGAAGGGGTAGTCTGTGGGATACATACCTGTCTCTCCAGCAGGTCCTTTTTATATCACAGGCAATGTTTAAGTCTTTAGACTGGGTAATACTGGTGCTGTTTTTTTTTTTTCGGGGGAAATGCAGGCGGACCAGATGATTGGGGGTCTGACAGTGCCTTCTGTGTCAGGCATAGATCTCCCCTCAACAGCCTGTAGGAGACAAAACACAGGGATAGGGCCTTAAGGTGGTCTGCATAAGACATTTTGCTAAAGCTCCATATTATTTTAGTGAGGAACCTCTATGGACATTCCAGTTGTCGGATATGCCTGGTTAGGTACATACCAAAGGGAGCACTGTACTCAATGACAGGTCTGGTGAATGCCAAATACAGTGGAACAAAGACTTCCTTGGTCCCAAATGCCATACCTTTGTTTATAAGTTGAACAACAAAATGATTTCCTCACTACTGTCGACACATGATGGTCAAAGGCTAGATTACTGTCTATGTTTGTCCATAACTACTGGGTCAACTCTAAGGGATGTGTTGTCAATATGATAGTTAGCAGGGGTTGATGACTGCCTGAAGGATACTATTATGCATTTCCTGAAATATAGTTTTAGTCCGTGGCTCTGGCAGTAGTTATGTGTCTGCTTCAGCCCTTTGTGTCAGTGGGGGATTCAATGCCAGCTCCTAATTTGCAATCATCTGCAGATTTAGTCAGCCAGAGGCCATTGACATTGGTCTTGACTTCAGAGAAGTAAATGCCAAAAAGGAGCAGTCCCAAGATCATTCCCTGAGGGCCTTTTTGTAGAGGTGGACTCCCCAATTCTAACTTCCTGGGTCCTGTCTGTGAGCCAGCTGGCTAACTACCAGGTGACATAAGTGTTTGTACCTAACCTCTTAAGTTTGTTTACAATGTCAAATGCCTTGGCCAGGTCACTGTGGGGAGTGTGAACAATTTTCCATTATCCATTACTTTGGTGACCTTCTCAAAGAAGTCCATTAGGTTGAATAGGCATGACCTGCCCTTGATGAAACCAAATTTGGTTGTGTCCAGTGTCTGGAAATTTCCTATGTCATTATTGATCATTTCCATGATAATTCTTTCCATGACTTTGCATATGAGACTAGTAAGACTTAATGGTCTGTAGTCTTTAAGTTCTGCAGATGGCCCAACTTTATGCAAGAGGGATGACTGTTCTCCATCCATGAGGTACAAAGCTTGTTTGGAGGCTACAGTTAAATATCAGTTTCAGAGGGCCTGATAGGTCATGTTTCATGCCATTTAGAAGGCATCCTGGGATATTGTCTGGACCCATTGATGCAGTATTTTTGCCTTAGAGAGATCATTAAAGACCTGTTTCCTAGTGGTAGCAGGGGAGTTATATTTGAAAGTATTTCCTGAGGGAAGGTTGGTGGGGAGACGGGTAAAGCTGGAGCTGAATTTGTTGGCCAGTAGGTTTGCTATCTCTTCTGGCTCAGTATAGGTGGCTCCATTTCAAATGAGCTCTGCACACAATTGTGTATTGTTTTTGAGGTTGTGGACACAAAGCAAAGAATCCCTTGTGGTTCTCCTTAGCCTGGGAGGCCAGATATACCTTATATCATCAGATTGTTTTCTCTTGTTCTCGTGTATTGTCTTGTTGTCATGTAGCTCTGATCTCTGAATAAATGTACACACTTTCACTTTATAGCTCAACTCCTTCCGTCATATCACCCTCTCATTTATTCAGTACCATGCACACATTACATTTTTTTTGATCTGTCTGTATATGGATTCTGGTGAAGAGTGTATATCCACTTATTATCTTCCTCTGGTATACCTCTGTATTGTATTCTGGCAGAAATGAAGCCTTCAGTACTGCACACAGTCTGTCACATGCTGTCTAACCAGACAGAATCTATCAGGAGAGATGATAATGTACAGTTTTCTGCTGGAGTTACCTGATCCTGTGAGCCAATATACTGCCTGCCACCTTTGCCATTCTTTCACGCTACCTGAATACCTGTAACCCATCTAATACTGAGACCACTGGATCGCTTTCTACTTCAGTTGCTGAAGGTTCCCTACATCTGTGTATTCCTTTTGTAGATGATTACTTCCCAAGTGCACTACTTTGTAACAGTTTGCAGTTTTTTATGATTCATTATGCCAGAGTGTTTATAATGGACACTATTGTGGGTTGCAGATTCTGCAAAAGGGTGCTGGCATTTTAACAATCTTTTTTTTTTTTTTTTGGTAGTAATGTTTTTTATGTCAGCAAAAAAAGCGAAGACTTTGGGCAACATCCTCATCCTGTAGTTTTGCAGTCCTAAAATGAATTCCATATAGAATAAATTCAGTGGTACTGAACAATTAATTATGCTAACTAGTAAGAGAGACAAGAACCACCATGCTGCTGCACAAATATATTCAGAATCACATAAATGCCCAAAACTGCTACTAAGATTTAAATGGAAAATGAAACTGCATCATGCATATACTATCTAACTTTTCTTAAGGAATCCATTAAAAGGAAAACAAAATAATTTGTGTGCATTAGGAGGGTATCAATCTAGCTTTGAATGACAGCTTGTAATTTATTTATTTTGCTACACATAAAGAAATAAAATCATGCATGTTGCCTTCATGTTTACTTTACAGTGTTCAGCAACAATCAAGCATACTTTTCTTAGATTAATGACAGAAAGCAGAGTAGACCACTGTTCAAAAGCACAGTTTAGTCACTTCTTCAGATGCCCTCTGCTTTACCCCACTCTCAAAATATTAGCAAAGATGGATGGGTTTACCAGGTACTGCATTCACATGTATGTAATTCATTACCACTTGGAATTAGTGATTATGTATATTTAATGTTCTAACATAAGTATGGTAAATGATGAAGTGAGTAATATTTCCTGCAACCCTTTCAGCCAAATCCCCTCAAACACTGTCATTTTCTACTAAATGGTGCATGATACATATGGAAAGAAAAACACCCAAATAATACTTTTGCCTTTCTGTACTGAGTAGACTGCCATTAACATGAATACCATTTAACATTCCCATATCACTAATGCTGTTTTTTTCTTTTTCATGATCTTCAGGTCTGTTAGAAAGTAAAAATACATTTTGTACTTTAATTCTTTAACTCATCACATTTTCTCCAAATAAATTGATAAGCTGTTTACTCAACCAGAAAGGTGAGTAATAATACCAAAGCCTTCTCAGGAGCCTTACTAACCAACATTTTTTTCTCAGATGGGACTTAAGCAGTCACAGCCTCTGTCTATTTTACTGAACTTCTCAGTTTCAGTCCTGGCAGAGTCTAGTTGGTGTCATGCCCTCAACACTCTTTTTGCAAACCATTTACCTGAAGAACAACTGAAGTTTCCTTTTCCCAGCTCTGGCTTATTCTCAAGCTGAGCATAGGCAGGACAGAGGGTATGCTTTTCTTATCATTTGCAGTTCTGATTGGACTATAAGTCTCTTTCTAGTTGGATCCCTTGGTAGGGGCTACAGTGTTGAGTCAGAGTCCCTTTGTTCAAGAGCATTATGGTCAGCAGATGCTCCCAGTTCCGTCTTCCTAATCAAAATCACTGTCTTTCGGCTTTTCCTGGTTAGGGGTCACCACAGCAGAACTCTGGTCCACTAATGATTGGCAGTGAATTTTTATGGTGTCGGGTTGCCAGCCTGGCACCCAACCTTCAAAGAAGGCACACCACATGCACCTACCTGCATGTCTTTAAATTCACTCGACCATGAGGAGGACATGCAGACTCCGCACAGAAGGCGCTCCAGCCAAGAATTGAACCGGAGAACCTCTTGCTGTGAAGCGACAACACTAACCACTGCACCACTGCGGCCTCATTAAAAAATAATAAAATAATTAAAAAATAATAAAATAGAAGTGCCTTCTTCCTAATGACTGTGCAAATTCACTGATAATTAAGGATGAGACTCCTCTGCAGCCTTTGCTTGCTTCTAGTGCCTCATTGAACCAGCTGAGTCATTAACTCAACCTCAGTATGCAACTGGACTTAGATTCTGTCACAGTGAAGTTACATTAAAGGTATTTTCATCAGTGGACCATTCAGTACTCCACAGGTATACTGTCTAAAGTACATTTTTCTAGATGGTCTCAGTGTCTTGTGTTCCCAAGTGGTCTCTGATTTCTAGCTGCTAAGCTTCCACAAAAACCTTAGTGATGTTAAGGATGAAAACTTAAGGATGTTAAGGATGCCTCCACATACAGTGGTAGAGCACCAAACTCAAGAGAACAGGTATGTGTGCTTGAAGCCCACTGGCCTAATTTATTATAATGTTACAGAGTTGCAGAAAAAAATTAATGTACTTTCACTGTAATATTTCTTCATCCCACAACACTGATGACAGGAATGACAATTACATAACCATGTCACATCTTTTATCAAATCTATTGACTACTAACAAAAGAGCATTCAGACTGCTATGAGGGAGAGAGAGAAAGAGAGAGACAGAGAGATAGAGAGAGAGAAACGACTCATGCTTCATGCAGTTCTGGAGGCAATTAACACCTGTGAGTTTTCAGTGGCGATACAAGTGCATCTAGATGCTATCTGTCAGTTTTTTTTTTTTGCTCCTTTTAGATATAGTAAGTCAGTTTGACACAGATCACTTTGTCCTGGATTTCACTCTGTTATTTTCTTCTTGCAGATGATATGACTTTGAGTAAATCATTTAACTAGAACAGTATCTGTTGGTCACCACACACACACACACACACACACACACACACACACACACACACGCTTAGTTGTACTCACGCATGTGCGCACGCACACACACACACACACACACACACACACACACACACACACACACACACACACATCATGTACCTAATGCATTCACATAATCTAAAGCATGCAACAAACAACACATGCACTTCTAGCATGAGGGGACAAGCCACCACCCCAGAGGGCAAGTCTTTTGGTGAATGCTACTGAGAGTTGTGCAAGCACACGTCTAGCATACTGCCAGCCTGTCACAACGTTTACCAAAGTCTGCATCAAGCACACCAAACACATCTTTTCACTTTAGCATGCTTTGAATCACTCAGTCTGACATAAAAAATCCAAACATACTCATCTAATACACACTCTCAATGAAGCATTCAACTGACCTTTCACTCTGATAGATACGATGTGGACAGCACCATACTTTCAATCACACATTCCATTGCTTACTTGTGTATACACACACACACACACACACACACACACACACACACACACACACACACACACACACACACACACACACACACACACACACACACACACACACACACACACACACACACACACACACACACACACACACACACACACACACACACACACACACACACACACTGCATGCTTTTGACTACATAGCAGAATGCATAAAAGCTACCCATCATCTCAGTTTTGAACCCACAGCCAACCCCTCAGTGCGCATGCACACACACACGTAAACACATGTGCACACGCACATGCACGCACACGCACACATGTACACACATACACGAGTGCATGGGCACACATACACGCATGCACAAACACACACACACACACACACACACACACACACACACACACACACACACACACACACACTGCATGCTTTTGCAAATACTACACAGTTTTGACCAGTTACATCAACCAACAAAACCTGAAGCACAACAAACATTTGGCCACTCACTCCAAACCCTACCTGGAAAATACTTACATCTATCTGCACATCACGAAATATCATTGAGATGTTTCTACATATTCACATAGGAATGTAGGAACCGAACCAAGGAAAATAAAAACATAAGATGTCTAACGATTTACACCTTTAAGCAGACACATTTAAAAGTTTTTGCTACCCTTTCTGATCATTTAATAATGCTCACCTCTGTATTTGAGCTGGGCTTATATGATGATTCTGGTATGAAGTTGTGTCTCCCCATTCAATCATCAAGATCAGCCTTAAAGGTAGTCAAAGTAGTACAATGTTTGACCTGCAGTGGTAACTTATTCCATAGGCTGGGAAGGAACACATTAAGTTGGGAACATATCCTTCCAGTGAGTCTTGTTTCTTTGTTGGTATAGCTTTAGGTCCCTTATGCAGGTAATTACAAAGACACTGGTTTTACAAAGAAACCTGAGGTCAAGTAGAACTGGATGTTCCATGGCTTAGGATGCGAGACATTGGTCACCTCTGTGCAGCTGGCTCTTACAAGTTCTAACGGGTCTATATTAGGTCATCAAAATGGCTGAATTTCGAATGATCTAATATCGAACCCAGTATCTCGAATGCTGAAAACAGCGAAGCTGCACAAAACCGAATTCTTTCCTAGGGAAAGAATTCGGTTGGCTGTTGTTGTGGCTTCGCTGTTTTCAGCGATGTGGTGGAAAGTTACGGGTTGGGTTAAGGTAAGTGTGAGATTGTGTGGATGTTCAGGTTAGGGCGCAGGTTGGGTGAGTTAGGGTTAGGGCAATGGTCAGGTAAGTGTGCGATTGTGACGGACGTTAGGGTTAGGGGTGGGTTAAGTGGGTTAGGGCGTGGGTAAGTGTGCAATAGTGACAGAATTTGGGGTTAGGGGCAGGTTAAGTGAGTTAGGGTTAGGGCGTGGATGAAGTGAGTGTGTGATAGTGAGAATTTGGGGTTAGGGGCGGGTTAAGTGAGTTAGGGTTAGGGCATGGGTGAGGTGAGTGTGCGATAGTGACGGACCTTAGGGTTAGGGTCTGAGTTAAGGTAAGTGGATAGATATAGTGTATGTGCAGTGTAGTGTAGGGTTAGATGTAGCTTTTAAGTGTATGTGTGTGGATTGCTGCTTTTTCATGTGCTTGTCGTGTGTGTGTGTGTGTGTGTGTGTGTGTGTATGTTTCTTGGAACAGCAAATTTTTTCCATGGGAAAAAATTCGCTGTTTTGAGGTTTTGATATTGTTAGGGTTTGGGTTTTGCAGGTCGACATTATGGCATTCGATAATGAGCCATTTCGATCATCTAATACAGACCCGGTTCTAACTATCTGATCACTTGATTATAATTTTGACTTTAATCTGTGAGCACAATGAGACCGGTCTTTAGGAATGCTGTGCATTATCATGGGTAGTTTCTCCTTCTCCACTGTTGTGCGACGATATATATGTATATATAAATACACACACACACACACACACACACATATATATATATATATATATATATATATATATATATATATATATATATATAGAGAGAGAGAGAGAGAAATTATTCTGCTAATGGTGCATCGATCCCAAGTATCCAGAAAAGCATAAATGTTCAGTGCTAAAGTTCATTTATTGAGAAAACAAATCCATACAGCACAAACCAGTTTCACTTAGTCAGTGAAATCATCTAAACAACTAATCAGTGTCACGCATTAAATAGCCCATAAACTTATCTGATGATCCATTATAACAAATAACCAAACAGCTTAGTGAAATCCAAAATCATAATATTGCACAGTATATTAATATCATGTATTGATTCAGGTTAAAAAGCAAATCTTTCTTGAAGAAATGAAAAGAAAAATCTTTTTAATCAGGATATGCTATTCCACATTTCTCTGTATGTTTAGTTTTACTTGGACTTCATCATGTGTGTACCAAAATGCTGCAGAGGATCTGCCCAAAGCCTTAAGTATTTACAACTTGGTACAGTTCTGCTTGTGATATAAGAGGGAGGAGGAATGTTCTACCCTTAACCCATAGTGGTTTCTCAGTGGTGGAACACAAGACCTTAGTTTTGTCAAAGTTAATATTTAACTTTATCCCTAAAACCTGAGGAAGATTCACTGTAGATAATTATCAAATACATTGATAATAACTTCCCCTGTATAATCTGTTCTGAAAGAGTTTGAGCATGTGCATATAGGGCAGTTTCTACGCATGAAATTTAAGATTCAGGAAATTGTTAAAAATAGAAAACAACAATGTCCCAAGAAGCTACTCTAGTGGTACTCCTTTGCTGATGTTGGAGTGGAAGAAGTAAGCTAAGTTGACAAAGATGCTCCAGATAGCTTTTGAACCATCTATTTGCAGAATACAATATTCTGTATTTAGGAAATTCAGCCAGAAGAAAAATATGACTTACATAAAAATGTTCTTTCCAGATCCACAGATAAGAGAATCCTGTAAGGCCACTGGTGTCCATGGCTCTGTAAATGTTTTTTCTAATGATTAACAAAGCAGTGATCATGTTGTTTCCAGCTCTGAAATCTTTTTGCCTCTTGCAGGCCACCGTATAACTTTTCACTTGTTCATTCAGACCTTCAGTAGTTCTGTTACTTTCCTTTCCTTTCAAGCAGCTTGGACTTGGGGTGCATGCAAGATTGGGTGATAAATATTAATATTATGTGGCTGTGTTCATATAGGAAAGTAACTAGGGTTTTGTTAAAGAATAGATAAATTACCTGTGGTGATTCATATAGTGACCATTTGGCAGAGGGACGTGGCAATGAAAATGTCATAAGCCTGTACTAAACAGGATGAAGCCCATCTGCTCCAAGCTTGTCCTAGTTTGGAACCTTGCTGAACAGGTTTTAATAGTTTTGTGTTGGAACTTGTCTTTAGATATAATCTGTTGAAAATAGATTAACATGGCTAAGTGGATTTGCACAAAAATCAGTGGTGCTTGAGAATTGTTATATAATTTTTAATGTTTTTTATAAGTTTATAATTAAGTTTGGTAATCTGTGCATTTGTACATCATCAGTGTTAATCCATTTCCTCTGTATAACCACAGACCATAAGAGTAGACAAATCATTCCTCTCCTGTTACTTCCAAAACGTATTCTGCCATGGCTTTAAAGATATAGCTACAGAAAAATTCTGGTTCCAATAGGAATCTTTTTTGTAGAAACAGCACCAGCTGATGAAATATCTATGGGTTCCATAGCTCCCATTGACAAATAATGTTTAGTTTTAAATTTAAATGGATATCCAATAGATCATTTAAACATTTGATTGTGTATTTAAACATTTGGTTTGGTCTGCCCTTTTGCTAACGGGTACTGGGGCAATTCCACCAGCTATGTCAACATGCTTCTTATTGCCACATGCATGTGAGCAGGTTTGTGTTGCTACATTACTCTTTTTCTGACCTGCAGTGATTGTGGATACAGCTATGATATGCAGAACACATTAATCTGACTGCTTATTCTTGGTAACCTTAAGCTTTTAATTTCCCCATTCTTTGGATGAAATTTTGTAAACAACTTTTGTACCATTCCTTCATATCCTTATAGTTCTACAGGGTGTTATAAAGACTGCATAGATTTTTGCTAAAAGTTTTTAGCCAGTTTTTTCATACAAGTGTTATTTTCTTGATCTGCACATATTAGACACAAATGACTTGTAATTTTGATAGTGCCAGTATTGTATCCCTTCCTGTTAATGTTCATATTTTGTGGTTTATAAAGAAGCGCTTCTTTGCTACTTGGTGTTTATGTAGTGGACCAATCATTTTTCTGTTTTTGAATACAACACGCTGTTTCCAAATGAAGTTTTTACCTATAACCACCAAACCACGCAAGTACATAAGTAAAAGAAAGATGATGTTTAACATGGATCACCGAAGTTCATAAAGCTTTTACCCAGGATAATACTGTCCCTGGCATGTAAATGGAATACGTTAATGCTACATATTCATCAGTTCAACAAGCGATGTCGTATTTTTGCTGCTGATGACAACAAAACATATTTGTCTTTCACTTGTTACTGCATCGTGACAGGAAAATAAGTGTGTGCAGTACCCACATCAGTAGCAGCTGTCAGATCCTTGTGAAGGCGGGCTAAGATTAGAAGTGTTGCCCCGATAACGGAAAAGTACCGTATTTTTCTCACTGAAATCCTGTTCCACTGTTCTTGTTTTTGATGCTGAAATCTGAAATGAAAAAAATATATATATGAGTAAATCCATTCATAGCTTTTCAGCCATGCTTCATATAGTCTCTTAACCAATTCATATACATTAAAAAGTTTTTAAAAATTGCATTTCTGGGATTGTCATCTGTATACCATTTAAATGTGGGTCATGTAGGCAATGTAAACATGTGTGCATGGATGATAAGATTAGTTTGAGAGACCAAGTTTACAAAGTAAATGGTAGATTCAATTGTGAGACCAGGGGTGTTGTTTATGTGGCTACCTGTCAGAGATGCACTACATTCTATATCGGTAAAACCGAAAGAAAACTTAGGCAACGCATCTATGAGCATATCTATGCCATAGCTAGAGGTGAACACAACAATGCTCTTGCTAGGCATATTGCTCATTTTTCTGACCATCATTTTAAATTTTTAGTTTTAAATAAGGTAGACGGTGATGTCAGAGGTGGCCCCTGGCAAAATCTTTTAGAAATTTGTGAACTTTTTTGGCAAATTCGCACAGCTGCCTACATGTATCCGGGACTGAATGATTATGTGTCTATCAGTTGTATTTTAAAGAATCTTTCATTGAAAAGATAAAATGGTTAGACTGTTTTTAAGTAGTTTTAAAACAAAGTATACTTGAACTTAATCATATAAAGTTTATTTATTTATTTTTTAGTAAAATTTCATACATGGTGGTTAAAGTTTAAGATTTTCATATTGTATATACAAGGTGAATGTGTTTAGCTTTAGTTTACATACCCTTTTAAAGGGTTAATAGTTCTGCTTAACTTGCCTGTTTGAAGTTATTAGATTAATTATTTAATGAGTAACGTGTGCATATATAAGTGTTTTTACTTTTTGAATCCTGATTTTTCCTTGTCTGAGGAAGGAGTGCCACTGAGCTCTCCAAAAGCGTGTGCTCACTTTATTAAATTCATTTCGTCAGCCTTGAATTTGTGATTCCTACAGCTCATATTTGTTTGGTTTATCTACTAATTATATATACTAGCTCTGAGATTGCACTACAGTGGGGAAAGGGCATATTCCCTGATCCAATCAGTACCCCACAGCCAGCATATGCGAATAGCTGATTTGTCAGTCACATATGCCAGCTTTTTTCCAGGTCAACAAAAAAAAGTTCAACCAAAGGAATCCATATATGTGTATGTGTGTGTATATATATATATATATATATATATATATATATATATATATATATATATATATATATATATATATACATATATATATATATATATATATCTATGCATGGGTGTACTGAAAAAAAAATGAATAGCCTAAATATTGACACACATGTGCTGTACAATACTACAAAACTCTCAGCGCATGCAAAGCAATAATTTAAAAATAGCCTTAATCCAGCTTCTTCCCAAACCCTTCCTCAGATCTAACATTACTCAAAGGAAGTTAAAATAAATAATAAATAAACAGCCAATACGATTCATTTTATTCATTTTATGAGGCACTGCGTCTTTAATGACCATATATATATATATATATATATATATATATATATATATATATATATATAAGTTCAGAGATTGCACAATCTCCGGGAAAAAGCATATTTCCGTATCCTGGGAATTGTCCAATATTATCACACCTGTCAACGATTTGTGTAGTTGAATATATTTTGTCAACTAAACAGATGTCAACAAAAGAGGGATTCAATTAATTTCTCTTCCTATATGTAAGTTATATCATGAAATATAGAAAACAGAAAATATTGAAACTCAAAATATAGGAAAAGAAGACTGAATGCACAAAAGACTGAGGTCTCCAGTATCAGTGTGACATTAGCATAATGCCAAAGCTACTTATTGCTTTCTGAACCCGTTGGAATGATAGTGGTGCTGAATCAGACATCCAAGAAGACACCTACTGCAAAGGCTGCCAAAGTCAGATCATATAAAACACATTTAATATCAGCAACACTATGCTTTAAGCTCTAAATTTCTCATACAGTATGAAAGGCGGTGGATTATTCTGGGTTCAATCAGAGCGTAGGTGCCTTTCAAAGTTTAGGGAATCCAGATGATTACTATTGGACCTACCAATTAGAAAACTGTTTTCTTTCTATAGTCCTTTTGGGTTCACCGGGATACACAGTTTGCTTCTGTAGAAGGAAACTTTGGTTTCTTTATATTATTCTTATAGTCAGTCATTATGTGGACTTTCTAGTTCACTCAGTATTTATAATTACTGGAGTACTAGAATTTGACCCAAACTTTATCACCCACTTTCACTAGGAACACTAACTAGCTAAGATAGTCACTACTGAAGATCCCTTTAAGTTATTTTTTTTCCCAAAAGGATAATACTTTCCTGGATTTCCTCCATTTTTTGCTGATTTAGCTCACCTGCACTGTGTTGTAATATGTTCCTCTTGCATGCACGCTCCCTGCTTCAACTGTTTTCTCAGTCTTATATTATGTAGTATTGCACATACTGACGATATTTTTGTACATATGTTACTGACATACTGCAGGACACCACCTGATACATCCAGGCAGCAGAAACATGCCTCCAACAGTCCAAACACACACATTTGACAATAATCTGGGTTTGTGGCTGGGCATAGTTGTTTCCATTGTCTGCCGTGGCCTGTGAATTGCTGATGGGCATTATCAACCCATGGCTCCAGGGCATATCAGGCATTGTTAATATGATGACCCTGGGTAAAACTGCCTCTCACAAACCATTGATATAGTTTGCATATGTACCATATGTGGAAGTCTGCTGTATGGGTGACCTGCAGACAAATTGTAGATTATCTCCTGTGCATTACATGTCACCTGGCTGTTGATGGAGTGATAACCTTTATTGTTAATATACCTTCTTCCCAGCACAAATGGTGGGCCTTTGTCTGAATGTGGATACAGTCTATGGTCCCCAGTAACTAAAGAAAATGGGCTATGTCATAAATGTCCTACATAGTGCTGTCTCTCTCCTCTGTATTACATGAAAACCATATATGCTCCCTCACATGTTGTGGCATGGCATCAGGGAACTGGTGGTGATCCTTGAGACAGATGCCAGACATGCCACCAATGTGTTCCCCGCTGGTCAGTGGAAATTCCTTTAGCTGGTATTTGCAAAGCTACACATACCTCAGTACCTGCAGATGAGGGTGACATATATCGGATAGGGTCTGCATGGTGATCCTATGTACATAGTACTGGTTTATGATTTCAATGTCACCAATGGCTTGAAATGTTAAGCACGATCAAATGGCAGTTTGCTTCTGAGGGCAACCACATGCGTAGAACTCTGTGACTAGTAGTGGCAAGTGCAGCCTGTTGCATGTGCACATTTATCAAAGCTGTGGTTACCTGGTAACATAATTCTGCTATTCCCCTGCTGTAAATTTCGAATTTTGTGGTAGTCAAATTCACTGGCACAAGTACTTTCCAGTCACTGATTTTGTATGTTTCTGAATAACTCTGCCATATAATTTATCCTTATTTGCATATGCAGAGTCCCTTATTTTAATACTTTGCTCATTACCAAATGATCACTCCGGCATTAGCATATGCTGTGAGCAGTTATGTAACTCAGTCTCCCCTGCACATGCTCAGTGTGTCATCTTTGAATTATACACACCCTGCACATGGCTGCTAATCATGTTAAACTGCCGACCACAATGTGGTGAATTTTTCCGAATCCCACCCTTTTTAGGATTATTTTGGACTGATACATTTTTGCATTTTTCTAGGAAATTTCTGTACAATTCTGGAATGTGGATTGTTTGAGTACTAGAAAAATAAAATATCTTATGAAATTTGCTATTTTAGATCAAAGCACTCAGAATAAGTTGTATTTCTTCTTATACTTACATTTGTTAAAACCGTCCATCTATTTTTTCAATATTCTTTATTTAGACTCAGATTTAATTTTGCTTATCTTTAGACGCACTAAAAATTATAACTGAATCATGGCAATCACCAGAAATCATATTTAATCACCAGTATAATGTCAAGAATTTAAGAGAGTGAACATGGAACTTTAATAACCATAAATCATGAATCTTCTAAACATAATCAGCTAAATCATGCAGTAATAGGGTCATAGGTAAATGCTAGGCAATCAGTCTGTAAACTGTTATATGCCTAGCCAATAGCCAGATAGTGATCAACAGTGAGAGTCAAACCCTGTACTTTGGATCTGTGAAGTGAACACCTTAACTATTATGCCATCCATAACCTTAGAAAATGTTACTTTTTTAAGTTGAGCACCCCTCTATACAGACAGCATTTGGCAACTTGGATGTTCAGTCCACTTGCTATGAGCTATTGGTATCTCTATTGGCATCTTTCCCCAAAGACTATTTTTAGGTTCATAGGCAAATACTAGGCTATCAGTTTGCAGACTATTAAAAGCCTAGCCAATGACCCAAGATCAGAATCAAATCCTGTAGCTTCTATATGGGAGATTAAGTAAGTGGTCCTGGAGTAAAGTGCTTCTGATGAAACTGCAGTCTCTCAATTTGTTGTTTTTTAATTTGGAAATGAACAGTACAATTTGCTCCTGAAGCATTGTGGTAATATATGGGAGAAGCTAGGAGAGGAGTCAAAGGTTGTACACTACCAGAATCCTGATCTTAACCCTGTCTTGCATGATAATTTCAAACAACGAGCTAAATGAAGTCACTCACCTATAAGTGACTAACTTGAGACTCAGTCATTTAAACAAACAGTTCTCAGTAACAACAGATTAATGAAAAACTAACCTACACCCTTCCTGCATAGATTGAAAAAAGTTTTTTTGTCAGGATGAAGCTCCCCTACATTTCTGACATAAGGAGTTCATAGGTTCATATTTTGGTACTAGGTTATCGGCCCTAGGGCCTATACAAGCCTAGCCATAACAATTCCCTGGATATTTCTTCCCACAATATTTACTTCCCACTCACACTTCTATATTATCCATTCTTACGTACAAAATCCAGTCATACCCCAGTGGGAAAAGGGAGAGACCCCCCAGATATTACAGTAGTCTCACTCAAACATCAGTCCCAGTGTCACATAAAGGCCTAGCTGTGATGAATGTTAAGTAAACAGTACGCATCCAGTCTGGCACTCATTATGCAAGTGTAAGCCACCTGGAATGAATCTGTGCCCTTACTGTTACATGATGCTGTTACTGTTGAGCACTGTAGGCTAGGATGTTTAGCATCAAAAATCCCTCAAATGCATGTCCCTTCCTGCATGATGCCCAATTCAGGGATATTATCAGGTAGAGTATAGGGCAAGATGGAATCACTTGTTTTTCTGCTTTTGACAGTTTGACCATCTAAGCCTCCTTGCTAACTTATTGACTACTTCATTCTTCCTGTTCTACTAGGGACAGTACCCTTCATCACTCAGTGGGGGTCCCTTTTTCGTATGAGATTAGTATGAGGAATGAGTTGTGCATTGGGTGACTGACATCCTCTACTGGTGAGAAATTGCCATTATGTTCCTACTGTCTAGGTTATTCCCATGTTTTGACCATGTCATGCATGCAAGTACTGACTACATTCATATCATCACACCTTTAATGTCATCTTTTAGTTTGCTGTCATCACATGGACTCATCTGACACTTTTGTATCTGAGGCAAGCCTTTTGGTATCCACCAAAAGGCACTTTGGTAACCAAAAACGCATTCCCTTCCCCAAAGAAAGGATATTTGGCTATCAGCTACTCAGTCCTCTCTCAGCTAGCTTCTAAGATACCAACTCTGATACTCAAACCTCATTCATCTGCACCGTAGTCAAGGTTACTACTGCTGTGTCTGTGGATATGGCCAATGGTAGACTTACCTGATTCTGCCTGCGAACTTGTATCTAAGCCTGAATGTTGTTTGTAATTCTCTGAAAATCATAAGACTAGTGTGCAGTTTGTGAAGGTGCTATAGCGATAGATGAGACTGGGGCAGTACTGAATTCTTTATCTTCATGTGCTAGGAGATGTACAAACATGAGTAGGAGAAGTGAGAGTGCAGTTTTGCGTGTATTTAGGCAATGATTTCCATTGTTTAAGAGTTTTTCCCAAATCCAGTTGGAATTTTTTGGAAATGTAGGAAGCAGACCAGGTGAAGGGATATTAGACCTTGGTACCTGGAAGAAAAGCAAGAGCATGACCATTTCAAGGATTCTCAGGTGATGCTTCAGAAGAATGGTAGCTTGTGGGGATGTTGCATACCTGAACCATTCCTTTAGCAGAATGGAAGATTATGGGGGTGGGGGGTAGACTAGAGAAACATTAGACTCATGCATTATATACATTTGCTTGATGGCAAAGGAGACAATGTTTATCTAGTCTGCCCTTTAACTGTGTTTAACATTTTACATCCCCTCCATTATTACTTCCCCCTTTCTACACTTGGTGAAATGCTTTCTTGAATGACAGTGCACTATACTGGTTCTTAACACTCTGTGAAGAAGTACTTTTGAACATTCATGGAGCAGCTTGCTCCTACAGATGACCCCCTCATAAGATCTCCTTGCTGTTATCTTATGTACTCATATCTTGTTTTCCTATCTCTGGTCACCACTGAGGAGAGTCTCAACTCTTGTAGGCTTTAATGAAATCATTTCCTGTCCACCCATGCATCTTTCTCTTGAACCAAACGAAAGAATTCCAAAGTGCGTGTAATAAAACTAAAACCAAAATTTTCTCACACACTGATACTAATGATAAATTGACAATAAAGCGTCATCGATGAATTATTTAATAAAATCATTTTGATATTAAAACTGGGTGGCTGCAGTGGTGCAGTGGTTAACATTGCCACATCACAGCAAGAGGTTCTCCGGTTCGATCCTCAGCTGGGGTGCCTTTTGTGCGGAGTCTGCATGTCCTCCCTGTGGTCACGTGGGTGTCCTCTGGGTGCTCCGGTTTCCTCACACATCCCAAAGGCACTCTAAATTGGCCCTAGGCATGAGTGCATGCATGCATGTGCCTTCTGTGGAAGGTTGGGCACCAGGCTGGCAACTTGACACCGTAAAACTCCACTGCCAATCATGAGTGGACAGGTGATCCTCTGTGGCGACCCCTAACTGGGAAATGCTGAAAGAAGAAGAATAAGATTCTGATATTAAAACCAACTGGTGCAAATTTAATTGTTCTTTTTGATTTAACAGTGAATGCCATCCAACTTTGATATTGGTTTTAAAATCCACTCTATCAATAATAGTAAACATAAAACTTGCAGAGGCATGTTTTAAAGTATGTTTGTATAAAGCATTAGTAACTCTGGCACACCTTATCTCACTAAGGTGTTCAGACATTTTTAACTTCAAAGGACGTGAAGTTTGCCCCACATAAAATGCTGAGCAAAAACACATCACTAAATACACTACCCAGTCTGTGTTACAATTCCCATATATCAAAATATTGAATAATTTAGGACTATTCTTTGAACTAAAAAGATTTCAAGCCTGCATCTATCCGTACTTGTGTGGGACTGAGTCTGCTTTTGCCTGGATTCTATTGGCGAGCCAGTTTGCTACCCATCTGGTAACATACAGCTTGATGCCTAGTTGAGAGAGTTTATCTGTTATACCTGAGTAGGGAATAGTATCGAAGGCTCTGGCCAGGTCAAGGTCAAGGTGTGCCTTGGTGACTCTCTCAAAGAAGTCGACCAAATTTAACAGCAATGACTTCCCCTTGACAAAACCAAACTGTGTGGGATCAAGTGTCTGGAGGTTGCCAATGTCCTTGTTAAAGAGGTCCATGAAAATCCACTTCATGGCCTTGCAGATCTGGCTAGTTAGGCTGAAGGGTCTATAATTTCCTGGATCAGTGGATGCTCCACCTTTGTGCAAAGGGATGACAGTAGCTGTCCTCCACTCGGCTGGGATGAAGCCGGTACCAGACTTTAGTTGAATAAGGTGCCTAATGGTGCTGCAAGTTCCTGCCTGAGTTCATGCAGGATGCAGCCTGGGATGTTATTGGGTCCCATGGAGGCTGCATTTTTTGCCTTTGAAAGGGCAGTGATGACTTGTTCCCTAGAGATAAGGGGAGGGGGGCAGGTACTAGGGATGTCCTGTTTTACTGATAGGGGGGGGACAAAGGAGTGAAGTCCACAACAATTTGCCAGAAAATCACAAATGTTACGAGGGACAGACCAAAATACATATTACTTATTTGCTTAAGAATTCTTGACAAAGCTAAAATAATTGTGGGCCAATTTTTATATATTATGTGTTTGGTTATCTATTTCTTAACTGGGTAAACCCAGTCAGCAAAGTGTCCCTTTACAGGGGTGACTCAGGAGAACTGTCTGGTTAAGTGACTTTCTCAAAGTCACACAGTAGACAAATGGTGGTGAAAGGATTCAAAGCCTGTATGTTTGAAAACAGGAAGCCGTTTATTAACAGCTCAGCGCCTAAGTACCAACAACTGTAATTCACTTAAAAGGTTAACAGAACAGGTGTTGCATGGACATACATTTCTGAATGATACAACTATGAAACTCTAATGACTGCCATTATTGATGAATAGTCTTCAGTGATTTACCAAAAAAAAAAAAAAAAAAAGTTAATAATGAACAGAGCATAAATATGAGGCAAAATCAGAGATGTTCTGCAAAATTGGAGTCAGATAAGAGGCACCAGACTACCCAGTTTACTTAAAAAGTTAAGTGAATGATACATTTTGGCTTCCACATGGATTTTTTGAAGCATTAAAAACCATAAATCTCTAATAACCAGCATGACTGACCAACTCTAATCTTCAATGATTTTACAGAAAATGAGACATTTTTGCTGGGATGAAGCATGGGTAAAATATGATTCAAAATCAGGTATATTTGCATATATGTGCTAGCACACACAAACACACACATACACACAACTTAATTACTGTATGTGCACAGCCTAGCTGAAGTCTTTATAACCATATTTTATGGATTGACTGTGTCTCACTGAATACCTGAAACAGTGTGGGGCTTGTTTTTTCTTTCCTGTGTAGGCAAAAACAGGCAAGATTAGTACAGGAAGTTAAGCAAGACCATTAGAGCACATTTCATTGTAAAGAGGTTTGAGGTTTAGAGCACTGCTTCTTGCTGGCAGAAATGTCTAAATGGAATATACTCACTCTTCTGGCATTACTTTTCATGGGAAGGCATTGTTTCCTTTCAACTGTAACCCAAGTAGTTGCATTTTGCTATTCTGGATCACAGAAATCTGAGCAATCTTCAATGCATATGCACATAGTGTAAAGTGCCATACATTCTGAACGTGCTAAAGTTAATTTCAGTTATGTTTCAGAAGTGTAAAGGATTCCAAAGGTATTTTCTCTTGAGGTAAAACACTATGCAGAGTTTGCAAACTTCCCATAACATACCAAGTCAGCATTTCATGTTGCCACCCTTCCCCCAGTCAATTGTTTTGGAATATGGGGAGTCTACAAAACATGAAAACATATATTAAGTTTTTCTTATTGCCTTTAATTTCTATGTTGTACATCATGCTTGAAACTCTTAGGCTAGAAAGCAGTTGGCAGATTATTCAAGTTTGCACATTATGCAGTGAAAGATAAGACCCCCTCACACACACACACACACACACACACTCGGCATAACCACTTACCTGAAAGGTTGAACCATATCCACATGTCTTCAGTACCTAAACAACCCCATTACTGGAATCTCACTTATTGGCTCTACATTTGAAGCCAATGAGAGAGAAAAAATAGGAGCTTTCACATGTCAAAACAGACCAACTGAGCACACCTATGTAACTGGGGTTCTGAGGTGTGGGTAGGACACTTTCTTATTTTTTTAACATTCATGGGGTCCCCAGCTAGCACTGGGCCTTCAGCAGCTGCCTAGGTCACCTGGTGCTAGATCCAGCCCTGGTTAAAGCAAATACACAAAGGACACCAAGGTCTCTGAAAATGTCACAAAACAGCCGTCATTGTCAGTGTGGTGGCTAAACGTTAATCTAGTCATTGTAAAGCTTTTGTCACAGTGTCAATTCTATACTTTTCATTAACCATTTCAAAGAAGAGATCCATTAGTAAAGACACCCTTAACACAAAGTCCTTGACAAAAGATTACTCCTGACTTGCGTGAGTTAGAGGGCAAAAGTTGCCTAATATTAGTAGACTATAACTCTCTTGACATAGAGACATTACCTGTACTGACCATGACTGGTAAACAAAATAATAGCAAGGTTCAAGAATATGTTTACAAGATACGGGATGCCCACTGACCTCATATCAGGCAATGGTGCACAGTTTGTGTAGATAGAATAACAATAGATTTCTTACAACTGTAGTTTCACTCATACTAAATTCTGACAAATGGAGCCAGTGAAAGAGCAATCCAAACAGCTAAAAGCATCTTGAAACAGCTTGATCCGCTATAAGCTCTCATTTCATATAAGGCTACTGCACATAGTGCCATAAGAGTAAGTCTATCATAGCTAATGCTTGAAAGAAAAATAAGGACTAACCTGCCATTATTGAAATCCAAACTTGAGCCTAAAACTATTCCATACAAGTCCATAATGAAGTCTGATCAAAGAGCTAAAGATCTGTAGAAGAAGGTCCTTTGACAGATGCTATTCCACCCAACAACTATCTGTTCTGTAACCATGTCAACCAGTGTGCGTAAAGTTAGAGAGGAAGAGAAAGTAGGATCCAGTTGGAGTTACAGTGTAAATATCTGAACAACTGAGGTCATACAGTATAGCAGTCAGTACAGGGAATTAAAGCCATGAGCTGTTAACAAGATGATTTTTGTGGTCCAGGTTTTTTTTTCATCAGACTCTGTTTGCCTGCTGCGTGACCTAATATAAGTCACTTAACCAAAGTGGTTTAGGAAATTGGGTTCCTCGTAGTCTTCAGAATTTCTTGCCTAGTAACTACCTATGAACCTATACAAGCGGCCAACAGAAGATGGTGTTATACATAATTGAAAACATGTTCCAGTAGTCCAGACGAGCCTCAAGCTGAATGCCAAGTTTCTGAGAGTCAATTGCTGGTGTATGAGCCAAGGATTAGAAGGTCCTCAGCTAGTTAAAGTGTTTCTTTTTCCTGAAAAGCATTACCACAACTTAATATCTGATACAGGGGTGAAAGATATAAATCAACAACATATGAAGACAATCTGTATGTTGTCATACCTAGTGTGACTTTTTCAGATCCTGTTGACACTGTTCTATAAAATGATTCTACACAAAATGTTGTTCTTTATAACTGTTTGGTTTCCTTCAACAGGTTCCAATTCCATTCATGTGACTTGTAGAGAAGAAGTCAAAACTCCAGCCAGACATCAATACGAATAAGATAAGTATTTGTTTTATTTTTTACCCCATATAAAAAGCATTTCTGCTTAAAGAAATGTTTACCTCAGCTGTTGCTGTTTCATAAGTAAAAGTCAGTATAGCATATTCACGTTCCGAATGCCAATACTGGGCAATATGGTTGATCTTCATGATGGTCTGCTTCTCCTTAAACTTAGTAAGAATTTATGAATCTATGAATCTAAGTGTAAAAGTTTAGGGCAATTGCACAGTTATTATTATTCAAAATTGTTAAATGTGTGCATCAGTTCTGCACCTATCAGTAGCCTAGATTCAAAGATAAGTTTCTCTTAGTTGGGAGATTGAATAGAGAGAAAAATAGAGCTGCTGTGTGCTTGTATATACTGTGGATATGTATTACAACATTGCAACTTGGTGAAGAATGATTAACACTAATATTTTATGGAGTACTGTATCCCATAATGCTTTAAGTCCAGTTTGACAGATAGGTTAGTGTATTCATGATAACTGAACTTTTAGCATTGTTCATACTGTGCTGCCATTTTGTACAATATTAAAGCTGCTGATTTACTGCAGATGCTGACAAATTCTGATATTGACACTGCCCGCCAACATGACAAAATAACTAGAGGTGCACATCATAACAGTAATCTTAGAGCTAAACTTAAGACATTTGTACCCAGGGAACTGGTTTACATGGCATAGTTGTATTTTTCTCTACAGAATTTCTTAATTAAAATTCTGGCTTGTCTAATGCAACATTTTCTTTTGGGTGGGGGGGTGTTGTGCTAGTTAAGGTACAGTTAATAGAGCAATCACTAAGCCCCTTTTCAGAACCCTCTGATGATTTGGACTCTAACCAGGTCATGGCCCCTGTAGAAGTGTTGAAAGTAAAAGATGGAGATGCTGGAAGATGCAGGGATATTATCCTTCTTTTGTGTGTGAAGGGTGAGGTGCATCTGTCAGTCTGGAGGGGAGACTATACTGAAAATAGTCAGTAATATCCAAACTCCTAATGCCCCAGATTCAGTCTGGATGTTACAGTGCAATGGTAGTGAAAGTCTTTAAAATATAGAGTACATCAGGAGATGGTCATATATAAATGGTCTGCTAGTCTCTGGGTTATTTGTCCTTGAAATATTAGAGGTAAAAACTATGTGGGAATGTATGGCCAGACATTTAAAGATCCTCATGGATCAGCAGCCTACTAAGTATGAACCCATCAACATGGTTGTGATGCACATGCACTGGTCCAGCAATCAAGGAGCCTTAATTCCCACCACTAACACCAGTGAGGGGCATCCACATTGGGAAGGATAACAAATACACACACAGTAAAGTACAATTTCCCTTAAGAGCACACAGAGATCACAGTCAGTCTGGGGCTGGTTTGTCCCTTTCTTTCCAGATCCCCAATAAGACTCCCCACTGGCACAGCTATAGAGTAGGGTCCTTAGCCAGGGTCCCAAGCCAAGGCCTCCTAGAACTCTCTCTTTCCAACCAGTGCTTCGTGTCCCTGCCCAAGTAGCTGACAGACAGACAGACACACACACACACACACACACACACACACACACACACACACACACACACACACACACACACACACACACACACACACACACACACACTTTGAGATATGATTTATATACAACCACACAGACACTCCTGAGGAAGGCTGGCACAGGTTCACTAGCTGTGCCCCTTCTGTCCAGGTTATAAGGTAGTAATCACTGCCACCAGGACCCTTACTTATCAGCTATTAAAAAGTCCCTTACCAAAGGGTGTCCAATTATTACTGTGCAATATTATTAACCAAATGGTAAGTGTGACTGAGCAGCAAGGCTTATTTGGAGTGGCTTTGTACAGTATCACTATATACATGCAATGTATTCTAGAGAGTAAATTATCTCTACACAAAACAGCCACAGTTGAAAGGTTTAAAAATATTTAATAATAAATAATAAAAACACAAGACAATACTTCTTACTACACAGTGCCAGTCAAGAGTTCAGAGATCACAGAGAAATGCTTAAAATAATCAGTAGAATAGCTCTGACATCAATAAAGGAAACAACTAGTCTAATCTTCCTGTTTCCTAGCTATTTCTAAGAGAGACACTAAAGTCAGGCAGAGTGCTGGTGAGTTGGATGTTCTCAAGACAAAACCAAAAAGCTCTCTTGCTCTGTCTCTGAGAAAATCGTTTAAATTGATAATACATCCTGCTAACTCATTTTTGATTACATCATTCTTCACAATTCACTGGTTTCCCAGGCTAACAAAAACTATACATTACAAATTTCTTAGTAAGCTTGCACCTGGTCAGGAAACTGCAGCAATTAAAGACATTATATATGTAGAATCTAGCAATTAACTCTAGTCTCAAAACAGTAAGGAAGAATTCCTTCATCCAGACATTGTACAATGCTTGACTTGCCAGCTTTCCTCCAGTAGAGTGCAATGTGGTTACATTTTTGCAGTTCAACATCCAATACAGTCTTTTCACATTTACGAGAACACGCCTGTGGCTTATATTAATATTTACAAATGACAGACTTATCTACAAAATTCTATCTAGTTAGGCTGGCAGCCTTCACATATGTTCACATATTATCCCCACCTGCAGAACTCAAGCTAGTTTTTCAAGTGACCTTTGAGAAACGTTGCTTGAAAGGGTTAGGTCTGTCTGAGTATACATTACCCCATTCCCTGCCTTGAGAGCCCATCTGCGTTGGCATTGCTACACCCACTGCGGTGCTGCACTGACATATAATATGCTTGCAACCCTAGGCTCCATCTTAGCAACTTGGCATTTTGCTGGCTGGCTCTGTTTAACCATGTTAGGGGATTGTGATCTGTTACTACAGTGAATTTTCTTTCATACAGATAAGGCTGAAGGTTCTGCAGTGCCCACACTATGGCTAGACATTCCTTTTCTACAGCTGTATAGCATTCCTCCCTGGGTTGGAGTTACAACTTAAATAATCCACTGGGTGCTCTTCTCCCTCTGAATAAATCTGGCTAAGTACAGCCCCCACCCCATGGTTTGAAGCATCCACCTGCACAACAAATTCTTTGCTGTAATCTGGACTGGCTAACACAGGTGGTCCTCCCAAAACTTCTTTAAGTTTCTGGAATGCCTGCTCACATGCTGTGATCCACACTACCTTATCTGGCCTGTTCTTCCTTGTCAGGTCTGTGAGGGGAGCAGCTATGGTACTATAATTGGGGGCAAACATTCTGTAGTATCCTGCTGTCCCTACAAATGCCCTCACCTGCTTTTTGGTAACCGGTGCAGGCCATGCCTGAATGGCTTCCACTTTGCGAGGTTCTGACCTGATCTTACCACTCCCCACTCTATGTCCCAGGTAGGAGACCTCTGCCATACTCACCTGACATTTGCTGGGCTTAATGATCAACCCTGCCCTCTGTAGTCTGCCCAGCACCTCCTTGACATGTTGAAGGTGCTCTTGCCAGGAATGGCTGTAGATGGCAATATCATCTAGGTAAGCAAGGGCAAACCCTCCTGTTCCTGCTAGGATATGATCTACCAGCCATTGGAAAGTTGCTGGGGCATTCTTCATCCCAAAGGGCATTTTTGTGAACTCATATAAGCCAAAAGGAGTCACAAAGACTGACCTCTCTCTAGCATTGGGAGTCAAGGGCACCTGCCAGTAACCCTTGGTAAGATCAATGGTTGTAAGATACTTAGCACAAACCATCTGCTCTAGGGCCTCATCTGTCCTAGGCATGGGGTAAGCATCTGACTCTGTGTGACTATTTAATTTCCTGTAGTCCACACAGAACCTAGCACTGCCATCCTTCTTTGGCATCAGCACCACTGGGGAGGCCCAAGGACTGTTGAACTCTTGAATTACCTCTAGTTCCAACATCCCCTGTATCTCCTACCTCAGAGTCTGTTTGACTCTCTCAGGCACCCTATAAGGGGGCTGTCTAATAGGCCTTTGGGGCCCTGTATCCACCCAGTGCTGCACCAGGTGGGTGCACCCTGGTTTCCAGTGAACACATCCCCAAATTCCTGTAACACTGCTTGGATTTCTCGAACCTGGGTAGGAGATAGCTGCTGGGACATTACTACCTGTTCCACTGAGGTGTCAGTCCGAGCCTCACTGAGGAGATCAATCACCAGATCTCCCTCAGACTCTTCCTGCAATCCACTGCAAATATTCAGCACAAGGGCCTCCCTATCATGGTAAGGTTTCATCATGTTAACATGGTCGAATTTGTGCTCCTGCCTCCTGCCTAGCAGTTCCACTATGTAGTTAACATCACTTACCTTCCTTATCACCTTGTAGGGTCCCTCCCAAGCTACTTGCAGCTTGTTGTGTATGACAGGAATGAGAACCATTACCTGCTGCCATACAGCATACTCTCTAGCTCGAGCATTCCTGTCATACCATACCTTTTTCTGTTGTTGGGCTTCTGCCAGGTTCCCCTGGGCCAAGCCCATGAGTTCCCTGAGCCTTGTCCTGAGGTTTAGGACATATGCCACAACAGTTTCCTTGTAAGATTCACACTCACTCTCCCACTCATCTCGAATTAAATCTAGAGGTCCCCACAGGCTATGCCCATACAGCAACACAAAGGGTGAAAAACCTGTAGATTCCTGGGGAACCTCTCTGTAAGCAAACAACAGATGGGGCAAATATTTGTCCCACTCCCTCTTAAACTGGTCTACAAATGCCCGTAGCATGGACTTGCTTGTAGAGTTTAACCTCTCAACAAGACCATTATTCTGGGGATGGTAGGGGGTGGTCTTCAGGTGCTTCACCCCGCAGTACTTCCATAGACAAGCCAGCAGGACTGACATGAAATTGGCACCTCAGTCAGTCAGCATTTATTTTGGGAAACCTACCCTGCTGAAAATCTCTAACAAAGCATTTGCCACCTTTTCTGCCTCAATGGAAGACAAAGCCACTCCCTCAGGGTATATTGTAGCATAATCTACTACCACTAGTATATACCTTTTCCCTCTAGAACTTGGGGTACTCAGAGGCCCCACAATATCCATAGCTACCCTCTAAAATGTCTCCGCAATCACAGGCAAAGGCATCAAAGGAGCTTTCACCTTGTCTGCAGCCATGTCTACCTTTTGGCACTGCTCACAGGTCCTGCAGTACCCTGTTACATCTCTGGAAATTCCAGGCCAATAAAAGTTCTGCATAATACATCTCTTTGTATGTTTTATGCCCATATGACCTGTGAAGGGAATATCATGGGCTATGGCTAGACCCGCCAGATGGTAGGCTCTAGGTACTACCAACTTCTTTATTCTCTCACCTTCTAGCCCTCCCTCAGGGGTCCACTCTCTGTACAGTAACCCTTTGTCCCAGTATGCAGATTCCCCCTTCCCTTAAGAATCAGGTGCCTCACTAGCTACCTGCTTCAGGCCTTGCAATGTAGCGTCTGAGAGCTGAGACTGTCTCAACTCTCTCTTTGTAACCCTTCCCAGCTCCCCCTTCCACAAGAAGTCTGGCATCCTCTGACTGTGGTGCCTCACTGTCAGCCTGGGTACTACCACTCACCTCTACCTTTGCATTCACTCTGTCCAAGGGAACATCAGTACTCACAAGTAGCTGTGGCTCACTTTCAGTCTCACTGCTACAGAGTAGCTCCCTCCCTGAAGTAGCTACCTCACCATTCCTGGCTGCAAGTATGCAGTCTGTCTGGGTCTCCTTCATGCTACCAGACCCACATGCTTGTCTCGAAGCCTGACTGCATGTAACTGCATAAACACATGGTACTGCCTCATCAAAGTCCTTCCCTATCAGGATATCTGCATGATGGTAGTTCTGTACCCCTATTGTCTCAAGACAACCTACTATTGGCATTTTGTCTTTCCCACTTACTGGCTCTCTCACCTTTTTTTCCCCACCTTGCCTCTGTGGACATCTGTATGCCACATGGCCCCACTGGTTGCATTCCAAACATTTAACCCTAGGTCCTGGAAATGTACCTGGACTAGTGGCTTCCCCTGCTACTGGCAGATTCTGTTGGGGCAGTCTGGGCTGCCCACCATGGGTTTCTTTAGACCCATGAGCAGTACTGGGGGTCCCTTTCCTGTGCAGGGATGCTCTGCTTCCTATGTATAGGTCTCCCTTATTCCCCAACTCCTCTGAAGTAGCACATTGTCTATCAGCTAACCAGATCCTCATGTCCTCAGACAAAGTGCTAAGGGCTTGTTCCTTCAGCAAAAGGTCTGCCATCCCTTCAAAAGTGGTGGCCTGACATCCAATCACCCACCTATGAAAATAAGTGCTCAGTTCAGCAACATATTCACACACACTTTCATCTGCCTTGCATATATGCTCATGAAACTTTTTCCTATAAGTTTCAGGTGTTAGCCTAAAAATTCTAACAAACAGTTCTTAACAGCAGTACAATTAAGTCAACATCAGACATTTTGGACAAAATAGTTACAGCTTTACCATGGAGTAAGGGGGTCAGGAACTGTACCCAGAGCCTTTGGTCAACATCATACTGTTTATATACCCTCTCAAACATATGAATGAAACTATCAAAAGTATCTCCCTCTTTAAACTGTGGAAGAAATTTACTGACCTTTTGTGCTTTTGGGATCTGGTTACTCCCTTCCCCATTACCTCCACGACTCTGGTGAAGAGTCAGCATTTCCTTCTTGTCTGCCTCTGCCTTTCCTTCTCCTTAGCTTCCAGGCATAGCAGTTTTTCATTTGCCTCAGCCTGTAGACATCTCAATCTCTTTGCTGCTTCTATTTCCAAACACCTGGTCTCCAACTCAAGTTTTTTTAGCTCCAGATGGATTTTTAAGTCCTCTGCAGGAAGGTTGGGCTGTCCATTCCCTGAGTGTTGTACATCTCCATGGCCAGTCTGATCACCCTCCTGATTGCTGTTTTCTGATGCAGCTGTGACCAAAGCTGCAATCATGTCTGCCTTAGTCAGGTTTCCATGCACCAGTCCCTTAGCCTGGCACATCTCAGCCAACTGGCTCCTTGACAGCTTGCCATACTCCTCTGCTGACATGCTTGCCTGCTCTCCCTACCTAACTAAGCTAACAAAAGAAATAAAGCAATTGTGATCTGAATTCTGAATATTCACCGCCTGGCTGAGTACAAAAACACCTTCAGTGATCACTGATTCACTATCCACACCACTACAAGCCAATTGCCAACCAAGCAATATGTGGTGTGGGTATCTCACCATTGCCAAACAATTAATATGTGATGCCCGTGCATTGGCCCAGCAATCAAGGAGCCTCAGTCCTGACCAATAACACCAGTGGGGGGTGTCCACATTGGGAAGGATAACAAATACACACACAGTAAAGTACAATTTCCCTTAACAGCACGCAGAGATCATAGTCAGTATGGGGCTGGTTTCTCCCTTTCTCTCCAGATCCCCAGTAAGACACCCCACTGGCATAACTATAGAGTGGGGTCCTTAGCCAGAGTACCAAACCAAGTCCTCCTAGCAGTTTCTCTGTCCAAACAGTGCTTCATGTCCCTGCCAAAGTAGCTGACACACACACACACACACACACACACACACACACACACACACACACACACACACACACACACACACACACATGCACTACAAGCACAGTCCTGTCAAATTTAGCCATCCCCTTCCCTAATAAATAATAATAATATATATAAACAATTGCTACATTGCCTCAAAATGCCCATGTCTATCAGGCTGACCAGAGAGATGATGGGAAACTGCACGTCCATGATAGAAGGCTCTTACTGTATGTTTTATTAGAAATGCTAGTCATAGGTGACTCCATTGTGAGACACCTGGAAGTTCCCTTCACCAGGCTGGATAAGGAGCATATTACAGTTAGCTGCCTGTCAGGTGCCAGAATCTGTCAAGTCACTCAAGCACTCAAGTCACTCAACCACAAGAATCAGTATGACTCCATCCATGTGGGGGTGAATGGCTAGAGATTTACCTCACCGGGCTATATGAAGAGATACATGATTGCGCTCTCAGATTATGTGTCACAGGCAGTATAAGCCTAGCCTTAAGTGGCATTCTACCTTCTCCGAGGATGATGCCACAATACAAACAAAAAATGATTGACTTTAAAAATTGACTTAGCTTCTGGTGTCAGTCGAATGGGATCCACTCTCTGTCAGTCTGGGAAGACATGGTTGACAGGCCATGCTGCTTTGCCAGAGATGGTCTGCACCTGTCTCCTAAGCTTTCAGATACTGGCAAAGGCGTTAGACACCCGTATTGTGCCATTTTTAGGCAATGTCAAAATAATCAACCTCCCAACATAACAAAATCCTCTCTAGATAAACTGAAGGTACTACTGCTTAATGCTAGGAGTCTAAATAAGAAACTGCACTCTCTGGAAGCACTCCTCACTTTGGAAGATGCTGATGTCTGTGCAGTCACTGTGACATGGTTCAAAGGCATGGAAAGCACCCCACCTTGCAGGGCTACAATGTCTTCCATACACTCAGACAACAAACTGAGCATGAAAGAACCAAAGTAGGAGATATATCCATCTTCATGAAGGATAAGTACACCTCAGGACTGGTCAAACAGTATGACTCTCTTGAGCTACTCCATGTCCAGTTAACTATAGGCAAAGCTCCCTACCACATCATAGCTACATAACTATAGGTCCCCCACCATAAAACAGGAAAACCATACAGCATACCTGGACTAACTGGAGTCACTTGCCATACAGCCTGACACCTTATTCATGGGTGATTTTAATTATCCTACCATTGCCTGGGAAAGATACACAATCACAAACATGCTGGCTCAGAGGTTCTTGGACTTTGTCAGTGCAAATGCTCTGGAACAGCTAGTCAGGGCACCCACAACTCACTAACATGGGAGAGCAATATACCCCCCCCCCCATGTGATGGCCTCCCATGTAAGATTGGACCATAAATCAGTCTCGTTTGATGTAATTATAAGACCAGCTATCCCATCCAGCTCAAAAATGCTAAAGAATTTTTAAAAGACAAATTACTTCCTACTAAGTGATGGTATAAGACGTTTCAAAGCCCCCTCAAACATAAATAACATGGATTCCTATGCAAAGTTGTATACCGATGCCCTGTATAACCACTAAAGCAGTTATGTAGAATCAGGTGTACCTGACTGGATTAAAACCAGGTCTGGTGGATTCCTAGTACAAACAGGCTATACAACAAGAGAAAGAAACTAATGTCCAAGAACAAGAGAGAATTGGCTCAGCAGAGGAAGATATCCCTCACTAACTTAAACAAACAAATTAGAAAGCTTGTCAAGTCCTCCAAAGCTAATTACAAAGTAAAACTACCCTCCTTAGCTAAGGATAATCAGAAAACATTCTTTAATTACATCTGAAATCTAAAAGGGAATACCCAGCTATGAGCTGAACTGGTTGTGGATGGCACCACCCATACTCAACCAGATGTAATAGCCAACCTGCTAGCTGACAGATTTGGAGCAAACTTCAACCCCCTGTCCCCTCAATTCATCCTCCAAAGTATACCTGCCACCATTCCTCAGCCTATTATCTCAAGAGAGGAGGTCATGCTAGTACTCTCTAAGGCCAAAAACACAGCATCAGTGGGACCAGACAACTTAAAACATGATCTAGCAAACCAACTTGGATCCCTGTTTAACCACAGCCTGCAAACTGGCTATGTTCCTTCAGAATGGAGGACAGCAACAGTAATCCCTCTGCACAAAGGGGGACATAACCTTGAGTAGCTTCATCTGCAAGGTCATGGAAAGGATCATTATGGGGGTCCTAATTGAGATAGGGGTCCTAATGGAGAGATGAAAAGTCAGCAAGCAAAGGAGAGTAGAAGTGCTGAAGTTGAATTCATCCTCAAGTCTTGGTGAGTACCTTCGTGAGGTGGACCATGTTTTTCACAAAATCTCACCAAGGAGACACTAATATAGAGACTGTATTTATATTGCATATATCACGGACAGAAGTAAGTTAAAAATAAAAAAAGATAGCTGGGTGCACAAGTCCCAGGATAAAAAAGTGCCCAATCCTGGTAGGCACACTGGTGCCAGGATGGGAAAAAATTACAGTGTAGAATCCTCAAAATCTGGAAACATTCCTTCAATGGGGCCAGGCCCAAGGGGAGGATGCCCCCCCCCCATTTTAGAAAGAAGTAGCAGTCCACAAAAATCACAAAAACTGATAGGCTAAAGAAGAGCCATAAAGATGATAGAGTGGACTATTGAGGATAAGAAAGAAATTATGTATTGTTACTATTATGCAAAAAGTCCAGAATTACCAGACAGAGGATATGCAAAGAGATTAAGAGATAAATTAGATGAAAGAAAAATACTTTCACAGGAAAAACTGTCAGAAGCTTCAAATAAAAATTTGCATTTATTAATACAACAGATTTTTGAAAAACAGTATATAGATCAAGAAACTTTGATCTGTTTGGAAAAAGAAGCACCTGAGGAAGTGCGAAAATGTAAACAACAAAACCTAGACATTTTTGAAAAGTATAAAAAAGAAATATGGACATGGGAAAGAAAAGGAGATTTGATATGGTGCGATTTTTATACAAAGGAGATGGTCAAGTTAACTAATATAGAGAAAGCAGTCTCAAAGATATTCAAAGAGAAATACAGGCAAAGGCATCCAGATATGGAAAATTTCACAATAACATTTAATATCACAAAGATGGAATGTGGAAAAGAAGATGGAATGTGGAAAAGAAGATTAGTAAAGGAGAAGTTAAAGACATAGTAGTTGAAGTTATGGAGTGTCTGCGGAGTGAAGGATTTGGTGTAGAAGGTCTAACACAGGTTACATCACAGCATGATGGAGTGAGTCCCCAAAGTAAAGAGAAGCAGGAAGATCAGGAGAAATCTGAAGAAGAAATATGGACATGGGAAAGAAAAAGAGATTTAATATGGTGTAATATTTATGCAAATGAGAAAGCAAAACTAACTGATACAAAAAGCGCAGCACCAAAGATATTTGAAGAGAAATACAGGCAGAGGAATCCAGACATGGAAAACTTTACAATATAAAAGATAAGAAGACAAAGAGGAAAAGTAGAAAAGGAGATTAGTAATAGAGAAGTTAAAGAAAAGTAGTTGAAGTTATGGAGTGTCTGCGGAGTGAAGGATTTGGTGTAGAAGGTCTAACACAGGTTACATCACAGCATGATGGAGTGAGTCCCCAAAGTAAAGAGAAGCAGGAAGATCAGGAGAAATCTGAAGAAGAAATATGGACACGGGAAAGAAAAAGAGATTTAATATGGTGTAATATTTATGCAAATGAGAAAGCAAAAATAAATGATACAAAAAGAGCAGCACCAAAGATATTTGAAGAGAAATACAGGCAAAGGAATCCAGACATGGAAAACTTTACAATATAAAAAATAAGAAGACAAAGTAGAAAAGGAGATTAGTAATGGAGAAGTTAAAGAAATAGGAACTGAGGTTATGGAGTACCTGCAAATTGAAGGATTCAGTGTAGAAAATCTAATGCAGAAGGAACCACAACAGGATAGAGCAATGGATATCCAAATTAAGGGGAAACCAGTGGAACAGGAAGCAATTGGTCAGGTGCCATAACAAGATATTTTAAAGCCTTCCACAGGAAACCAATATAAACATTAATTTAAAGCTAGACAGCAAGGGAAGCAACAGGAGACTGTGGAAACTCTGATGCAGTTAATGTTGAGGAGTGATGGGCCAGTGAGTTCCCATATGATAGAGCAATGGATGGTACAGGATGAAATTGAAGAGAAGATGTCACAGAAAGATGCTATAGAACTTACTATAGAATGCCTGCAGGAAGAGAAAAACAAAGGCTGTGCCCTCAGTCTGGAAAAAAATGAACTAAGGGAAGAGTTGCTTGATTTAATAGACATAGATAGATATATTAAAATCAATGAAAGAAATAGACTGCAGAAGGTCAATAAAACCCCAAAAGTCAGAAGTTTGATAAAACAAATGAACACAGTAATCAGGACTGTCCATAGAGATCCATGCAATATAAGAGAAGTAAACAGGGTATGTTACTATGCAGTTAAACTAATAACTGATAAAGGTCTACCACAAGAGCATAGGGTAATGAGGTAAAGGAAGGGGAGAAATCGAATACCATCATGGAAGTATCGAACAGAGAAAAATATAAAGCAATTAAGACAAGAAGTGTCACTGTTAGAAGACTATAGAAGAGGGAATAGATCGACAAAAATACTAAGAAAGACAGATATGATAAAAGCAGTGCGCAGTATTAGAACAGACCAGGATCTATCATGCACTATCACAAATAGTAAGTTAAACATTTCAGCACAAGCAGAAAGACTTAGAAGATACGAAGATAAATATAAAGGAAAAGTACAAAAGAGGCACTTTAGTGATGACCCAAAAAGTTTTATAGAGAACTGGGAAACAAGGTAAAAAGGAATTGAAAGAGTGCCAAAAAAGAAGAAATAGATGCATTTTGGAGAAGTATCTTTGAAGATCCTGTGGAACATAACAAAGATGTTAAATGGATAAAAGAAGTAAAAGAAAGAATAAGAAGTTTAAATGTACAGGATATGAAATGGGATGAAGTAACAGCCAGAGAGATTAAAACAAAGTTAAGAAAAGCCTCTAACTGGAAAATCCCAGGCCCAGATGCAGTACCTAACTTTTGGTTTAAAGTATTAACTTCTTTGCATGAAGTCCTAGTCATGAGTAAGAACTATTTATATGCGCACCCAGAACAGACACCGATCTGGCTAACAACAGGTAAAAGAATGATCCTACTTAAGAGTGAACCTGCAAGTTACTCCCAAAATTATAGACCAATAACTTGCCTTCCGACGATGTATAAACTATACATGGAAATTGATGCTGACAGCATTTATAGTCATTTAGAAGAAAACTCAATTATGGCAGTAGAACAAAAGAGCAATAAAAGAAAGTCATATGGAACAAAGGATTGTTTGTTGTTAAATAAAGTCATAGTGGAGAACTGTAAAAAGGGGAAGAATCTAAGTATGGCATGGACTGACTACAAAAAAGCATTTGATAGTATCCCACATTCATGGATAAAAGAGTGCTTAAAAATGTATAAGATACATCCTACACTGATCAATAATATTACAGCGACCATGAAACAGTGGCAGATCACTTTGCAGTTAGGCCAAGATAAAGGACAAATTATTATCCCAGAGATAAAAATTCAAAGGGGGATATTCCAGGGTGACTCTTTGTCACCATTGCTGTTCTGGTTGCCCTTAACCCATTAAGCTGTTTACTTAACAGCTTAGACCATGGCTACGATTTGGCCCCTAGAAAACAACAAAGTCTAAAGACATCTAATCTTCTATCTGTCGATGATCTAAAACTGCATAGCTCATCAGATGAGGAACTGAAAGCACAGCTGCAGTTTTTTTCAGACAATATTAGAATGTCATTTGGTCTTGATAAATGTGCAAAAGCAACCTTTAAAGCAAGAAAACTGCAGCACCAGGAAAACATCAGTTTGGGACAAGAATGCGATATAAAAGCACTTGAGCAAGAGGGAGTGTATAAATACTTAGGAAATGATGAAGGATCAGCAATAAAACATGAACAAATGTGAATAAAACTTAGTAAAGAATACTTCAGAAGACTTAAATTAATCTTGAAAACAGCACTGACGTCTAGGAACAAAATCCATGCTATAAACCAATTTGCTCTTCCTCTCCTAACTTACAGTTTTGGAGTGATTGATTGGCCCCAAAACATGTTGGATAAATTAGATATTAAAACAAGAAGGATGCTTCATGCTCACCAAATGATCTATAAAAATCAATGCATACCAAGATTATATATTCCCTGTTCCAAAGGAGGGATTGGCCTCCTTGAAATTGACTATATGTATAGATCTGCAATTGTGGAACTCCACGCATATCTGCTGACCTCACAAAACCCAAACGTAGTGAAAGTTTTGAAACATGAGGAGAATAAATCTAACATGAATTCTCTGCTTAATCTAGCAGAAGCATATCGCCGTCAAGCAGGAATGCAAATCAAACCAGAAGCAGATAAAAATCAGGCAGCAACTGAATGTTCCAAAAAACAAAAGAAAGAATATAAGGTTAAAGACTAGATGAAAAGGCAAGAAATGTGGAAAATGCATAAATATAGTTACAAGTATAGAAAACTTCTGGAAGAGCCTCATGTTGATCAGGAATGAACACAGGAATGGTTAAGGAGAGGTGAATTCAAACCAAGCGATGAAAGGTTAATATTGGTAGCTTAAGATTGTGGGCTATGTACACGCTGGTTTACAAAGTCCATTGAACATGTGGGAGAAACAGACAAATGTAGGTTTTGTAGAACCAAACTGGAAACAGTCACACACCTCATTGCTGGTTGTGACATACTGATGGCAGAAGGACTGCACACTGAAAGGCACAAGAGCATGGCGAGACTATTGCACTGGGGATTGTGCAGACATTATGGCCTTGAAGTGGTTGATGGAAACATGAGCCACAATGCATCATAGAAAATGATAAGGTCTACATCCCATGGGATCATCCATTACCAACAATTCAAAAGATAGATGCTAGAAAACCAGATATAGTGGTCCATGAAAAGAAGACAAGAGTAGCTTGATCATTGAAATCTCTACACCCAGTGACTACAGTGTCCTGCACACAGTGAGACACAAAGTTATAAAATATCAGGATCTGCAAGCAGAAATGAGAGCAATGTGGAAGAAAGATACTCAAAAGTTCCAATAGTAGTTGGAGCAATGGGTCTTATAAAAAAGTCTAAAATCTTATTTAGATATGCTAGCAATACATGCAACTCCATATGAACTGCAGAAGGAGTCATTGTGCACATTGTGGGTGCTGTGAAGAGCACTTTTGGCTGACATTAAAAGTGGAACAATACTAATTTCATGAACTTTAATCGTACTTTGACTTAGGAATGGGGTCCATTCCCGTCATGGTATTAGAAACCCAAAAGACTTGAAAAAATAAAAAAGGGAGAGACCTTATTAACAAGGGCATAGGTAATCTCCAGACTCTGGACCCAACCCAGTTTGGATTTATTAAAGGTAGATCATGCCTGTTAAACATGGTTGACATCTTCAAGAAAGTCACCAGGGCCCTGGATGATGGAAAGACAGTGAATACCACCTATCCTGACTTTCCAAGGCAGTTGGCACAATCTCCCACTCAGGTATTATAGAGAAACTCTCCCAGCTGGGAATTAACCCCTACATTACCAGATAGGTAGCCAACTGGCTCACCAACAAACACATACTGTCAAAGTGGGTGACTACACCTCTAGCAAAAGACTGGTCATCAGTGGCATACCACAAGGTTCTGTGCTGGGCCTCTTACTGTTAGGAATTTATTTCACAGAAGTCCAGGCAAACTTGGATGGCCTGTGACCAAGTTCGCTGACAATTGAAAATTGGGAGAAATCATTGAGTCCCCCAACAATGTTAATATACTACAGGCAGGGTTAATGCAGACAAATGATTGGTGCCAAAGGCATGGATTAAAAATAAATGCAAAACAATGCATTATTATTCCCTTTGGAAAAAACTGACATCCCTGCTAATTATACTATAGACAGCACCCTCCTAATAGCAGACCCAGTGGTATGTGATCTGGGTACTCAGGTTGATAGCAATCTGAAATTTGACCATCATGCATCCACTGTAGTAAGGAAATCCTTTTATGTGTCACATCACAACTTATAAGTAAAGGCATCACGTCCAGACCTAAGGATGTCATAATTCCATTACACTTGCTCCATCATCAGACCAATAACTGAGTACAATACTTCCTTTTGCATGCACCTCACCAGACACCTGGAACAATTGGAGAGAGCATAGAGGTTTCTAACCAAGAAATTACAGGGTACATAAAACAAGTCTTACATGGAAAGAATGAAAGCCCTGTCACTGTATTCTGTCACCTACAGGTTGATAAGGGGTGACCTATGCCTGGCTTACAAGCCAGTCTCTGACCTGGCCCTGATGGAAATGCTACACATTCATAAATCAAACTGGACGAAGGCCACTTGCTTCAGGGATCTTAACTTAGACTCTGAGATGAACAGGTCATCCTGGAGAGATAGATACATCATCCAGAGACTGACACTTCACTGGGAAAAGCTTCCAATTCATGTTAAATAGAGCTCCTCCCTGACCCTCTTTAAATGCAGCCTAGATCAATGAATGGGTGACCACATATTCACTCCTGGGGTGGTGCCATTAACCTAGTAACCTTCTGTGAACCTATGAAACTATGAGCATTTGGCTGCATGAATACTATTTCCTACAGGCATAGTTTATGTCATGTGTAGTAAAGGTGCACTCCAGTGAATATCAGGAGAAAAGCATATTTCAGGGTCATTCCATCTGTCAGACCCCATGACCCCTGAGAAAATAAGTACCTGAGATAGTTGTGATATGCACTGGCTATATCCTAATTATGCGTGGCACAGTTTAAAAACTTAATGGTAAGTAAAGTTACAAAACTAGCTCGTGAACTGACTGGACCTTCTTTTTTTTCTGACTTGGGTATACTCACATGACAAAAACCTTTTCACTTCAGGAGCACTGTCTAATTAAGCAACTTCAAAGTCACATAGCACCAACTGCAATACAAATTATTTCCAACACTTTTGGAAATGCAGGAAAAAACCTTCTTCACGATACCCTCTCTGTACTAACACTATTCAATGTGGCACAGCAAAACATTATCCAGAAGACTTCCTTAAAGAATTTAACAGTCTCACCTCAATAAACTCCACACCCTCCCCAGGTCATGGATTATCCTACCCTCCACCATTCATCCTCCTCTTGCATTTGTAATACATACATGCTAAAGAAGTCTGCACTCTACTCGAAAATATTCCTGACAACCCTCCTGGATCTGACAACACTGACTCCTGGTTCATATATCACTGCAGAGATTACCAGTATCTTCCTCTCCTCATATATATATATATATATATATATATATATATATATATATATATATATATATATATATATATATACAATCTGTATCTCACACAAAATGTCATGCCACAAATTTGAAAAACTGCTCACATTCAACCCCTCCCTAAGCAAACCAACCCAAAAGATACCGCTCACTTTCATCTACTATCCTTCCTCCCAACTCTGGGCAAACATCTACAAAAAGTAGTCTCACTCAGCACTCACTACATTCAGCAGTACAACCTGTTCCCCTCCAAACATTATGGATTCTGGCCTGGATGAAGTACTATGACATCATTTTGTTCCCTAACCAATGACATCCTACAAAACACTGATAGAGGCTTCCTTATAGGTGCCCTACTTATAGATCTGACAGCCATTTGACCTCATTGAATATTATCTTCACCTAAACAAACTAACTGAAGTTGGTATCTTCCCAGACAGCACTTTCAAACTGAGAGGCACTGCAGAGGTAAGGTAGGATCTTTCCATTCAGAATTTGCATCTGTTATCAAAGGTGTACTACAAGGATCCATTCTTGCCCCTTTTCTCCATAATTATTAACAAACTTCCTTGTGGCCTCACTCATCTTCCACTCATTATCTAGACAGATGACATGGTTATTTACTGATCAGGTTATTGTCATACCAGACTTACATGAGCTCCATCAATGGCTCATAAACCATAAATTACTTTTAAACCCCTCCAAGATCAAAACTATGATTTTTGGAACTCCACAGAAAATTTATCTCTAACTATCTTTGAATTGCACAGCTATGCCATAGAAACAACCTCCACCTTCAAATTCCAAGGAGCCTGGCTTGGCTTGATCAGTCCCTAAACTTCCATTTTCAGATAGGCATAGTGAAAGTGAAAATAAACTCCCTTCTCTTCTGAAACAAAAAGATCTCCCCTTTTCTATCTCAACTGCCTGAACAACTATCGGCAAAGGAGTTTCCCCTCTTTCAGCTAGGATATTGACTACCCACTTTTGCATTCACCTCCAAGAAAAACGCCACTGCACTCAGAATAATTGCCAACATCATCTGCTCATTTCTTGCAAACTAACTCCTCCGTGAACATCACTATTTATCTCACCCTAGCAAAAGCCAAATAGCTACCCATAAAACAATGATTTAGCCTACTATTAGGATTCCAACTCTTCAGACTAGTCCAGCTCCAGACATTTACTCCTCTTGCAGTTGAACTTCATTTAAAAAAAAAATCCTCATACAGCCTGAGACACATCTCATAAGCTACACCTGCTCTTATTACTCCTAGAATCAAACTCCACAGCACTGCACATGCATTCTCTTTTCAGGCCCCTACTCTTTGACAAGCTCTCTCATTCAACTTGTGGGAAATCGACACTTACTCCAAATTCAGAATGCAACTCAAAAACATCTCTTCATCCAAGCAAAATGCACCTGCTTCGACACAGGAGATAGTACATAAAACACTGTCTCCTTTCCCCTTTTCTTCCCCTCGCACTAATGTTCTACTTAACATTCTGCTTCTTAACTGTAATGTAATCATGTGTTTTTCTAATTTGAACTACTCTGCTACTGCTTAAATTTGTCTTTTTTGTTTGAAAATGTTTTGTGTTTCACCTGGACTGAATCTGACATTTGTCAGTATTAATCAGTGTACTATCCTGGTAAATAAAAAGAAGCAACCTACACTCTGAGTTTTATAGTTTTATGGTTTCTTGGCTGGGCTTCTTTGGAACATTTGTTCATTCAAAAAAAAAAAAAGCACAAATGAATCAAACCCTGGAGTCATAGTGGAACCCATTACCAACTCATAGCTTTAATTATCTGTGCTAATAGCTAGGCATCTTGTATGGGTGTAAATATATACTGCTTTGGAAGTGTGCAGACAAACATTTTAGCACTTATTAAGAGCTGTGTTTATTCAGCATCAGAAAGTCAAAAGTTAGGAGTGTGTAGAATATGTCCTTTGAGTTACAGTATGTGTGGGTTTGTGTGTGTGTGTGTGTGTGTGTGTGTGTGTGTGTGTGTGTGTGTGTGTGTGTGTGTATTTATGTTAATGCCCAAGCTTTCAGATATTCTGAATATTTGGGCATTTGGAGTTGGACTATATGTGCATGAGTTTTTGTGGATTAGAAATAAAGAGGGCTAGGTAAGGGGATAGCTTTAGTGTTATGTATGTGTGTTGTGTATGGGGAGTGTGTCTGAATGTCTAGTGTAGTGGAACTGTTAAAGGAAGGGTTTTCATAAGGTAATGTGTAGGGGCAGTGATAGGGTTAGTTTTAAAACACATGGCTAAGGTTGCGCAGGGGGCAGAAAATAACTTTTGTTGTATTATTTAATCATTGGGATTAAGAATCAGAACCTTCTAGAAATAAAGCTGCAGTACTTCTGTTGAAAGACCTTTATAGCCTGGAAGCATACAGACTTTTTTATTTTATAATATGAAGTTCGACCCAAAAAAATATATTTACTGCTAGATCTTTTGTAGCTGCATTTTTTAAGTTACAGCATTAATATTTTTTGCTTTAACATTTTAGCAGCCTTTTGCAGTTGCCATGCACATTTGCTTAAATGTGTTCCATAAAACACACTACACAGCAGTTGAATGGCTCTGTGCTTTGCAGTAACAGACCCATTACATGGCAAGGAGTCATTATATGGCTTAAAGGCCAATGTAGCACTATACCTTTTTGTTTTAGTGAATTATGTTACTATTTCTCAGATGGACTCATTTATTGACTTTTCTTTTGGATTGTAGCTGCATTGTTCTGTCTACAAAGTGAATCTTTTAACAGAACCTTCTTGAAAGATGACAGAAATCTCTTCTTGTTAATCCTACTATCCATTGTTAATTCTACCCCTCCCTACTTCATCTCAGCACTGTAGACATTTGGAGTCTTGCTGAATTCAGAAACCATAAATTAATAAGCCTCTACAATAGACCATGGAAAGCCCATCTAAGTGCCCTCTTAGTGCCCCTTTACACCTTTGCTAAACAGTGAGTCAAAACAAATACCTCAGAATAGGAAAAGGAAATGACTTTGAGGAATTGAGGTCTGCTGTGACACTCTGACCCATAAATTTTCTGAGCATGTAACATGTGGAAGAAATGTGCTCATTTATTCAAGCTGTTAAACTAAAGACCACATTAGTATCAAAGTGACAGCTCTTAACAAGCCCCTGGTCATTGGAACATAGGCCCACATCCAACAAACTCAGAGGTTATGATGTTTCGAAATGGAACATTTAAGTATTTCTGTATTAAATACACAAAAGTTAAGCTAAGCAGTTTTATTTATTGGGTGCCATTTCCAAAGAGCTCAAGTCATTTTACAGCTTTTGAGGAAAACAAGTATAACCCTTACATAATGCCTGAACTCAAACAATAAATAAATGATAGTACTAATACGGTCAGCATAAATAAATTGCCAAAACTAACATTGACTTACACTTTTCAGAGTCCATCTTGGAAATCTTTGTGGAATAAATACATGATTTAATTTAAAGTTCTAGACTGACAGAATTGTAAATCAAAGTTAGTTATTTGCTTCTAGCTACAGATATGTTACATACTCCCAATATTACTCCAGCAGAGTGCATTGCTTCAACTACAGATTTTAAAGCAGTCCCAAACCAGGGGCGACTCCTTTGTCTGAATGCAGTTTTGTACAATGTGAAAGGTTTAGTAATGATAATTATATTTGCCAAATATGATGGCCATTTTATTAAACAGCTACCAAAGATGATGTCGAATGTGACTTTCTTAAGTACCCTTCAAAAGAAAGTTTGAAAAACAAGGTGTCCTTTTTCTACTTATCATTTATGTTTAAGGAGTATGTGGCCCTTGCAGGGTTTTATGTGGCCCTTGCAGGGTTTTAGCTCAACTGAACATGACCAGTCAGGCTAGGTAACACTGACAGCTCTTGTACTTTACAAAAAAAGCACCTAAACAGGCATGTCCAATGGTCAGTTTCCGGTAATTTCTCCTGTCCACCTGGTGAATCTGGGCATACTGGGGCAATGCAGCAACTGCCTCATGTACACAGACAACCCTCTCCTCCTACCACCCAACACTAGAACCTGCGAGAGATGCACTTACATAGCCAAACTGGAAGCAAAGCTCTCTCCACCCAAGATTGTGCTAGACAGTTAAGAGGAGAAGGTTAACACCTGCACTACACCTCAAGCAACACATAGCCCTTCAAAACCCACACCATCAACTCCCACACATAGCAACATTAAACCCACATATGTGGAGGCCCTTAACATTAACCTGCCCAAGCAAGAAGGACCTCCGAAGCTGAAACGCAAACAAACACCAGTCACAACCAAAGTGACACATAGCTCACAACACCAGTGTGCCACCCAACAACAGTCCCTAAGGCAAGCAAATGTACCCAACACTTTAGGCATAGGCGACTCTATAGTCAGGCACACTGATGTCCAGGCTGAACAAGGAGAAAATTACAGTCAGCTGCCTGTCAGGTGCCAGGATCCGCCACATAACGCATGCACTCAAGTCACTCCGCAACAAGTACAAATATGACTCTGTCGTTGTTCATGTTGGAGTGAATGACTGGAGACGTACCTCCCTGGACTACATGAAAAGAATGCCCAGAATGATACCACAGTATAAGGACAAAATGATTGACTTCAACAACTGGCTAAGCTTCTGGTGTCATTCAAAGGGGATTCAGTATCTGTCTGCCTGGGACAACATGATCGACAAACCATGATGCTTTGCCAGATATGGTCTGCACCTGTCACCCCCTGGGATTCAGGTTACTGGCTAAAGCTCTTGCCACCCCTATAGTGCCTTTTTTAGGCAAGGTTCAAAGGACAAAACCACCACCATAACAGATACAAGCATGCAAAATCTGAAGGTAATGCTACTCAATGCTAGAAGTCTAAACCTCAAAATGCACTCTCTCGAGGCACTCCTAAAAATGAGGAACATCGATATCTGTACAGTAACTGAGACATGGTTCAAGGCTTCAGACAGCACCCCTGCAATACCAGGCTACAACTCTTACCACACTTTTTGGCCACCAAACCAAGACCGAAACACTAAAGGTGGAGGAGTGTCCATATTCACCAAGGATATTCACACCTCCAGGCTGGTTGCCCAACACAATGCATCTGAAATTCTCCAGGTGCAACTAACACTAGGTAAGACTACAATCTTAATTGTAGCTTGCTACAGATCCCCCACCATGACTACTCTACCATTAACTGGGAAAACTACTCAGGTACCAACACCTTTTCCCAATGATTCTTGGAATTCATAAATTCCAATGCCCTGGATCAACTAATCCATTATCACACCAGGGGCTCCAATATTCTAGACCTGGTCGTTACCAACATGGGAGACAGATGCTCCACACCAGTGGTTACCCCCTCATTGGTCAGGTCTAACCATAAGCTAATCACCCTTGACATCCACATCCCACCCCCACCCCCCAGTAAGGAAACCTCTGTAAAAAACGTCTCCAAAGCCAACTTCATGCTACTCAAGTCAGAAGTGACAAACTTCATGACACCCATGCAGATGGGAACTGAAAGTTTGACTGCTGAATCCTACACTAAGGCACTGTACGAGCACAACCACTCGTGCATGAATCGTGCCATCCCAAACAGAACCAAGACGCTCTCCTCCAAAAAAAAGGAAGCCAATCTGGTGGTCCCCTGCCATAAACAAATTATATAACAGAAGGAAGAAACTGTTGCAGAAAAGAGGAAAATCCCAGGATGCAAAAAACTCATCAGCATCAGTAAGAAGCTGAGATCCCTCATAAAATCCTCCAAAGCAAGTTACGAAAATAAAATTGCTAAAGATTCCAAAGACAACCACAAGGCATTCTATAGTTATGTCAAGAATCTAAATGGCAATGCTCAGATCTGCTCTGAGTTACAACAGAATGGCATTAAATATACTGTTCCCAAGGATATTGCCAATATCCTGGCAGATCGATTTAGTTCCAACTTCACCCCCTCTCACACCCCCAAAGGGCCCATCTCAGTACCAAAAGATTGCCAAATTCCAGTAATCACAGCCTCACAGGTAGAAACCGCACTCTCCAATGCTAAGAATACAGCATCCATGGGACCAGATGACATCCTGGGCTGTGTACTATAATGAACTACAAAATAAACTAGCACATCACCTTAGTGTCATGTTTAACCATAGCCTCACCTCAGGCTTCATGCCCACTGAGTGGCACACAGCTACAGTTATCCCACTCCACAAAGGGGGATCCACCTTGGATCCTGGAAACTACCGTCCCATCAGTCTGATGAGCCTGATCTGCAAGGGCATGGAATGCATTATCATGGAACTTATAAACAAAGACATTGGCAACCTTCAAACTCTGGACCCCACCCAGTTTGGGTTCGTGAAGGGCCGATCTTGTCTCCTGAACCTGATTGACTTCTTTGAATCAGTCTCCAGAGCTGTGGACGATGGTAAGGAGGTCCACACAGCCTATCTGGACCTCACCAAGGCCTTTGACACCATCTCCCACTCTGGAATCATAGATAAACTTACTAAGCTGGGCAAAAATCCCTACGTCACTCGATGGGTTGCCAACTGGCTTACTGACAGAACCCAGACTGTAAAAGTAGCAGACTCCAAATCCAGCTCCAGACAAGTGGAGTACCTCAGGGTTCAGTCCTGGGACCACTCTTGTTTGGCATCTACTTCTCTGAAGTACAGGCTAACACTAAGGGACTCTGGCTAACAAATTTCGCAGATGACTGCAAACTGGGAGCCATTATTGAATCCCCAAATGATGTGGATATACTACAAAAGGGCCTTACAGAAACAGATGCTTGATGCCAGAGCCATGGGCTCAAGCTTTCTTCCAAGAAATGTATAGTTATCCCCTTTGGGAAAAACTATGTACCCATGAATTACCACATAGGTGGCAGTACACTAAACACCAAAAGTGTGATGAGAGGCTTAGGGACACAGGTGGACAGTGGTCTCACCTTAGATAACCACATCGCCAAAATAGTCAGGAAATCCTTCTATGTGGCACACCTTATCACAAAGGGCTTTTTATCCAGAAAAAAGGAGGTCATTGTCTCACTGTACTCATCCCAAATTTGACCCATTATAGAGTACAATGCCCCGTTTGGTATGCACCTCACAAGACATCTGCAACAGCTGGAAAGGCCACAGAAATACCTCACTAATAGAATCACAGGCCTAAAGCAGATGCCCTATGCTGACCATCTAAAAAAACTCCAGCTATACTCTGTGGCATATCGTCTACTCAGAGGTGATCTCTGCTTAACATACAAGGCCGTGTCAAACCCTGAGCTGTTGGACATGCTCCAATTAAAGAAATCCCAATCTCTCACAGCCACACGCTCCAGGGATCTAAACCCTGTCATCACAATGAACAAAAGATGCTGGAGGGATAGGTTCCTGACCCAGAGATTCCCCATACTCTGGAATAGACTGCCCATACATGTCAAGCAGAGAGCCTCCTTGGCCCTCTTCAAAAGGAACCTTGACAATTGGATGGGTGATAGGAAATTCACCTCGGGGATCACGTCAGTTGCCCTGCTAGACAGGGGTCCAGGGAAGTAAATATTGTGGGAAGAAATATCCAGGGAATTGTTATGGCTAGGCTTGTATAGGCCCTAGGGCTGATAGCCTAGTACCAACCTATGAACCTATATTTGCCATACATTGGGTGGGTGGGGGGCAGAGACAGGAGCCTGTCCTGAAAAGCAAGGCATGTAACCAGTCCATGACAGGATGTCAGGATGTCAATGGATTGTAGTATACGGGTACATGCAAACACACACACACACACACACACACACACACACACACACACACACACACACACACACACACACACACACACACACACACACACACACACACACAAACATATATTCACACATAGATGCACACACAAATGTGCACACATACAAAATGAAACATATTCATACAAACACAGACCAAAACAGAGCTGTATACAGCAGAGATATAGTACGCTTTATTATAATACACAAACAAATAGGATTTTCAACCAAAGGTTTATGCCCTAAACAAAGGACCCATTCATTATTAACAAACTTAATCAGATGTGTAAACTCAGTGTACCAGTTATATACTGTAGAAAAAAGTACTCAGATCTCCTTAGAGGTGTTAAGCTTAACTGGTTTTGTGGTGACCATTCTCAGAATTATTGCAGTACATTAAGTGGCCCTAACCATATTCCTGTGTATTCCAGCTATTGGTGGATTGAATTGGCAAAATGGACAGAAGTAGTCTGGTATGTCACCATTCTTCTTGTTGTGGTCAGGATATGCAGTATTTTTGTAAAATGTTAGAATGAGTGTCCTGTAGTCTTTGGAGGATGATGATTATTTATTTATTTCCAGTTTGATAACCGAGGAATTCCACTGGGCCAAGCAGAGCCCATTTTCAGTGGAGGCTCGAGAAGAAAGGCTCCAAAAGCAGTTAGCAGAATATAACATAAGTACAGTATGGAATATACAGTATACAAAAGCATAAATATACAATTTAAAATACAAATACAAAATTAGGGAGCATACGTTTAAAGAACACAAATGTTAAAATATAGATAAAGTCAAAAGTAATACAGACAATATAATTAAAAGTACAAGTCATAAAGTGTTTATAGGAGTTTAGTGTTTCTTCTAACAATAATGTCAGTGAAGGGAGGTCTGAAAGAGACAACAGTGTAATTTAGGTGGGAAGGGAGCAGGAACAGCCCCAGTTTGAGGTAAGATAAGAATGGAGGAGAGGTTTGAAATTAGAGTGGTTATGAGTACAGCAGAGGGAGAGGGGGAGAGACTTACATAGTTTAGCTAAGGAGTGTGATAGAAGTAATTGGCCAGCAGGGCAAAGGGGTTTATAGATTTTAAGGAACCTTTGTTTTTCAGATTTAAGAGTACGACTGGGAAGGTAAGGGGTTAAGACAGATGAAAGAGAGGGGCAGATGGAGGGTTGGAATATGAGTTTGTGAGCAGTGGTGAGTTGTATGAATTTCAGGTAATTAGGAAGCTCAAGACAGTTTAGGGAGCGGAGGGAATGCAGTGATGGGTGGAGTATTTGGACCCTGTAGCATATTTACAGACTTTGTTATAGTAGGCTTCCAGTTTGTTTTTTAGGCTAAGTTGGATATGAGTAAGTAGAGAAGTACCATACATAAGAGAGGGGAGCCGGTAGGAGGAGGCTAGGATATGTCTGGTAGAAGCGGTTAGACAGAGATTTTGTCTATACAGCCGACCTAGTTTTGGTGTTTTTTTTTTTTTTTTTTACATTATTTTGGATGTGGATATCAAATTTTTAATATTCATCAATGGTGACTCCGAGTAGTTTGATGTGAGGTACAATATCGATTAAAGTGTTATTGTGGCTTTTTATTTTAAAAGAGATTTTGTCTATGGTGAAATTTCTCGAAGCAGAAAATATCATGATTTTTGTTTTATTAGCATTGAGAGCGAGATGGTCATTTAGCATCCAAGTTTTGGTACTGGAGAAGGCTGCTTGGGTTTTTTGAAGGAGTTTGAAGGGAGAGTTTGCTGTACAGATGACCGTGGGATCCTCAGCATACTGGATCAGTGTAGCATTATCTATGGATCTGTGAAAGTTATTAATGAAAATATTGAAAAGTAAGGGGCCGAGAATAGAGCCTTGGAAAACACCGGAGGGGGTTTGAGAAAGGATGAAGTGGAATTTTTCCATTTAACAGCTGATTTATCAAGGCTGTATACAATCAGCTGCCTTTACCTGGTTGCAACCTGTTCTGCTAAGGAGTTGCCTCAGGCTCAAGAAAAAAATGCTTCCTGGTAGTTAGAATGGTGAGGGTCTTCTCATTTAAATGACTTTGTATGAATTGCAGACATCTATGACAGACTGACATGAAGTCTGGAGGAAAATGAAAGCCAGCAGTAGTAAACAAAACAAGCAACAGCACAAAGAGGTGAGGAAAATTTGTAAACAAAATTAGAATACTTAAGTTGCAGTTCCTAAAGAAACAAAACTAAGTCGCAATGGTGTAACTGTATGAAGTCTGGAAAGAATGAACAAAATGGATGCAGTTTCCGGGAATGGAGAAAGGAGATTCTGCCGATAAGGATGACTGCAATTAGGGGTACAGAGAATAGGTGCGAGGGGGCATGCATTTACTGGAAAAAACTGACAAAGGAACCACTGTGTTGGGAGCAAATAATTAGAGAGGGAAAGGTAATAGAATGGGAAGAGGACAATACCACATTTGGACTGCAGGCTAGAGAGACTGCCTTCCCTATCAAAAACTGATCACAGTATAATAAAAGGGAAAGGAATAGGGGAATCATACGTGAAAGAACAGCAAGAGTTTTTAGTTGAATCTAAAACAGAAACTGCTGTTAAAAAGGGATAATTAGTAGGGCATATGAAGTATTGCATTATAACTATAGGAATAGATCGGAGGAGCTTAAAAAAGATTGGGAAGAGAGACTGGATACGCAATTCACAAAGAAACAATGAGAGGATTTATGTATGGCTCCTAAATGTGCAACAAAGTCGAGAAGATTTAATATCTTTGCTTAGACGTGTTTGTATAGGTATTTTTATACCCCAAGCAGAAAAATAAATTTTCCTTCGGTAGATTGCAAATGTTGGAGGTGTGATGGGGAAGAAAGAGATAGGCTGGAACATACTTTTTGGGAGTGTAAGGAGTTGGCAGGTTTTAAAAATTCTGTATAAACTACTTTGTCAGATATACTGAGTTTGGTGTAACTAAGGGAATTATTTTTTGAGCTGGGATACAGGATCTGAATTGTCTAGACATAGGAAAGCCTTGCCAAGTTTAATTCTGGTAACTACCAAAAACAGTAAAAATGGAAATCAAAGTCTAAACCAACCAAGTTTGAAGTAGTGAGTATAGTAACAGAGATAAAATAACTGGAAGTGGGATTTTTAGGAAAGAGTAGGAGCAAATTACATAGAAAAAAATGGGAATTGTAAGAAAAATACATGCAAAATGTTTTGGAGGAGGAATGAGGGTTAAGGGATGGAAGGAATGAAGTGACTTATGTAATGTTGAATTGACAATGACTGTACAGAAGATTATATGTGATGTGTAATGTTTGTAATTGAGAATATGTCAATATGATATGCTTTTATTTATATAAATGTATGATTGCCTATGTCATAAGTGATAATTCGCTAAAGATTTTTTAAAACAAAAATGAATGCAGTTTCTAATCCCACATCTAGGCTGTTGCTGCCTTTGCCTGATGACTCATTTACTTTTGAGGCACAAACACCGAGCTCTGTAGTATGAGATTCAAGAAGACACCCTGAATGGGAAACTGTAGCAACTTCCTTTCCCTTGCACTCTTTTTGAATGCAATTGTTTCCCTGAGACCATACATTTTAGTGCCATTCTTTAGCTGAATATACTGTAATGGGTTGCACTGGAGGTGCATTGATGACATCACTTCTGGTCTTGTCCAACATCTGTTTAGCATCTGTGGTTGGATATCATAACGATTTGTTTCCTTAAATGACCAGAGTAAACTCTTGCTGTCTGTGACACTAGCAAGCTATTTAAAGCAAGGAGCATAATTAGTAAAATCAGTTGTTTTTGATTACATTTTGCTCTTCAAGAACCTGCTTCTGTGGTGCTCAAAAAGGCCAGGCTCCCACTGTCTGCTCTTACCACTTTTTACAGTGGAGCTATTGAGAGCATCCTAACTAGCAACTTCATAGCATGGCTCAGCAACTGCACAGTTACTTTGAAGAAGAAATTACAGAGGGTGGTGATGGTGGCTGAGAAAATCTTGCGCACAAACCTCCCTTCTATTTAGGAGATTTTCTTTACAAGAGCAAGACAGAGAACATATAAAATACTTGCTGATTCGACCCATCCAGCCCACAACTGGTTCTCACAACTTGCGTCTGGAAGGAGGTACCGCAACGTCCTCTGCACGACTACTAGATTCAGGAACAGTTTGTATCCTATAGCTGTGAGAGTTATTAATACGGACACCAACCATAATACCTGATATACTGAAGCCTCTTTTTTCATTTAACCCTGCTGCTCTGAGCAATTACTGCCAGCATTACCATTATGACGGCTATACTAAGTCACGTCTAAGGTTAACAAATGCAATATGGTAACTAGACAGCTGCTATTCACTAGTGTCTATTTATTGTCTATCTTAACAGTGTAGGGATTTAGTGGTGGGTATTTATTTATTATTTATCACTGGATAATGGGCATTGAATGTATTTATGTAATGTGAACTACCTCTTGCATGTCATACATGTTGTTTTCTTTCTTATGCTATTCTTTGATACAGCTGCATCTATGTTATTTGCAAAGCATTCCTCTCATGAGCTGACATTTCTAATTTTGTTTAGGCTGCACTTGTGTGGTCCTAAATGACAATAAAGTTTCTTTGAATCTTTGAATCTTTTCTCTCCTTGTACAGTGGTATGCACTGAAATAAAACATCATCTTGAGCAAGAGTTTTTCATGAATGGCTATGACAAAATGAATGCTGCAAGGCTTTCCACTGGTATTGGTGATGTGAGGCTTTACCACTGCTGATTGAATATACCATCACCAACTCTGAGGTCAAAATCCAAAAGCAAAGGCTGCATATAACATAATTTATCCATTTCCTAGCCAGGTATGGCACACTATGCACAAATGCATGTTTTTAAGGAAATGCCTGGAAACAATGGCCAGATAAATTACATGCTAAGGATCACAAAGTATTATGTATGTATGTATGTATGTATGAATGTATGTGTCACAAAAGGAAATACTACCAGTGCAGCTGTCTGGAATTTTGTAAATAATTATATGTCATTGGTGAATATTGAAATGATTTGTGTAAGATGCTTGAGTTACAACAGTATTAGAACTGTATGTTACATGTATATCAAACTGCTGGTACAGAACTGTGTGTTGAAAAGGTATTTTGTAAAGTACTGAGCTTAAAGATGTATCCACAGAGTGCACTGCTGGAAGAGAACAGAAATGTGCATACACTATTGTAACTATTTAAATGTATATATTTTAACAGTGGAAACTGGAATACAGGAGGGTAATTTCAGAAAAATAGCTGATATTAAATTACTTTATGGCAGCAAGGAGACACAATGTCCATGCTGAAAAGCTTTCTGCATTGTCTTGGAAGTGTTTTATTGTTTTATGACTTCCATTCTCTGCATAAGATCTGAGCCACCTGCTGCCATCAATAGTTATTTTGGAGTCAGATGACAAGCAATGATGTCATTCTGCAAGCTATCCCTGCAGTAATATTTGAGATATAGGTTCATAGGTTGGTACTAGGCTATCGGCCCTAGGGCCTATATAAGCCTAGCCATGACAATTCCCCTCTATTTCTCTCACACACTTTATTACTTCCCTGACCCCCCTGTCTAGCAGGGTGACTGGATGGTGAATTGGGTGAATTCTCCCTCCATCCAATCATCATCAAGGTTCCTTGAAGCCAAAAGGCCAGGTTCTCTGCTTGATGTGTATGGGCTGTCTGGGTCTGGGTGGGGGAGTCTCTCATGGGGAAACCCATTTTCCTTATTTGTTTTTTGTTTGTTTGTTGAGATGAGCTTTAGGCCCCTGAGGGATTAGGCTTTGGGATTTGGGATTTCTTGATGTCCAACAACTCTGGGTTTGACAGTCTGACAGAAAGAGAGAGAGAAGAGAGAGAGAGAGAGACGAGAGAGAGAGAGAGAGAGAGAGAGAAGAGAGAGAGACACATCTGTCTATTCTGTGATTGACCTGATGACAACAACTAGAGAACCACCTTGGCAAGTTATTCTTCTTGCTCTTGTAATATAATACCTATAGTTTGGAATATATAAGGAATACCTAGATCTCAGAATTTAGTTTTTTTGCTTTTTGAATTATTGTTTTTTTGATTGCTGTTGTATATTGTTGTTTTTAAGATTTTCCTGTATATATTGTAAATGTATTCACTGTTTTTATTATTTATTATTAAATATATTTAAACATTTCATTGTGGCTGACCTGTCTAGGGATATTTAAGTTCTGAGAGTGCTTGCATATTTATTTGCTGACACTGTGGGCCACTCCTAATAGTCTTGCTCTTGGTCAAACTAGCATTTGTATTAATAGTAACATTACAGAGTAAGATTAGAAATCCTTTGTTAAGGGCCTTGAAGTAGCTGATAAGGGGTTCTGGTGGCAGTGATAACTACCTTATAGTCTGGGCAGAAGGGGGCATATCTAATAAACCTCTGCCAGCCTTTCTCAGGTGTGTGTGTGTGTGTGTGTGTGTGTGTGTGTGTGTGTGTGTGTGTGTGTGTGTGTGTGTGTGTGTAAAACAAATCTCCAAGAGTGTGTGTGTCAGCTACCTGGGCAGGAACACTGATTGGACAGAGAAGGTGTTGGAGGACTTGGCTTGGAACTCTGGCTAAGGACTCAACTCTATAGTTGTGCCAGTGGGGAGTCTTATTGTGGATCTGGAGAAAGAAGGAGAACCAGCGCCAGACTGACTGTGGTCTCTGTGTGCTTTTAAGGGAAATTGCACTTGATACAGAGAGCTGCATCTGGAAATACTGTGTGTGTACTTGTCATCCTCTCAGTGTATGTCCCCCACTGTTGCCAGTGATGAGGATTGAGGTTCCTTGATTACTGGACCAGTGGTGGGGCATCACAGTATGTATGTATGTATGTATGTATGTATGTAGACACTGCAGGAATTACTCATTAGCTCAAAGCTTTAACCCTCTGTGCTGTATTGCCTGATTATTTTGTCAGCATGTCCTAAATGCTTCCTCTTATGTGGAGCATTATGATTTGTACTCAAGTATAGGGCATTTAGAATTGAACTGACAGAAAAATATAGTGACTGCGTCAATTAGCACCAATGTGTATTAGAAAGAAATCTCTTGGTCATGTTGGTCTGCAAGTGCCTGTGCTTCTTGAAGTTCCTCAGAAATGCACATTCATACTGTGGACAGGCTTTTTCCTGTTTGATACACTGCTTTGGATAATAAAGATGTGGTGACAAGAAAAAGAAAATGGATTTAAAGATATGACTTTTTTCTTTCTTATTTCTGACTGTTGGTATCATTGTAAGTTCGGTTAAATCTCCAATATGTATGCCTCCTGTGTCAAGAAAATGGGTGTAACCTTTTGACCCTCTTTGGCAAATAAAAAAAAATAAATGAAAGATAAAAGAAATTTATGAAGTGTATAATTCAAATATCAAGTATAACTTTCTATAACTTTTCAAAAGGACATCCATCCATCCATCCATCCACCCACAACCCCTTTTCCCATTTTTGCACATGGGATCGGGGTGTCACTTCACTGTGACATAATTACTTGTATATAATAAGTCACAAAAGGATTTGGAGTCAGGAAGAAATTGGGCCATTAAAATGATATTACAAGACATGTCAAAGGAAATAGTTATTAGTATTCAAATTAGAAACTTTTCATTGTATATCAAGAGTCTGAATGTGGAAAATGGTTTATTGTTTAGTCAGCTTTCTGCTGATTAGAAAAAAGAAGTGATGTAATCTGATATAACCCCTCCCTGTTTTCTGTGGGAACAGAAAAGATAAGCTGAGATGTATATATTTACTGTTGAAAGCAAAGTCAACTAATCTTGCTTGGGAACTCTTGATCTCATCTATGAAGGTTTGGTGTTTACATTTCCATAGTGTATAATATTTTTACTAACTTAGAATAAGGGTGGTATCTCTATAATGCAGAAAGTGGTTAGACTTTTCAGTTTTAAATCAGCTTTTTCTTTGAATATTCTGCCTTGATCAACTGATTATTTTTCTTTTCTTGTGCATTGCCTTGATGTCAGCACTTTTTTATTGTCTAAGTAAAGTTTTTATTTATTAATTTCTAAAATCCTGTGGCTGAGATTTATTTATTAATGAATGCATTGCTATTTATTGTCTAAGAATAGGTCATTATTTAGCACTATAGGTTGGCAAGCTGTAGTATCCACCTCTAGTTGGCCAGCTTACTTAACCCATTACTATTTTTAATTTATTATTATTTTTATAATGTATATTTGGCTAAATCAAGAGTGTATGGTGACCATTGGGTCCCTAGCCATGTGGTGGCAATACTACCATACTAGAAAGAAAGCTGTGGTGAATTGGTGAATTTGCTTGCCTTCCCTTGGAATTGTGTATCAATCTGTGTGTGAAAATAATAATTTGTTTGAAAGGCAGTTACCCAGGGATAAGGGGTCAGAGAAGGCATTGCTGATCACAGAATGAATGGTGAGAAAAGAGCCTGGGGAGTCAGGCAAAACGCTCAGACCTGAAAGTGGTCAGTGTGTTTTCCAAGTCCATGTATGGACCCAGGACAGTAGTACATATTCACTTTATGATCAGGTTGCATTTGGGAAATATGGTTGAATCAGATTTGTGTGTACTTTTCTTTTTTTACTCCAACCTGTTGGGTATCAATGGTATAACTCAAGATACCATCCCTCTGATAGTCATCTGTCCTATCTGGAAACGTGAGCAGATCCAGGTATGACAACCCCTATCTGTCACATAACTAGGTGGTATACTGGCTGGCAATGGTGAGATTCAAACCCCTTCAAGTCAGCCATAAAACTTTCTCATTTTGCAGTTGCCACTACTGATTTAAATGTATAACTTTTCTTATGAAATAGCTGGAAGGGTAGTAAACAATTTATGAAGGGTTAAGATTTTCATACAAGACCATATCTGCTTGATTCCATCTCATTTTGAATGCACTTAATTTTCACATTGCCTGATTGATGACAGCTCATTTATATATTTACTTATTTATTAACTGTTTAGGTTTGATCCATGCTGATACCACATAAACAAATCAAAACAGTGAAAGCACATATTGCTTAAATGTACAACAAAATACAGTAGAGAACAGTTGAATGAGGTTCTCTGTCTTTCAGTTGAAAAACAATTTGGTCACATTAGATTAGGATTAAAAGAAAGAAAATATGTTTGAGACCCACCAAGGCAACTTTTTTTTGAAAACCATGTTTTGGGGAGGACATGCATACTCACATTGCAATACATGAGCTATTCCCCCGCACTCCTCCTGCACATGTAAATAACTCCAGAGATGTTGCTTGTTAGAGGTAATGCAAAATCCCCCTTACAGCAACTGCCCCTGTAGACTTGTGGTTCTTTGGTGATGTAGCCAAAAGCCATCATATGACAAATGACCTTCAGCTTATTATAATACTGCCATTATGAAGCAATAAGGAACACCATATACAATACATGTTGTGAGATATCAGCACAGGAACAATACATGAAGGTATGTAAGAAATAATAATATACACATCATTTAATTATTAGAATAGCAATATCTCTAGGTAAGCTTTAACAGCATCACAAAAATATTGAATACACTAAGATTTCCCTCAAGTGGGCACCTATACTGCTCTAAAGGAACAAGGGACCCTCAATGTATTATATTAAATTATGTAGTTATGTGTCTTGATTGCTTACATGTCACACTTTTCTTACTTAAATTGTACTGTATATATAAACATTGACTGCATACTAACATTGTAACCTGGCTCTTGTCTGAAAAGGTTTCTAAAATACCACAGTTTTCTGACTAAAAGTTAACTTTGATTGTAAATGTTAAAACTTCTATTGGTACTTCTGCTACATTCCTTCAAGGGGGACCATCACCTATCATCTGTGACAACCAAGACACTTGTTCAGAAAATAAAATAAATCCATCAATCTGTGCCTTCTTTCATTTATGAATGAATTACCTGGAGCACAAAAGGGAAGAACGAAGGTGGTGAAACCGTCAACAATACATGATGGAAACTCCTGGTGTTCTGGCGGCAGTGTGATTCTCAAACAATCCAGAAATATATCGCTGATTGATAAGTATATTTCTTGGCATTTTAACCTTTCAGAGTTCTGCATTGTCTTAATTTTGCCTGACTGAATTATTTTATATATTTTCTGGCATTGTTTTCTGTTTCTCATCTGTCCTGAAACTTTCCCCCCTCCCCCACCCTATTCTTGTGGTGGTGTTATAGTTGGTGGCTTTGCAGTTGCCCACCCCTACTGCAAATTTGATCTGGGACACCCCTCCCAGTCTGGTGTTCACTCTACTTAATGCAGACAGAACATTTGAGAAGGCCAACCCACTTAGGTTCTTACTTAACCTTGAGTTTTTATTCTGCTTTTGCTTCCTCTCTCCTTGCACTTTACTAAAAAAAAGTGCTATTTATTTTGTTTTTGCCTCTTTTTAAAAGTACTCAATTGTATTTATTCTGCTCCATTTATTACTGCTTGGTAGTAGCCTGATTAAATTGTAACTGTTACTCTAAGCCTTTTGGTTTAAGCACTTGGGCTCCAGACCAGTTGTTGTTTTACATTAAGAAGGTTTGTGGTCTGCACTGTTGTGGCAGGACAGGTAGCTTACACCCTTCTAAGTTGGGAATTGCTGATTGAAGGCTCAGTGTCTGTTATTCTAAAAGTATATTAGTTCTGGTTAAAGCACTTGGGCTTCAGGCCAGTTATTTTTCATTAAGAAGGTTTGTGGTCTGCACGCTTGTGGGAGGAGAGGCTAGATTCTGCCCTTCTGAGCTGGGAATTTCTGGTTAAAGGCTTATTGTGCCTGTTTATTTGAACTGTTCCTTTCTGAAATTGGTGCACTATGGTTGCTGTAGCATAGACTACATTCAGGCATCCTGAATCTAGCTTTGTTTTTATAACTTGAGCACTAATCCAGGCCATCTCTTTTGGAGAAGGTTCCCCTGCACGCTAGTGGCAGGAGTGTGCAGTTAGAACTTGTTTGCTTGAAGACTGCTGGAACAGAGCTCAGTTTTGAGCTTTTTTACTGGTTAATTGGGTAATTTGTTTAAATCAGTTTGCTCATTTTCTATTGTTATATAAAAAAATTGAACTTTATTCATCAACTTTTACTGTATTTGTGTTTCTTCCTACTTTATTACTTTATTTTGCTTTTGCTGTTTGTTCTTAAAAGTACTTAATTGCATTTATTCTGCTGCATTTATTACTGCTTGTTAGTAGCCTGATTCAATTGTAACTGTTATTCTAAGCCTTTGGTTGAAGCACGTGGGCTCAGACCAGTTGTTTTACATTAAGAAGGTTTGTGGTCTGCACTGTTGTGGAAGGACAGGTAGCTTACATCCTTCTAAGTTGGGAGTTGCTGATTGGAGGCTTAGTGTCTGTTATTCTAAAAGTGTATTAGTTCTGGTTTAAGCACATGGGCTTTGGGCCCATTATTTTACATTAAGAAGGTGTGGTCTGCACTCTTGTGGGAGGAGAGGGTAGATTCTGCCCTTCTGAGCTGGGAGTTTCTATTTAAAGGCTTATTGTGCCTGCTTATTTGAACTGTTTCTTTCTGAAATTGATATGCCTTGTTTGCTGTAGCATAGACTAAATTCAGACCTACCAGGCATGTCTAAGGGTCAGCTCCCAGTGTTTTCTCCTGTCTACCTGATGAATCTGGGCATCTTGAGGCAATGCAGCAATTGCCTCATGTACACAGACAACCCTCTCCTCCTACTACCCAACACTATAACCTGTGAGAGATGCACTTATATAGCCAAACTGGAAACAAAACTCTCTTCACCCAAGACTGGACTAGACAGTCAAGATGAGAAGGTAAACAATTGCACCACACCACACTCATCACATAGTCCCTCAAAACCTATACCACCAAAACACACATAGAAACATGAAACACACACCTACATTCATGGAGGCTCTCAATAAAAATCTGTTCAAGCTACAGAGACATCCAAAGCAGAAATGCAAGCAACCTCCACCTCCCAACACAACCCAAATGACACATAGCCCACAAACTCTGTGTGCCACTCAATCACAGCCCATAAGGCATAACGTACCCAACACTCTAGTCATAGGTGACTCTATAGTCAGGCACACTGATGTTCCACTCACCAGGCTAAACAAGGAGAAAGTTACTGTCAGCTGCATGTTGGGTGCCAGGATCTGCCACATAATGCATGCACTCAGGTCACTCCACATCAAGTACAAATATGACTCTGCCATTGTCCATGTTGGTGTGAATGACCTGAGACGTACCTCCCTGGACTACATGAAAAGAGACATGGAGGAGCTCTCCGATCTTGTAGCCCAAGCAGGTATGACCCTAGCCCTGAGTAGCATGCTGCCATCACCCAGAATGATACCACAGTACAAGGATAAAATGATTGACTTCAGCAATTGGCTAAGCTTCTGGTGTCATTCTAAGGGGATCCAGTATCTGTCTGCCTGGGATGACATGATCGACAGACCACGATGCTTTGCCAGAGATGGCCTGCACCTGTTGCCCTTGGGATTCCAGATACTGGCTAAGGCTCTTGCACCCTTATAGTGCCTTTTTTAGGCAAGGTTCAAATGACAAATTCACCACCTTAACAGGTACAAGCAAACAAAATCTGAGGGTAATATTACTCGATGCTAGAAGTCTAAACCTCAAAATGCATTCACTCGAGGCACTCTTTAAAATGGAGAACATCAACATCTGTGCAGTGACAGAGACCTGGTTCAAGGCTCCAGAGAGCACCCCTGCATTACCAGGCTATAATTCGTACCACACCTTTCGGCCACCTAACCTGGACCGGAACACTAAAGGCAGGGGCGTGTCCATATTCATTAAGAATATCCACACTTCTAGGCTAGTTGCTCATCATAATGCATCCGAGATTATCCAAGTGCAACTAACTCTGGGCAAGACTGCAATCCAAATTGTAACTTGCTACAGATCCCCCACCATGCCCCAGGATTCACACTCCTCATTTCTTGATACACTGGGAAATATTAGGGTACAACCCAACACCCTAATAATGGGCGATTTCAACTACCCCACCATTAACTGGGAAAACTACTCATGTACCAACTCTTTTGCTCAACGTTTTCTGGAATTCATAAATTCCAGTGCCTTGGATCAACTTATTCACACCTCCACCAGGCGCAGCAATATCCTAGACCTGGTCATTACCAACATGGGTGACCGGTGTTCCACACCAGAGGTCAATTCCTCATTTGTCAGATCTGACCTCAAGCTAATCACCCTAGACATCCACATCCCGCCCCCACCCCCATTAGGGAAACCACTGTAAAAAAATTCTCCAAAGCCAACTTCACGCTTCTTAAGACAGAAGTGTCAAACTTCACGACACCCATGCAGATGGAAAATAGAGGTATGACTGCTGAATCCTATACAAATGCACTTTATAAGCACTTACACAAGTCCCTGGATCGTGCTATCCCTAACAGAACCAAGATACTATCCTCCAAAAAAAGGAAGCCAATCTGTTGGTCTCCTGCCATAAACAAACTCTACAACAGAAGAAAGAAACTGTTGCAAAAAAGAGTAAAATCCCATGATTGGAGGAACTCCCTGGTCAGCCTCAGTTAGAAGCTGAGATCCCTCATAAAATACTCCAAAGCTAGTTACAAAAACAAAATCACCACTGATTCTAAAGACAACCACAAAGTATTCTATAGCTATGTCAAGAATCTCAATGGCAACTCTCAGATCTGTTCTGAGTTACAGCACAATGGCACTAAATATACAGAACCAACTGATATTGCCAACATCCTGGCAGATAGGTTCAGTGCTAACTTTACCCCCTTCTCACCCCCTAAAGGGCACATATCTATGCCAGAAGAATAAAAACTTCCTGTAATCATAGCTGCACGGGTAAAAACCACATTCTCCAAAGCCAAGAAAACAGCATTCATGGGACCTGACAACATCCCAGACTACATTCTACATGAACTACAGAATGAACTGGCACCCCACCTAAGCACCATGTTCAATCCTAGCCTCACCTCAGGCTTTGTACCCACTGAATGGCACACAGCAATGGTTATCCTACTCCACAAAGGGGGAGCCACCCCAGACCCTGGGAACTACTGCCCCATCAACCTAACAATCCTGGTCTGCAAGGCCATGAAATGTATGATCATGGATCTTATACACAAAGACACTGGTAATCTCCAAACTCTGGACCACACCCAGTTCGGGTTTATAAAAGGCAGATCATGTCTCCTAAACCTGATAGACTTCTTTAAAGCAGTCACCAAAGCTGTAGACGAGGGTAAGGTGGTTCACACAGCCTATCTAGATCTTGCCATGGCTTTTGACACCATCCCCCACACTGGAATTATAGATAAATGCACTAAACTAGGTATAAATCCTTATGTTACAAGATGGGTTACCAACTGGCTCACTGACAGAACCCACACTGTGAAAGTAGCAGACTCCAAATCCGACTTCAGACCAGTGACAAGTGAAGTACCACAGGGTTCAGTCCTGGGTCCTCTCCTGTTTGGTATCTACTTTTCTGAAGTACAGGCTAACACAGATGGTCTTTGGCTAATGAAGCTAGTAGATGTGCAAACTAGGAGCCATAATTGAAACTCCTAATGATGTGGACATCCTACAAAAGGGCCTCATGGAGACAGATGCCTGGTATCAAAGCCTCAAGCTCAATGGCAAAAAGTGCATCATCATCCTCTTTGGTAAAATCTCTGTACCCATGAGCTACCACATAGGTGGTAGTTTAATTAACACAGAAAGTGTGATAAGAGACCTTGGGACACAGGTAGACAGTAGTCTCTCCTTTGATAATCACATCACCACAGTAGTCAGGAAATCTTTCTACATGGCATACCTCATCACAAAAAGGTTCTCATCCAGGTAAAAAGAGGTCACTGTTCCCCTCTACTCGTGACTCATTAGATCCATTATACAGTACAATGCCCCTTTTGGTATGTACCTCACAAGACATCTACAACAACTGGAAAGGCCACAGAAATACCTCACAAAGAAGATTACTGGCTCAAACAGATGCCCTACGCAGACTGTCTCAAAAAACTCCAGCTTTACTCCATCGCATATCGCCTACTCAGAGACGATCTCTGCCTAACATACAAAGCTATGTCAAACCCAGAGCTGTTGGACATGCTCCACTTAAAGAAATCCCAATCCCTTCGAGCTACATGCTCTAGGGACCTAAACCTTGTCACCACAATAAACAGAACATGTTGGAAGGATAGATTCCTGTCCCAGAGGCTTCCCATACTCTGGAACAAACTACCTATCTATATCAAACAAAGCTCCTCATTAGCACTCTTCAAGAAAAATCTTGATGATTGGATGGGAAATAGGAAATTCGCCCCGGAGATCACCTCTATGGCTTTGCTTGACAGGAGCACAGGAAAATAATGTTCTTGGGTGGCGAAAGCCAGGGTACCTTTTTGGCTAGGCTTATATAGGCCCTAGGGCCAATAGCCTAGTACCTCCCTATGAACCTATGATGCTCTCAGGTTTAACTAGTGGCTCTGGCAGCTGTTGTAGCTAAGATGGGAAAGATGGGCATTGTACCTCTCCAAACATCTGCACCAACTGCTGGGAGGGCTGGGCTATGCTAAATTACATAGTTAGACTGGGTGACAGTACTTGCACCAGGTGGTAGTTCCTCCTTCCAGAAGTGGTGTGGGTGGGACCATCCCTACCATATACACAGTAGCTGAGTTAAGCTTCCATACTTGTCTACACAGTGGCTTGCTCCCCAACCCCTTGACTTTTGCCTTTCAAAGCAAATGCAGTACTCTAGCAATACACTCCCCACAGATCTGTATATAATGCTTTTCAATTTTATGTTGTTTGTACTAATATGTTTTATGTTGTCTGTTTTATTGTTCTGCATTCATATTTGTCTGTTTCTGTTATTTCTATTTTGTTGTTGTTATAGTCTTGCTTGTAGCCAGGGTTGTGGCTGAAAAGGGTTTGTACAAGTCCACATACATGGTTAACAACTCACAGAATATAAATAAATACATTAATAAATAAAAAACAAAGAAAAAAATAATTAATAAAAAGATGAGTTGATTAGGCTCAGGCCCCAGCTAGGCAGCAAATAAATTGTCCACAGGGGTCTTGCCCTTTCTAGGAAACTAATGAGTCTGGGTCATCCAAACTGTAGAATGAATATGCTGATTGGGGTGAGGTAAGGGAGCTACTGAGTATGTCATGTGAAGGGGGGGGGGGTGAAAAAACAGTGTGTGATTCCAATTGATTTTAAGAAAACCTTTTCAACTAAGGTGCTGTCAGCCTACAAAGATTATTCCAGTAAAATAATTTCATATAGCAGAATACAGTCAAATACTGGCCTGCTGGTACAGGATAGGGTGCCCCCTTGAACTGGTAATAAACTGTGGCTATATAATAATTTGATCATTGGATGGTTAGCTGTGGAGGGAAGACAGAGAAGCCAGTGCCAGCTTTCATTACTCAGGGGGTGGTAATGGTGGTGGGGATCTAACCACAAGCTCACCTTCCAGCAATAAGTGCAGGCTTGTTCTGGGCACATGAGCTATTACCTTCTTCAGTGTCAATAACAGCATCAATGGTAGCATGGACGTATTGCAGTGATGTGAATACATGGTAGTGCTGAGTAGATGATTATGACATAAGAAGAAAATCCTACTCATCTGGAGTGTAACAGCCCCAGTGTCTGCTAACTGGCAGTCACCTCTCTCAAAGATCCTGAAAAATGGTTTCTTATGGCAAAATGGGAGCCCGTCCACAGAGAGATGTTAGGTGCATGGTCAGCTGAGCAGGAGTGGACAGGCCAGTAGGTCTTGTAGCACAGTAAGAACTATAACTCAGTAGGGGTCCCAGTCGCTGTTTAGAGGTTTAGGAAGCAAATAAAGTCTCAAGGGATATAATGGAAATTCAAGAAAAATATTATCATGTATTAAGCTGCAGCTATAAGCGATGGGCATTACATGCTTATCCAGTTTCTGCAAAATAATTTATACTTGTTTCAGACCTGCAAACAGCAAAAAACAAACTAATAACAAAATCCATATAAATTGCTTATATGTTGCATAACATGTCCTTCTTTAAATTGCTAACTTAAATCCCCTACATCCCCACCGGACTATAGGCCAACTAATCCCTGAAGCCTCCGATGCTTACATTATACTACCACCTATGTGCATTGAATATTTTGTAAATATTGTAAATATGTACCTACTTCTGGGTACCTCATGTTCATATATTGTACTATTACTGTAAGACTTGGGATCTCCTGACTGTATCATGAGTTTGTTCTTACATTTAACTGTAAATATTGTAAATATGTGCCTACTTCTGGGTACCTTATGTTCAGTATTGTACTATCACTGTAAGAGTTGTGATCTCCTGACTGTATTATGAGTTTGTCTATATTTAACTGTTTTTTTGCCTCACATGTTAGCATTTTACCACTTGTATTAACCTATGTATTTCACCTTGTAACTTCTCTGAGCTTTTCTCCCCAGGACTCTGATGAAAATGGACACCTGTTGTCCAGTCGGATTTTATCCTGGTAAAACAAATGTTAAATAAATAAATAAATAACTATAAGGAGAGTTCATAGAAACATGGAGAGAGTTTACTTGTTTACTTCATTCATTCATTCATGCTCTGATACCTGCTTTATTCATTTCAAGGTCATGTGATAGCTTCAGCCTATCCCAGTAGTCAATGGGGGCAAGGCCTAAAAACGTATTAATGAATAGGATGTAAGTGTATAGCCAGAGCATACATACAGTCACACAATCAGACAGACACATCTATGAACAAATCCCTAATTTACCTATGACATGTCTTCAGCTTTAAAGTACTTTAAGGAGTTATTGACATATATGACAAAAGACTGCATGTATGTTCCATGCATAGCTATCAACCTTCTAGCACTAAATTGAGGAACACTGGCCATCATAATGTGAAACAAATGAGAAAAATGCGGAACATGTACTAACAGCTTACTAACAACTTCAACTAGGAAGGTCAAAGGATGGTTACAATATGCTGGTTTTACTTACAAAAAAGATCTTTTAATGAATTAATATGATTCATTTCTATTTAGCATGGAAATCAGTTAAAAACTTCCTAACACTGAATGTGTGACAGACCTTTTCATGTGGAACTTTGAGGAACATGAATTGTTTAAGACCCCAAATGAGGTACATTCCTCATAATGAGGTACACCTGAGAAGCATGGTTCCATGTGTTGATTAGCAGTAGTTAACATACAGTATTAAACATACTGCTAAGTGCAACATCAGGGCAGTTATGCTTTGGCTCTGGAGCAATAGGTTATGTCTTGTTTCTGGTGTGATGGGCAAGCACTCTGAAGTTGGTTACAACACTGAGAAACACTGCTCTGTTGTACATGAATAACAAATGATTACAAATTACTGATTTATAGCAGTTCATTATGAGCTACAGTGGGACTTGTACTCGGCCTGGACCCACACAAAGCTGACAGCTATGTTTATTTTAACATTATATGGAAATAGGAAACAAATCTGTTTTTGGAGCTGTCTTTTATGCAAATTAATGCTGCTATACTACAATTAAATAATGTACACTAAACAAATCAAATACTATTTATGCAGAAATGCATTTAAAAAAATCTACATTCTAATAATATTTACTTTATTTTGTATGTTATTATCCCACTTTTTAAAGTTGGAAATACCATACGGTCAGTCCACTGAAACTAAAGACATTTTGCATATTCCTGTTTAAAAATGAAAGGCTGTTCTAGCTGATGAACAAGAGATTATTCTGAAGACAAAGGGAAGCATTTATTTTTAAGTAAGATGGTAGTGACTGGTGATATTTTATATATAAATAAAACAAACTTGTCTCTTACTAAATTTTCTAAAATACCTTCTTAATTTTAATGCAGTTATTAAACATACACTAATAAATGTGAACTGGGAAAGGAATAGAAGTAACGGGAAGAAGTGGGTAGTTGGTGCTCAGTAAACTTTGCTTTTTATTCAAGTATCATACAAAGTGGAAATACATTTCTGAAGAGTGGTTTTAATACACTGTATAAACATGCACAAAACACAATCATGGGAGAGTGGTTATGGAGTACTATGATGGAACATCTTGTATGCATACACACACACACACACACACACACACACACACACACACACACACACACACACACACACACACACACGTGCATCACGTGTAGATCATGTTAATGTAACTTTTTACCTTCCCTTTTTCTTCTCCCTCCCTCAGTTCCTTATTCATTTACCTTTATATTGTACATATATACACCCTAAGACAAGCCATTCTGTTTTATATTTAGACCAAAGTCTGCCTACAATTCCAGATCCAGGAAAATTGACTCAAGCAATACATTGTATAGTGACTTATACAGGAAACTGACTTACTGCAGTGATCAGAAAAGCCTTTTACTTGGTTCACCTCATAAGTAAACGGATTGCGTCCAGAAAAATGGAGGTTATTACTTCTCTGTACTCCTCCCTCATTAGGCCAATAATTGAGTACAATGCCCTGTTTGGTATGTACCTCTCCAACCATCTGCACCAACTGGAAAGGCCACATAAGTACCTCACAAAGAGAATCCATGGCCTCCAACATCTGTCCTATGAGGACAGGCTGAAATCAGTAACACTCTACTCTGTATTGTACAGATTGCTCAGAGGTGATCTGTGTCCTGCCTACAAAGCAATCTCAGACACTGCTCTACTAGAGATGCTCCATATCTGTAAGTAACTCCTCGCATAGTACCCGATCAAAAGGCTTAACTCTAATATGTGACATTAACAAAACCTGCTGGAGAGAATGGTTTGTCTCCCAGAGGCTGCCCTGCATCTGTACTAGACTCCCCATACACGTCAAACAAAGTACGTCACTGACTCTCTTCAAGCGCAACCTTGATGAGTGGGTGGGTAACCACAAATTTGTCTCAGGGGTTCCACCTGTGTCATTCACTGATAGGGGGACAGGTGCTGATTGGGGTTTCTTTTTTGGGGATGAACTCTTGGCTAGGCTTGTAAGGGCCCCCAAGCCATTAGCCTAATAATCTCCTATGATCCTATGTTACAGGCACTTATAGTTTACCATTTACCATTTGTTGACCGGGAAAGTCCGACTAGGTTCCACAGAGCCTGTTTTCAGCGGAGGCCCGGGGAGAAATGCTCCAGATGCATGTCTTTGGAATGTGGGAGGAAAACGGAGTACCCGGAGGAAACCCACGCGAACACAGGGAGAACATGCAAACTCCACACAGAAGGCACCCCAGCCAAGAATCGAACCAGAGAACCTCTTGCTGTGAGGCGACAACGTTAACTGCTGCACCACTGTGCCGCCCATAGTTCAATGCAAGACCAAAATAAATGTACCCAAGTATATTAAATAGGAATTGCTAACACTTATTTAATTTACTAGTCTAGATACCGACATTTTACTTTATTTTATTTTTTTGTGGGGGAGGCTTTTTTCTCCCCTTTGCATAATCCTACAGCACCCTACCCATTGGCCATATCCATTGCCCAGTGTACCAGCTACCTCCTACCCCTGGACTTCATCTAGTAAGGCTGGAGCCAGCATGGAATTTTAGGGTATCCTGAGAGGGATCTGTTTGTCAACATTCATGGATTCATGGGGGGTTCTTATGACCTATTCCATTACTCTCCCTCCTTCATGTTTCTGTGGTAATGTTTTCAGGCAGGCAATGGGGGCATGCATCATTTTACCTCTGCAGAAGTCCAGGCATATTCCCATCCTATACCCCTTTTTGGACATGCCTCTCAATGTGACAACCCTAGCCTCCATCAGGAATCATCACAGGACTACCCTCGTACCCAGGATCATAACACCCATCCTTCCCTCCCACTCTGTCAGTTGCCTCAGCCACTAATGGAACCTAGGTCATCTAGGCTGTAGTCAGGGCTTTATCCCCTCTAAGCCACCAGAGCAGCTATTACAAACATTTCACTTTAAAAGTAACAGAAGTGTACATGCAAAACCAGGAATGCACGACTTGCAGTGGTAATGCTGTCTCCTCATTACTTATGTCACCTTGTACACTGTATACAAAGTAGGAGAGTTGGCCAAAATGATGCCAAGTTTTTTGCTTCTCTTTTTGTATGAAAAACTAGATTCATCCAAGAACTTAAATACTTAGTAAAGTTTATCACAGTGCACATGTGAAGTAATCCTACTGCTTATCAAGTAATAACATCATATATTTCAGCAAAATTTACTACTGTCTAGAAAAGGCATGCTTATATTTTAAATCAGGGTCTTGCTTTCTTTAGAAAACCACTGCAGGAAACCACATCCACTGAAAAAAATAGCACTGTGTTTATACAAAAACATGAATGTACTAAGTAGTAAAATGGCAGTGCCAATAATTAAACAATCTGATGCTCTCTAGAGTTTGAAACAATAAAGGTGTGTAAATGAGCAACTGGCCAGTTGTAGCTCATTCTTCATTAATAAGCAGTCTGGCCACTGCTATTTCTTCTTTCTACTCTGTCATAAAGGATCAGAAATCAAAAAGAAAACGAAATGTAAATACAAATACATTGCAAGATGGGTGCAACTAGCAAGTACCTTAGTGACACAAAGTAGACAGTTGTAGTTAAGTGTGTAAACAAACAGAAATAAAGCTATGCTGAGCAGCCTGAAGAAAAACAGTCAATTTGTTAAGACTCTGAATATAAAATGCAAAATAAGTAAGTAATGAAGAAAATAAATAAATGTAATAATTAAAAGTGCCTTCATCTGGTAATAAATGACAAGTACATTCATTTTGGAATCTCAGACATATAAGAACAAAAAAGCATGCAGAATTCTGCTGAAGCCAATAGACCAATCAGTGTGAGAGAAAACTTAATGTACCATGATGGAAAGAGCGCCAGATAATACTGCTCATATACATGGTAGAAATCAGTAAGCAAATCTAGGCACTACGAAACATATATAGACTGCATGACAAATGCAAAACTACTGCCACAGTGACTATCTCACAAGCAAAATTATAGTGCACTTACAGAGAAAGTGACTCTAACCACAAAAAAATGAAGAAATAGGCAGAATAGAAATGCATTAACAAATAACAAGGTAACTGTGTGGAGTATATAATCAGAATGTTGAAAATTACATGCACAACCCATCAGAATGTACGTCATAGTACAAATAATTACACTGGCAAGACAACCAAATCAGACTACTGTATTTCGGGCACATGTTTACAAAAGCAGAAGACAGTCTGGTGGCAAGAGGAAAGAAGGGTATCCAGCAAACAGATGTATGGACTATTTGACAGAAGACCTGTGACAGTTGAAGAAGGTAGGAGAGCAGCACTGAATCAGAAGAGATGGCAACAGTCGATATGGCACCCATACCAAAATGGGAAAAAAGAGGATTGATGATGCTGATGAATTACACTGGCACATTTTACAGATAATGGGTGGGATACGAGCATGTTAGATTGTACAAATTGGTAGAAGTCCCTAACACTGACTTACATTATGAAAGGAGAAAAGACAGTACATTTCATTAATATTACTTCATGAAAAGAACTGCATAGTATGATTTATAGTATCAGTAACTTGTGCTAAAGCAATACATAGAGTAGAAGAATATGAATGAGCATTCTATGTACACTATCATCACTCTGCCTGATTTGTACAGTAAAGCAGGCACATAACGCTAAGGCCAACTGTAAAACAAACTATTATGATAGAAATCCAGGACGTGCAGCCTTAGGGCTCCATAGAGCCCCTGCTACAGTGGCCTAGTAATGCATCTATTTATTAGTTGCTAGTGCTGCAGGGAGGTTGCCAGTCCCCCTCTGAGTGCTTCCTCAGCACTGAATGTTTCTCCTTGCTGCTATGCTTGGCAGACTGCTTCATGTACCTCCATGGGTGCCGGAACCATAGGGTCAGGGAGAGTGGGAGCCCCCCCCCCACCTGTTCCACTTTTACAGCTGCAAGTCCTGTCGGGAAAAATTAATGAAGTGGAATTTTTCACTCTAACATGGATTCGCGCGGGGAAGTTAAACTAAAGTGAAAACACAAGGCAGGACCACCAGGCTCAAAAAATCAGTTCAATTTATTGTATATTCAACGGATAAGCGCTTTCACATGTGAAAACATGCTTCATCAGATCTCAAAAAAGAGTCAATCAGCTTAACTTAAACAAATTTAAAATACTGCCAACCAATCCAGTCACAGCAAAAGAATCAAATGAATGAATTAATTAACCCCTTCAGCAGTAAAACGAATGCTGACTAGAGACAGAATACAATCCATGTTAAGCAGACAATAGGAAGTTGTGTGCATATACATTAATTAGATTCCTTTGCTGTGATTGGATTGGTTGGCAGTTTTTTTAAATTTGTTTAAATTAAGCTGATTGACTGTTTTTTGAGATCTGATGAAGCATGTTTTTACATGTGAAAGTGCTTATCTAGTGAATATACAATAAATTTAACTGATTTTTTGAGCCTGGTGGTCCTGCCTTGTGTTTTCACTTTGGATTTTTCACAATTTCTTGGCTTGGACCTTTGGGTAGCAGGATACTTTTTTGCTTTTGTTCGTGTTATCTTTTTGCTCTGTATTACAGGGGTTATGCTGCTGCTGTTCCGTTGGTGCTGCCAGAGTCATGCCGTTAAGGAGAGTTTTGTTCTTAAAATTTGCAGGAGTTATACTATTCCCATGCACATGCATGTGTGTGTGTGTGTGTGTGTGTGTCTGTAAAATGCCCCAGTTAGTTATACCTGGTGGTTAGTGTTACTCAGGCTCAAACAAGAGCCTGAATTCTCTACCCATACCACCACCTGTGATTCAGGGAGTTGAGTCCATAGCTCTCCAATGTCCAGATTTTCACAGAATATTTGGCTCATACTTTTGGTCTCTTCCTCTTAAAATTTGTGGTTTTCTGGCAAATCAGTGAGAACTGAATTCACTAAAGAATTATAGCCCTTTAAGTTTCAGTCTTCCTATCTTTCAGGAAACACATGGTAACAGAAAACACTTTATTTTAGCAAATTTCTAAGATTATACAAGCAATATTTAAAATGTTTCCCTGGTTTTGGGCCTTTGCCTCCCACCAAATAAATTTTGGCCTTTTCCAGATTTCTTTTGCTGCGAAGTTGAGAGATTTAGTTGATCATCAAGTGGATTTTACAAGGAGCTGAGAGCTTCAGGAGGAAGAGATGTTTAATGCTACTTATGCTAAGCTGTTTGCATTGTTAGTAGCACACCAGGTAGTACTACTCCCACAGTATGCAGATGAATTGCTGATACTGTACTGTGTTGTACTTTAATGGGAGTGGATGCTGCAGTCCTATGAATGTCCTCCTTTGGAGGAGTTACTTAGTATCTATGAACCCATTATCAGTTTACCATCCATTCCCCATTGCAAAATTACTAGCTTATCATTTTTAATGTAGCATAGGCAATTTATTGAACATGTCTAAAACATGTTTCTGGAGCATTTCTCCCCGGGCCTCTGCTGAAAACAGGATCTGTGGAACCTAGTCGGACTTTCCCGGTCAACAAATGTTAAATAAAATAAGAAATAAAATATTATTCAAGGGCAACAGGCACTTAATTTGTAGATGAAACAATGAAATATAAAATTGTTTGCTAGCAGCCTCTTCATTATTTACAAATCCCTTTAATGTGGAATTATTTAGACGACTTACTTCTGCAGAGATTTTGCATATTTACTGATATTGGTGGATTGTAATGACAGAAGTCTGAGTGGCCTTTTATCATTGAAATTTTCTGGAATGGGTAGTTTTGTCATTATTGCTTCATACATTTTGTTTCATTGCTCACTAGAAGACTATTCCAAACTACAAATTTAAAACACATTCTAACAAGTTGTGCTGTATTACACAAGGAATATAATTTAATACAACCAGGTTAATACAATCAGGAAGGTGAATCAAAGAACGTATACATGTATGCTTGCTCACAGGATGCAGGAGATCAAAACAGGGGAAGAGACCAGTCATCAATGGTATCTTCCAGGGTTTGGTGCTGAGAGTTTTTCTGTTTGGCATATACATCTCAAAAGTAAAAGTAAATACCAAAGGGCTTTGGCCGACTAAGTTTGAGATGACTGCAAGCTAGGAGCAGTTACTGAATCTCCAAATGACTTAACTGTCATGCAGGAAGGTTTGTCCCAAACAATAACTGGTGCCAGAATCATGAGTTGAAACTGACCTTTGGGAAGTCATCTACTCCAGGGAACTGCTAAATTGACAATGCCCCCCCCTGAGAACTGACCCACTTGTTTGGCATTTGGGAACTTGGGTGTATAGTGACCTAACTTTTGACCAATATGTGCTTAGAGTCATAAGAAAGTCTGTCTATATTGCATAGCTTATAAACACATTGGTTGTGACTAGATCTAGAGATGTTATTGTCCCCTTTTACAAAGCCCTCATTTGGTCAATCATTTTGTCTAATGACCACTTTGGCATGTATCTGTCCAGACCCATGCAAGAATTGGAATACCAACAGAGATGACTTACTAAAAGGATACAAGTCCTGAACAGTAAGTCTTGCATGGACCACCTCAAAGATTTATCACTATACTCAGTATCCTACAGAGTGCTTAGAGGTGATGTGTCTGGCACACAAGGCATTCTCTGGCCTAATACAAATGGACCTACTGAACATCAACAAGTCAAATGGGATCAGAAATACCCAGTCCAGGTATCTAAACTGAATGCTGTGGAGAAATGTATATATATCCAAAACAGATTGTCCATTCAAGTAAAACAAAGCTCATCCCTGTCCATATTCAAATGCAACTTGGATCTAAGGATGGGTAATGGAAAATGTACTCCAGGATTACCCCTCATGCCACTAATAGATAGAGGCAGTTCCTAAATGCTGCATCCCTTACATGGGTCCCCTCAAATTATCTACAGTGTGATCACATTTATTCCCACTAGGGCTAATATACAGGTATCAGCCATGGGATGGGTAAGACCAATCAGGACATGTTAATTCAAGCACAAAAAGGGAATTGGCTAAGCTTAAAATGTCCTCCATGTGAACCTATGTTGTGGTAGTAAATAGTTTTAAAAAATTGCCCTATTTAGATCACTAAGTGCTCCTGTCACCCTCCGTCCCTCCAAGATTTCAACAGCTTCCAGTGTCTCTGTGTACCTCCAAATCACATATGATGGGGTGGTACAGAAAACTGTATGAAGGGGTAAATCAAGTATAAAAACAGGGACATACCTCCACAAATAAAGACATCTTAAATCAGCCCTAAAAACAGGAATGTTCTTCCAAGACAGGGATATTTGAGAGGTCAGTTATTCAGCCATGCACTGAGTGTTGTCAGATTCTTTATGCATCCCATGGCATACCATTAGGTGGTAGCATCCATCCAGATAGGTTCATAGGTTCATAGGTTCATACTAGGCTATCTGCCCAAGGGCATTTACAAGCCTAGCCCATAGTTTTGTGGCTTACGCCACCCCTTTAGTATGGGGAACTATACCCATTATTTTGCTGTGCCTCTGTCGAGCAGTGACACTGAGGTAATCCCTGGGGTATATCTGCGATCTCCCATCCATTGGTCAAGATTTCTCTTGAACAAGGCCAGCGAGGTGCTCTGCCTCACATATACCGGGATTTTGTTCCACAGCATAGGGAGTCTTTGGGTGATGAATCTATCCCTCCAGCACGTCCTATTAATAGCCGTGTCGAGGTTTAAGTCTCCCGCCCTTGTGGCTCTGATGGATCTAGATTTTTGAGGTGAAGCATATTCATCAAATCTGGGTTTGACATGGCCTTGTATGTTAGGCAAAGGTCACCTCTGAGCAAGCGGTAAGCGACTGAATAGAGCTGGAGTTCTTTCAGTCGGGCAGCATAGGACAGATTTTGAGACCCTTTATCCTTTTGGTGAGGAACTTTTGTGGCCTCTCCAGCTGCTGCAAGTGTCGGGTCAGATACATTCGAATGGGGCATTGTACTCAATCATTGGTCTGATGAGTGATGAGTAGGGAGACAATGACCTCCCTTGATCTAGATGAGAATCCCTTCATGATAAGGTGGGCAATGTAGAAGGTCTTCCTAACTACTTTAGCTACATGGGTGTCGAATGACAGACTACTATCAACCTGGGTCCCCAGGTCCCTGATAACTTCTTCTGTGCTCAGTGGATTGCCACCTATTTGGTAGCTAGGGGTAACCTTGTTTTTCCCGAAGGGTATGACTATGCATTTTGGCATTTAACTTTAGGCCATGGCTCTGGCACCAGTTATCCGTTTCTGTGAGACCCTTCTGAAGGATATCTGTGTCAGATGTGTTTTCTACTATGGCCCAGTTTGCAGTCATCTGCAAACTTTGTCAGCCATAACCCTCCTGTGTTTGCTTGTACTTGAGAAGTAGATGCCAAACAAGAGTGGGCCTAGGACTGAGCCCTGTGGGACACCACTTGTGACAGGCTTTGAGTCTGACATGGCGCCAGCAACTCTGACCCTGTGGGTTCTGTCACTCAGCCAGTTTGCAACCCATCTTGTGATGTATGGGTTAATATTTAAGCTGATGAGTTTTTCAATGATACCCGAGTGGGGTATTGTATCGAAGGCCTTCACCAGATCGAGGTAGGCTGTATGGACTGCCTTTCCCTCATCAATGGCTTTGGTGACTGTTTCAAAAGTCAACCAAGTTTAAAAGGCATGATCTGCCTTTGACAAAGCCAAACTGGGTTGGATCCAAAGTCTGCAAATTCCTATGTCTTTATTTATGAGGTCCATTATGATCCTCTCCATGGCTTTGCAGATAAGGCTTGTCAAGCTAATGGGCCGGTAATTTCCAGGGTCGGTGGAGGCACCGCCTTTGTGAAGTGGGACCACAGTTGCAGTGCGCCACTCCCTGGGTACGTATCCAGAGGTAAGGCTCTGATTAAACAGCTGTCCTAGCTGTGGGTTTAATTCCTCATTGAGTTCGTGGAGCACACAGCCGGGACACCATCAGGTCCCATGGATGCTGTGTTTTTTGCTTTGGAGAGAGCAGTTCTCACTTGGGCGTTGGAGATGTTTGGGGGGCTGCAATCATTTGGTATAGATATCTCTCCTTTTGGGTGGGGGGGAGTTTGCACTGAACCTGTCAGCCAGTATGTTGGCAATGTCCGTAGGATCAGTAATCTTCACATCATTTTGAACTAGTTCTGAGCATATCTGGGAGTTTCCTCCCAGGTTTCTAACATAGCTAAAGAAGGCCTTATGATTGTCTTTTGAGTCTTTAGCTATTTTTCTCTCAAAATTTGCTTTGGATGATTTTATGAGAGCTCTTTACTTATAGTGATCAAGGGTGTCTTACCTTTTAAGGATTTTGCTCTATCTTGTAGTAGCTTCCTCCTTTTGTTGTAGAGTTTGTTTATGGCTGGGGTCCACCAGACTGGACGCTTGCCTTTGGTACAAAGAGTCTTTGTTTTGCTTGGGATTGCCTTATCCATGCAGTCCTGCAGGTGCTGGTAGAAGGCATTTGTAAGTGATTCAGCGGCATGTGTACTGTTTTCCGCTCGGGGCCTTAAAGGAGACCACACTAGTCTTTAGAAGTGTGAAGTCAGCTTTGAGAAGTTCTTTACTGTGGTCTTTTTTATTTCAGGTGGGGGTGGGATGAGGACCTCCAGCGAGATTAGTTTGTGATCTGATCTCACCAGTGAGGGGTATACTTCCGGTGTTGAACATTGTGCTCCCATGTTCGTGATGATGAGGTCAAGTATGTTATCTCCTCTGGTGGGGATGGTAACTAGTTGTTCCATGGCATTTGAGTTTATGAATTCCAGGAACTTTTGGGCTAGGGTGTTTGGGCTTGAGTAGTGTTCCCAGTCTATATTAGGGTAGTTGAAGTCACCTAGTATGATGGTGTTTGGTGATACATTTATCCCTCTAGTGTTTTCAGGAAGGCCATGTGAGGTTCCTGAGTTTGTGAGGGTGGCCTGTAACATGCTACAATTTGCAGAGCAGTCTTGCCTATGGTTAATTGCACCTGGATGGTCTCCGATGCATCGTGCGTTGCAACCAGTCTTGAGGTGTGGGAGTCCTTGATGAATATGGATACACCCCTCCTTTCTTGGTATTGTCCGGATTTTGGGGCCGGAACGCATGATATGAGGTAAAACCTGATAGTGCTGGGGTGCTCTCAGGAGCCTTGAACCAGGTTTCTGTCACAGCACAGACATCGATGTTCTCCATACTGAGAAGGGCCTCGAGTGCGTGCATTTTGAGATTCAGACTTCTGGCATTGAGCAGCATTACCCTTAGTTTTTTCCTTTTTGTGTTCTAGGGTGGTAGGTTTAGAATTTGAGCCTTGCCTAAAAAGGCACTATGGGGTGGCAAGAGCCTTTGCCAATATCCGGAATCCCAGGGGTGACAGGTGCAAGCCGTCCCTTGTGAAGCAGCGTGGCTTGTTCAGCATGTCATCCCAGGCAGACAGACACTGGATCCCCTTTGAATGACACCAGTGTTTAAGCCAATTGTTAAAGCTGATCATCTTATCTCTGTATTGTGGCATCATTCTTGGTGAAGGTAGGATACTGTTCAAGGTCAGGGTCATACCTGCCTGGGCTACATAATCAGAGAGCTCCTCGATGTCTCTTTTCATGTAGTCCAAGGAGGTACGTCTCAGGTCGTTTACACCAGCGTGGACAATGACTGAGTCGTATTTGTACCTGCTGTTGAGAGACCTGAGTGCTTGCGTTATGTGGCGGATTCTAGCGCCCGACAGGCAGCTTACTGTGACCTTCTCCTTACTCAGTCTGGTGAGCGGGACGCCAGTGTGTCTGACTATGGAGTCACCAATGACTAGTGTGTCTGGCATTTTGTTTGGCCTTAAGGGCTGTGACTGTTTGACACTCTGACTGTGAGGTCTATGTGTTGCAGGTGATGTGTTCTGAGGTGGTGGTTGTTTGGGTGTCTGCTTTGGTGGCCTCTGCGGTTTTGGTAGATTTTTGATCAGAGCCTCCGAGTATGTCTTTGTGTGTTTATGTGTATGATTTGAGGTTGTGATGGTACTATGTGAGACTGGGTCTATAGTGTGTGTGGTAACCTTCTCCTCCTGACTGGTCTTGCCAGTCCTATGTTGAGAGAGCTCAGCCTCCAGTTTGGCTGTATAGTTGCATCTCTCGCATGTATTTGTGTTTTGTGGGAGGAGGAGAGGGTTGTCTGTGTACATGAGGCAATTGTAACATTGCCTCAATATTCCCAGGTTCACCAGCTGAGAAGGAGAGGACACTAGCAACTGATCCCTCGACATGCTAGAAGGAATAGACAAAAAAAAACTTTAAAAAAGATTCCGGGACATGGATGACCGAGAAATGGGGTTTGCCTTTTGGGGTACTATCTATGACAAGAGCACCGTATCAAGGTAATAAGTACTGTAGGAGCAAGTGCTAGGCTTAACAGATAGAGAATAGTCTACTTGGAGTCAAGTAGAGATGATCTTTTAGTTATAGTATATGCTGATTAGATCAGTAGTATAGTTCGAGGAAGGTAGCTTTAAGGGAAAATTTGAAGAGTGGAATTTAGGTAGCCCAAATAGTTTAAATCTGCTTAACCGGCTGCCCTAGTGTGCAGCTTAAATCGCTAAATCAAGGCTTAAACCACATAACGCTGCTTAGCGTTTTATATCAGGGGCTGAAAGAAGCTAGGAACTGGCCCAAAACGACCAATAAACTACAAGTTGCTGGCTGAAACCTCACAAAACTGGACCAACAGGCAGCTCAATGCTTCCCACTCCCACTGGTAAGCAAAGGAACTTCCTCTGTTCCAAATTAGGTAAAGACTCAGTAACAGGAACTGCAAACAAAGCCCAGGGATCAGCAAGCTCTGAAACTGGACTATTCTAGCTTAGTAAGGCGGGAAAACAAGAGATATTTTTTTTTTTTCAGAAAACAAGCAGAAACAGATACAGTAAACACTTATAAATGCTATAAATCGGCTATCACAGCCTACACAAACAATTTGCAACAGTTACAGATATTAAAAGTAACAAATTGAGAAACAAGTGCAAAAACAGAATAAATGCAGAAAAACAGTAACAATGTATGAGCAAGCAGGCGAAATACAGTTGCTAGATAAATAGAAGTGGAAAGCCACAAAGATTATACTTAAATCAGGTAAAGTCGCTTTGTTAGCTCTCTGATGCTTGGATTACTCTGCTGGCCACCACGAGGATCTGCGCTGAGTAGGTACAAGCCAAAAACGCCTTAGCGTTTTTCATATCAGGCGCTGAAAGAAGCTAGGAAATGGCCCAAAACGACCAATAAACTACAAGTTGCTGGCTGAAACCTCACAAAACTGGACCAACAGGCAGCTCAATGCTTCCCACTCCCACTGGTAAGCAAGGGAACTTCCTCTGTTCCAAATTAGGTAAAGACTCAGTAACAGGAACTGCAAACAAAGCCCAGGGATCAGCAAGCTCTGAAACTGGACTATTCTAGCTTAGTAAGGCGGGAAAACAAGAGATATTTTTTTTTTTTTTTTTCAGAAAACAAGCAGAAACAGATACAGTAAACACTTATAAATGCTATAAATCGACTATCACAGCCTACACAAACAATTTGCAACAGTTACAGATTTTAAAAGTAACAAATTGAGAAACAAGTGCAAAAACAGAATAAATGCAGAAAAACAGTAACAATGTATCAGCAAGCAGGCGAAATACAGTTGCTAGATAAATAGAAGTGGAAAGCCACAAAATTATACTTAAATCAGGTAAAGTCGCTTTTTTAGCTCTCTGAAGCTTGGATTACTCTGCTGGCCACCACGAGGATCTGTGCTGAGTAGGTACAAGCCAAAAAACTCGCGTTTAGCTTTTTATATCGGGGGCTGAAAGAAGCTAGGAACTGGCCCAAAACGACCAATAAACTACAAGTTGCTGGCTGAAACCTCACAAAACTGGACCAACAGGCAGCTCAATGCTTCCCACTCCCACTGGTAAGCAAGGGAACTTCCTCTGTTCCAAATTAGGTAAAGACTCAGTAACAGGAACTGCAAACAAAGCCCAGGGATCAGCAAGCTCTGAAACTGGACTATTCTAGCTTAGTAAGGCGGGAAAACAAGAGATATCTATATATCTTACTTAATAAATTTATTCTTGTGGATTGTAAAATGCATTTTGAAAGGAATCCTATAATCATAGTACTAGCCATTATAGAGTTCATGCAACAATTAGAAGATATATTTCTGCATATATAATGGTGCTAAGCTGTTTCTGGTAGAGAAGAGCCGAGTAAATATATTGTTCTTATGGTTTAGTAACATGCAATATAAAATTCCTTCCAGATTTTTGTAAATTTGCAGGAATGACTCTCATGCTTGGGAATGGTTTATGAACATGCTGTTGAAGACCTGGATTTTGTTGGTACTATAAATGTCCCTGGGGTGCTGGAGTGTACACCAATGAATCTGACTGTTTGTTGTTTACTTGGCATTTGGTTCACTTTAATTGTGGAACATACATAACTCTGAAACCATTGTAAAATACAATGGATAATTATTTTACTAGCTTATTTCCAAATTCATATATGCTGCTGATGTTGGGGATGTACTTATATTTCCTGCAAATATTTGGTCTGGAGGTTATGTATGTATTTTTAGAATGGCTATCAGCCTTCTTATGAAAGCCAAAGGAAAGAACATGATCGCCACAAATAATCAACAATGGAAAGCAGCACAGATACCTACAGTTGGGGCATGTACATAGAAAAAAACATACCTTTTCCACTGTACCATCACTGTATACTGGGTATTGAGGGAAGGGGACTACTCA